>NC_053451.1:90343598-90643598 GCF_015227805.2 Hirundo rustica
ATCCTCTTAGGCCTGTGCTTACTTTGGACCCTATAAGTGCTCAGGCCCTTTAAATAATAGGATTAAAGTGATCATTTGGTTGCTGATGTGAATTTCATGTCTACTATTTCACATAGAGTTGAAAAAATACACATCCACTGTCAGCCTTATAGGCATATGGACTGTGTCCCTGTCAAGTTTACATTCACCTGGCTGTCTGGTGGAGCCGCTGTCTTAATGTGAATGAAATTCAAATGTTGTGAGTAAAACAAAAGACTTGTAGCAATGGCTTGTCTTGAAGTGTCTCTTGCTGGAAGAAAAGTAATTTTTATGAATCATTAGAGAGGAGTCAGAACTCACACTATGAAGCAGTACTAGTCCTTTTGCTTATCCCTAATGTCTAACCATAAAGTCCAGTGAGTCCTGGCTGGGTTGCTACAATGTAAATGCCTTGCATGACCGAGCACTGCCCATCTGTCAGTCCCTGAAGAGCCTGTCCACAATGCTGATGACTCTGCCTTATATCTAGAAGGATTTTCAGGAACCCAGACTCCTCATTTGCAAGGAAGAATTTCTAACACTTGAATATCCAGCAAAAAATATGTGGAAGGGGCCGGTTTGTCTGGCAGCAAACACAGTGGGAGGCAGTGGGAACTGCAGCTGCAGGAGAGGGCAAAGGAAGAGCTGAAAGGAAGGCAGACTGCTCTGCCTGAGTGCCTACAGCACCTCCACAGCCATGCCCACACTGCTTCTCCTGCCAGCTTTCCCTGCGGGCATGCCCTGGACCCAGCACCATTTGCTATTCCCTTTAGTAAGCTGCAGATCCACCCAACATTTGCATTAATAAACACAGGCCAAAAAGGCAGAAAGGAAGCATGGCTGCCCTCAGATCTGGCCCTTAGAAGACCCATACTTCTTTTTTCTGAATTAGGAAGAAGTGCTGTTTTTCTCCCCTGAAAGGATGTTGAGAGGAGAAATACTCGACAGTGAAATGCAGGCCATGAGAGCACATAACACGTAATGTGTCAAACCTGTGCTCACACAAATTCCTGAGTGGGGCTTATGTGGTAGAGTAGAAAAGTAGAACAGAGTTTGTTCTGAGAAATTCCTCTCTGTTCTGTACCAAGAGTGCCATGCTGTATCTCTCTCTTTGTATTATAATTAGCGTACTAAGCCCCTGAATGTCCTGCTGCCTTCTACACCCAGCGCTGGAGGCTGGGAGATGTGTTGCAACGGAAACCATGCATAGGGAAATAGGATACCAGGCATTCAAAAATGGCATAAATAACAGAATAATTGGCTTCTGTGTGATGGCATCTATGACTTGCAGATATTTCTGTTTTCGTATGGTAATCTCTAGGCATGTTGGGCTTTGCTTCCCTAGCCACAGGCTACCAAAAAAGAGCACTAGTCAATGCTGTCAATGCTTCCCTCCTACAGAAAGCATGCAAATTTCTAGGAAGACTTTGGTGAAAATCTGTTCAGTTTGACAGGGAATATGCTGATCTGAAAGCCCACTAGCTTTGTTTCTGGAGTGTGTGAGACAGCTTCTGTCCCCACTTATGTGCCCATTTTATTCTCGTGACAAAGTACTAATTTTCCTTTTTAAAGGAAAGTTTTACTCTATTTCGTTGTGATATGGGAGTTCCACAGACATTGCAGGAAAAAGAAAGAATGGTATAAAAGAGGCCCTGTATAAGTGGCTTCATAAAAAATAACACTGAAAATATGAAGTGAAATTGAGGGAAAATATTTTTTCTTCTAGCTCTTTCAGTTTCACTTATTCTTGGTAAGCACATGTTAACAGTAGCCAGTCAATCAACCTGCAGCAGAAACATTTTGAGTTTTTTGAAGTTGGTGGATCCCTTTGAAATGCCTGTGGTAGTCCTCCTTCTGTGTTTGTCAGAGGGAGTTGAGCAAAACCAGGCAAAATTGCTCCAGCTGCTTTCAGAAAAACTAGGACTCTGTGCAATATGACCTATGGTTCTGAAAGGTGATCAGCGCTAGATGACGAACATTGTTGAAACAGCCCAAGATTTATCAGCATGAAACTCTACTCACTGATATGAGGCCAAAGATAAAATATTGCAGTCGGTAATAATTCATCTCACTGAAAAACAACTGTGTCAGAGTGTCTGTGGTTTGGTTAGACAACACATAGCCACAAAGAAGGAAAAATGGTAAGAAAAAGTACGCAAATGCACTTTTGTGGTACAAATCTACACAAGTTTGGCACTATTAAAATTAGGAGGAAAAGAAAGAGATCTGAGTTTTGTTAAAATAATCTGTGAATGCATCTGAGAGAAGACCCATTGATATCTGTGGGGCCAGGATTTCACCCTCAAGTCAGTATTCACATCCACTTCCTTCTCTGGTTTTCCTTCTTGTAAAAAAGTCTTTTACATTTTCTGTATTAAAGAACTGTTTGAATGAGGCTGCCCCCTCACAGCCTCTTGCCAGCTGCAGTCAAAGGTCTGCCTTGTTCTGATGGCTTGCAGTTTGCAAGGAGAAAAGTAAAGTTATTCATCCATTAAACATATTTTTAAATGCTAGGTAAGAACAAAGTATTATTGTTGGAGATTGCCTTTAGAATGGCTTCACTTTCATAACAGTCTTTGGGTTTTTTTGTTTAATTTCACTTTTAAATTCAAATCCTGTGAAAAATCACAGCATTAGTAAGTACGTTCCTGCATGTTGCTCCAGCTAAAAACTTTTGGCCAACACAGTTTTTTTAAAAAGCTAATATTTTGCTATACCTGATTGGAATGCTGCTTCTGCTTCTTGTTTTTAAAAGGGACCACTGTCAATACATCAGTGGCTGCAATATTTTAACACTAAGTGCCCAACCAGGATGATTTTCTCATTTTAATTATTTTAGCCTGAAGCTTGGAAGAATGACAAAGAATTTGAGGACATGAGAAAATTTCTAGTATGTGAGAAGTGAGACTACTCTATTAAAAATTACTAGTTTTGTACACGATTTCTTTATTGCACAATTTACTGTGGAAGCACATCGGTTTAGCTTAATAATTGTAAGATCTTGTAATAACCAGAGGAGGGAAGGCAGTTGCCATGTCCCACTGGTGTCCCTCTAAAACACTGCATTCTCTGGTGGGGCACACTACCTTTGGGCTCCAGGTAACAGGAAACTCATCTCACCAGTGCTGGGGAGCAGAACACTGGAGCTCTGTGCAGATCTGACCGGACCACAGTGTAGTGGCAAGATGGTTATGCCTGGAGAGCAGGGAGACGTGTGGAGGTGCTGACTGGAGATGTTAAGCCTTTGAGGCATCCATGTGGGAACAGTAAACCCCAAGATAAGATAAGTGCATAGGCAGATAATTTGGTTTTTTGCATTACTTAATTCTTCCACTTAAGTTATGCACTGTTCTTGACATGAAAGGTGGAGCAAACTTGTCCCCAAGCATGTAGTCTCAGCACTGTCTACACTGACTGTCACAGCCCACACCAGCATAACCTGAAAAGCTAAGCCAGACGCGACATATTACCTGAGGACATCAACCATGGCACACTGAGTGCCTGTCACAGGTGAGGTTGGATACATCGGGGCAACCTCAGAGGCCATGTCTTTGTAATCAGATAAGTCAAATAGGACACTAGGATGCTCCCAGGCACTAAGATTCAGTCACCTATGCTTGTCTGTTGACCAGACAGACAGTGTGGGGCTGTCCCCCCAGGGCATGGCCTAAGAGCAAATCCTACCCCTAGGACATGTTTTGGATGTGTTCACTTCAATTCAGAGACCATGAGTGTGTAATGGCCTGGGCACAGCCACCGGGTTGCATTTCCTGCAGAAGCACTGCCAGGCACATGCTGCCATGGCAGAGCCTCAGAAACAGCCCTGGGACCAGACCAAAGTGCTGCAGCAATTGCACCAATGTAAACACCTTCCTCTCATCTTAAGTCAGTGCATCTCCAGCAACTTTAGACCAAGTAATCATCTGACCTTCTGCCTTTGGAATCCCCACGTAGGTTCTGACCTCAATCCCAAACACTTTGAAGTGGGCTATCCCTTCCTGAAAGCACTGGCTTTGGGTCAGGTCTAAGGAGTCCTGCTCTTCAGGGTAGCAGGGACCTGAGATCCTGCCAAAGCCTGTGAAGGACTCAGCATCAGAAAAAACTTCATTTTTTCTTTTCCTTTCTTTCATTTAAGTTCTTGAATAATGGAATAGTAAACAAACTCTAGTGCAATGTGTGATAGTTTTAGCTTTTAGGCTAAAAGTAAATTAATTACCTTTGTGTCATAGTTTGTGATCCCTGGATTTAAAAGCTTTTGGTTATAGGGATATTTATAATAAAAATGTATCTGCAAATGCATCCAAACAAATGTACGCATATGCACAAATAATCTTATTTTCCCTAAGAGGTGTTCTTTTATTGGCTTCATTTGAAAAATAATGCTCTCCTGAGATGAGGTTAAAAGTAATTTAATGTAACAATATCCTGATAATTGGCATTTGGCAGTTATTGCTAATGCTATTTTACAGGCTATTTTTGATGAATTCCTGCTTTGACATGCAGTTATGATTCAGTGCTTTGCTTTCTTTCCCCTTTTCCCTCAGCTGCTCTAATCCATAACAAGTAATTGTTTAAAACATGAAATCAGTATGCGTCACCTGTAATCTTTTTATTTTTTTCTTTCACGGCCACTAGAAAATGGTCTGAAAGAGTAGAATAAAGTAAAATGTTCCTTCTGTCTGTCCACTTTTTTATCACTATTCATTTTCCAAACATTCAACATGAAGAAGAAAATGCTGATAGAGGAGGAAAAAAACCTGCAAAACCTAATTAAAGCTTCTGCCTGAAGTAATTCAGTTTGCTATTCAAACCAGGGAAGTGTCTTTAGTTAGATATGGCTGTGTTCCTTGAGAACATGAAAACATGACAGTGTATTATTAGTGAAGAAACTAAAGAGCAGCTGTTAGTTAGCACCTGGTTCCCAAAAGCAGATTGGGAATACAAAGAGAAACTCTGTGTGTGCCCTGGCAGCAAGAGAGCAACAAACATCTCAAAGTCCACTCTTCCCCAGAGAAAGCAGCATTCCCCTCAAGATGTCTATGCAAAGCCCTAGAAGTGATAGCAAATAGCAGGTGGAAAGGGGGAAAGGGCTCAAAAGACAGTGAAAACCAAAACAAGGCACTATCTTACCTTGCTGCAGCTCAGTGCTGCCTCTGCTCATGAGTCTGTGAATGAGAGAGGACAATACAGACTTGCCTCTATTGGACAGCCTGAACTATTTGTTTCATAATTAGACAGTTGGGTATTCGTGCTTCGGGTGAGCTATAAATATAGTATCTCCAAAGCAGCAGCCATGGGCAGGAGATAAGGACTGCAGCATCTCTGCGCTAACCAACCTTTTAAGGCATCACAGCTAGAGCTACATGAGGGCTCCAATGGAAAAGGCTGTTGTGCTCTTGGGTAGTGCCAGCCCATCACTGCTGCATTTGGGAGTGCCTTCAGGAGGTGCTGCAAGGCACCCCAAGGTGATGGCGATATTTCAGGGCTCAATATTTTGTCTGAGATATGAGCAGCTCTAATTTATCAATCAGATTGTTTGTCAGGCTTTTGGGATTGACAGAAACACTGAAAGAAGTGCTGACTGCTCTGTGGATGTAACGAATCCCAACACTCCTTCATCTGTCCATCTGTCCACCCCAGGTGTGCAGCCCTGTTTCAGGGTAGTTTGTGTCTTGTCTCCTGCCTTGTTTTTGCTCTGAACCTCCTTGTGGAGGAAGCAGTAGCAGTGCCACCTCACTACAAAAGTCAGCAGCTTTAGAGATTAGCCTGAGATCACAAAGTCAGTCTGTGCTGGCAGCAGGACTGTAGCTCGGGTGAACTTTCTGCTAAGGGCTTGTTGTACCCTTCCTGCTGCAAGGTAAGCGTGATGCTGGGTGAAGGGGACACTTGTACCTAAAAAAAGGCAAGTTGTTTGATGTGGAAAAAACCTTTTCTAGTAGCTCCCATGGGGAGTCTTGCTGGCTGGGGAGGAAAACCTGTCTGGGCAAGGCTCAGTGTAGAGGTGGGGTTACAAGCTGCCTACCTCCTTGCCAGTACTGGGTCCATCTGCATTTCAATGTACTTCTGCAGAGGAAGTTGTAGCAGAGACCTGGTCCTTGGTACAAAGTTGAACTGTTTTAAGGGGAGGAAAAGGAAAACCTCTCTGTAAGATGGGTTGGTGAAGAAATAACCTCAGGAAGACTTTGTGCAGGCAAATGACTTTCATTTCCACAGGAACAAACCCATCTGAAGAAGTGCTGTGTTGTTGAACTGAGGTTGCCAGTGGTTCCTTCCCCTGGCTGAAGCAGCAGTACTTGATGAGGGATTTAATTCCTTTGCTGATTTATTTATTATTTCCATGGTCCTGAAGAACACCTTATTCCCTTTATCTCCCACTTCTCTCTCTTTTCTTCAGGGCTCTGGTTGAGCAATAGTCCTTAGGAGAGAGCATCACTGCCCAGCCTGTCTCTGAGCATTTTGGACAGCAATTGTAGGTCAAGCTTCAGAGACTAGATACTAACACAAACTGTGTGCCAGGCTTTTTGGCATGACAAACTGATTTATGGCTTGACATGGAGCCCAGTCAGGTTTTATGATTTTAACTCCATACCAATGAGAAGTTGTCATCTGAGGCATTAATTCTATCATTAAAAATCTTGCAACAGCATGTCCTCAGCCTCTGCCAAGCAACATGATTTGACAGCCTGAGTCCAGCCTCTGGCAGAAAATGACTTTCACACCTCTCCTTTTATCCCTGCAGAATTCCCTAGCTTTCCAAGCACTGTGGATCAGGAGCATGGCCAGAGACTTTGGTTAGGGGCATAACAGAAACATCCCACCAATTCCTGGGGAAAGTATTGTTCATCCTAGATCTAGTGGCCTTTCACCTCATATTTCTTCAGCTACCATGCAAACAGCCCTTTCACATTTTCCAGAACACTAAACAGTTATGAAAAGCTGTTTAAGCAGCAAAAATGGGGTAGTTAAGACATATGTTTGGACAGCTCTGGAAAACTTCAACCTTTTCATGTTAGCCAATTTTTTGTTTACATGATTCAAAGGTCCAGCTGTTGTTGTAGAAACAACCTGGATAAACGATGGTTGTCCCCTGCTGCAGTCCAGGGTGTTCTGGGCACTAATGACATCTTTAATCACCAAGTGTCAGCCTAACTGCAGAACATTTTTGGATCTGGTGTACACATCCAGAAACCAGGAACCAGCTTGGGATAAATGTTGCCTTCCAGAACACTTAATCTAAAAATTTGAGAAGGTGTATTACAGATCTGCTAATGCAAACTCTACTGCTTCTCTCTCTGATAAGAGCAAATATTCTCTAAAGATGGTTACCCCACATTGTCCTGCTAGCTAAACTGTCCCAGTTTCATTTTGAGTCTTGCTTTACTCTTGAGGATCCTCACCAGGGAAAGGACTCTTTGAAAAAGGATGCTGCCAGAAAGCTAAATCACCAGCAACCTGTCATGCCTTGATCCTGTGCTCCTGGCAGCAGGTAACATCCAAGTCACTTCCTTGAGACAGGCAGGGAAATGCCCCCACATTTAGGGGACCAGCACTTCCAAGGTACTGAAGGGTGGCAGGCAAACAGTAGAGGAGAGGTACTCCTGTGGATGTTGTCAGAAGTACAGACTTCTCCAGATGTCTCAGCTATACAGTGGTATTGGAAGTTAGCCTTTATGAGAAGGGAGGGGGGCTGAGGCTCTCTTATCCCACAGCAGTGATGGCATTGCTTGGCACGGGCCCACTTGCTATTTCCATGGGGCTCTAGCCTCAGAGCCAGCCCTGCTGCTTCCATGACTGAGGCACAGGCAGGAAGCAAAGCAAGAATTTCAACCAGTCTCCTACTCCAAAGCAATGGGATGTGTATGTACAAGAAGAGCTGCTTTAGAGTCACCGAATCATTTAGGTTGGAAAAGATCTTTAAGATCATTGAGTCCAAATGTGCTTAGAAATGGAAAGGAAATGCTGCAGGCTGTAAAGCACATCTCCCTTAGAAACCACACCAAGGTGCCATTAGCCATCCATTGCAGTGAGGTTAGAGGCTTTACCACTAATCCCTCTCAATCAGGATTCATCCTGCCATTCTCTGCAAGTAACAGAAGGTGCCATTGTGGCATCAAAGAACATAAATGTTCAGAATAGGTTTAACAACCCAAAATCTAGCTTGCACTGGTAGTGTATTTACTAAAAGAAGAGCTCTACTAACAGATATCCATGGGAATCTGCCCTTGCTGTTCTGACATTTGTGTTCATGGTCGGTAGCACAGAAATTAAAACTATGTTATGATGTTGTTGAGGCTTTAATCTAATTTGGCGGATGTAGATATTGACTGCCAGAAACTTAGCAGCAGAGCCAGAGGGGAAGAAGGCACCTGTGGAGATTGTGCTGGTAGTCAATATTTTGCAAACATTTTGCATTCAAGTTCTCACAGTGAGAAAGACAGGATTAGCACTTGCTGTTATGGACAGGGGATTCGGCTGTGTTAGAAAGACATCAGCCTGTCGGCTTCTTCTAGCCTTTCCCAACCACAGGTCACACCAGTGCCTTCCAAATTAGTCATCTCACATAAAACTCCACATTCAGCCCCCCACATCTGGGGGAGTACCTGGAGGATCCCAACCCCACCTCCCTTCTGGTGGGCAGCTGTCATCATTGGCACCGTTGTGCCCAGACTATGGAGCACAGGTGAGATGTAGGTGCTTTTGTATGAAGCAGCAAAGCACAGTGATTTCCAAGGGCCTCATCTCTGCCTGATTTCCCCTCCTGCCCTGTGTGTTGAGCTAGAGCTCCAAGAAGATGTCATTGCTGCAAAGATATGCTCAGGCTTGAGAGCAGGCTGAAACACTCAGAGCCCTGTGACCTGCATGTTTTCCATGGAAACTCTAATCAGCAGTTCACCTCTCACAGTTTTTGCCATCAAAAGCTGGCATCTGGTGTAAGCCAGTTATCTGTGTGCTCTCCATGGGGGCTGGAGGTGCCTATCTCCTGCTGCTGACTACCTGGTGAGAGAAGATGGCTCACACCAGACTTTTCTTCACATAAATTTTGTCTCCAGCTAATTTCTGGTCACTGAATTTATGTGAACTGTGCCTCACTCAGCATGAGATGCCCTTGCTTTGAGTAGAGTGCCACAAAAATGCCTCTGTTGGGTAAGATGTAAGTTAACCCAGCCTATTTTCTTGCCTCCAGCTAGTAGTTTGTGCTTGTGAATATACATATCCCAGAACAGTTGTCTGAATTCCCACAGGTTTTGGGTTGGGAACTCCCTGAGACAAAAGCAAATTATATTCAATGACTTTGATGCATTTCTTTTTCTTTTCTTTCCCTGAATTTCCTGCTGTTTCTGATCCCAAACACTTGAGGCGTTTGTTCTGTCCCATGCCCAGTCTCTGCAGCTTGTACCCCTTGGGCCTGGCAACTGTCAGAGCTCAGAGCACAGGCAGGAGTCCTTCTCCTAGCACAAACAATGCCACATTTGTGTAAATCATGCAGATGAGCCTGAGTTTGAAAATTCAGACACCCGACTCTCTCCAAAACCTCTAAAACAAAATTTTACATGGAAAACCTAGGGAGGTTTTCCATTTCTACTCCTCTCCATCCTGTGTCCCACTCACACTGAGGGAGATGAATCCAAGTCCCCAGGCTGCCTTTCTGTGCCTCCTTAAGGGCCCCATGTCTCAGGGTTCACTTTGCAGACCTGATGACACAGCACTGACAAATGCCCCGAGTGAAGAGAGAACTGGGTGGCGACTTAAGCCAGAGGGACTCTGGAGATATTTTCAGAGTACAAATGAAGTTGCAAAAGCAGAAATCATTTCTTCTTCACTCCTCCACTTGTCTGCCCAGCAAATATCACAGCTCACAAAAGGCCACTGCTCTTAGCAGCTGTTTCATGGCCCCATCTCTGCCCTTTCCCATTTTGGTTGAAATACTTATTCAGTATGCTTTAGCTGCTGTTTTTGGATCATGCTAAGACTTCTTCAGTCCAAAACGAAATCTACTCTCACACTCCACCAAAGTAAGTCCTTACAAAGCTAAGCAGGCTTCACTTAACAACAATAAAACCTTTTGTGGTTTGTAAGTGGCAAAAGGATCCAAATAGTTGCCTGAGTTCAAAACAGATGAGATAAGCAATCCTACTAACACTGAATTTTGGTGCCCTGTTCTCCCACTCACCTACCTGTTTGAACTAATGCCTTTACCTCACTCTACCAAACTCCACAAGTGAGTATGAGTATATGTGCAAAAAATTCTTTCAGGACTCCTTTTAGAAGACAGGAATTTTCTCCTGAGGTAACTCTTATCTCAGAGAAGTACAGTGCTGTGACCCCAGAAGCAGGAGTCAGGAGTTGCTGCTAGCAAAATGAAGAAATCAAGAGTCCAGCCTGCTTTGCTTGCCTCCAAGTATGAGGCTGCTTGTATGGATCAGGAATTTTAGACTAAGCAGTTTTATTTTGGCATGCACAAACAAAAAAGCAGACTTTTGTAAGAGAAACAGTAGATAGCCTTAAGCATAGGTGTAATCACCAGCCTGCCCATAATAAGTACTAATAATCCCAGCTCTGACATTGATTCATGGTGTGACCTTGGATATGACACTCACATCCATGTTATCCAACCTGGCAAGTAAATGCAAGTCCCAGTGATGGACAGAGATGGTGCAAGTGCCAAGCACTTTGAAAAAAAGAAATAAAATAAAGCTTCCAAGGGCTCAGGTTTCCCATTTGTAGGGGAAACTATGAGAGAGATCATTGCTCAAGAACAAGATCTGAAAAATACTCTGAGATGATAAAAAAACCAGGCCCCAGTGGACTTAGAGTTTTCCACACCTCCACAGCCAGTAAAAGGATCTTTCTGTCAGGAACCTGTTTCCCAACAAAATGCCCCAAGACTAGCTGTGATAGCTCTTTCCTCACATCTGACTCATGTTTCATGCTGAGCGAGGTGTACATGGTCTTGAATAGACTTTTGAGGTGCTTCCGTGCCTCAAAATCATCCTGTCTGCACCCATTACTACGTTGCAATCAGTAAGCTGTTCTTAGGCTATATATAGTAGGATTTCAAATGTAAAATTGTATCACATTCTACTCCCTTCAAAGGCGATTCCCAAAACAACATGCAAATAAAACCTAGGATAATGCAGCTGGAAATGGTGATAAATCTATAATCATGCACAGGACTGTTTAAACCTTGTATTGTGCCTGTACATTGTGGAGTGTTGCCCTAATGCAAGCCTGGTGGCTCAGTTTAGCCTGCTGAAGGCCATCACAAGCAACTTGAAACAAGGCCAGTGATATTAAAAAGTTGTGTTTATAAAGAGCAGCTGTTGTTGTTACAGAATATATCCTTCTCCTGGAGACATAATCAACAGGTAACTTAATCTTTGCTAGAACTTTGCTGAGAAGTGCAGCCCAGGCTACCGTGTACCTCTTAGTCTATTTAGCACAATGAGAAGAATCTCACTGTAGAGCCTAGATTAGTCTGGATGCAAGTGCTCAGATTAATGTCCAACCTGCCACCTGCCACTGGCCCTCACCCAGATCCTTTACATGACTATAGTGAACTTCAAATGCTTATTTTCTCTTTATGTTGGGTCACTCATTTTCTCCTCCATAACATAAAAACTTTGAAGATTATTGAATTTGTAGCTATAGCTTCGCTGCAGACTCCAGGACGGTGTGGATGAATGTAGACGAGAGATCGCTGAAGTTGGGTGTTAGAAGATGAGGTTTATTGTAAGGGATGTGAGGCCTTGCTCTGAGCTGCCAGGCTGCAGCTCGTGGCAAGGCCTAGGAAGGTGGGGGAAGGGAGGGGTATGGAGTGGGGGAAGGGAGATGTAGGGAGAGGAAATTCCAAGAGGAAAATCCTTGGGGAAGGGTGCCAGGCAAAAGAGGAAGAGGGGAAAGAGACCAACCCACTCTCGCAGCCCCCTGATAAGGGGTCTGGAGGTGGGCTGGAACAGGACTTGTGCCAATGGGGTTACAGATACCTGATACTTCAGGGGAGGGGTGCAGGTGTGGGATGAACCATACATTGGGGGGTGAGACAGAACATTCCATTTGACCTTTGGCTGGCCATATAACTGTTTTCCCAGACATCCAGTAAGATTCCCATTCCTAGGACATCTCAAACATCAAAATTTGTTTTCAATTCTATCTCACTTATAGGTTTCACATTCTCAGAATCTAAGCAGTCATATTTATAGCGCTTTCTAGCTTCATCCTCCCCAGCAGAATTAATACTTCATCTGTTTCAGTGATGCCTTTTGTGAGAGCTCATTGTGATTTCACTGGTAGATCGAAAAAGTTACATATATTAAAACTGCCATTAATTTTATGGCAATTTAACAGAGAACAGTTTATAAAGTTTAATAGAGAACAAGACATTTACCAGGACAGCTCTTTATAGTACCTCAGTTAAACAATAGCTACTTCTGACATCATTTGGGCTGCTCAGATTTTTCAAAAACAATTCAAAGACAAATTATCAGCTCTATGGACATCCATTAATTTGAAAGACTTGACAGACATGTTCAGCTATTGAGTTCTTGGAGTGCAGAAATCAAAACCAAAGCATGCTGAGCAAAGATGTGACATGCCTCTGCTATATAGGCCTTCTCAGTCAAGACAGGCTACATTTTTTACACACTGATCAAAATGCAAAAATAGCTCTCTGATTTTCAACCACAGTGTCTTTTTTATGCTTCAAAAAGATGCATTTAGATTCAATATAGCTGAAGGACAGTGAGATTAGAGTCTTTATCACACAAAATCTGCATTCTGTTTCTGCACATATTCTGACTATGAATTTGTTGACCTTTTTCTAATGCTACCTGTACGCATACCTCATAAAACCAACATCCAATGTAATACTAGACCGCTTTAGTATTACCATGATTTTCCGTGCATTTCATTCCATGTTTCACCACTGCTTTTCCTCTTACCTGTTATGGCTGGCATGCCACCTGTCTCCTCTGCTTCCTTTCTGCCCCAGATATCTGCAGTGTCAGCAGTGTGTTCTTCCAACCTCCCGCCTCCACTCAAACTATGAAACCTGCAAGGTAATCCTTTGAATTGCTGCCTCCTTAGCGTCCTTGCCACTACTTCTTTTCTCTCAAGGATTAACAAATGTTTCCTCAAAACCTCTGCTGCTTCTCACCTTCCTCTCATTCCCCTCACCTCCCCATTTAACCTTATTTCCCTACAGTACTTTATTACTCTTTGTTTGCCATTGACAAATGTCCTTGCGATATTCCTCACCTATGCAGCCCCGCACAAGCCTGCACGTTTGGCCCCGTTTTGGCAGGGTGTGCCAAACCAGGGCAGGAGCTGTGGCCATCTGTTGCAGCTGTTGTTCCATGGCTCCTTGCCATGCTGGAGCAGCCCTTGTCTCTCAAGCAGGAGGGCTGCAGAGAGCAGTTGAAATCGATAAATCACCCAGACACGCCAGGTATGCCCAGCAACAGCAATAAGGGCAGCTGCGGAGTGCAACCCAAGCACATCTTGGAAAACTCTTCTGTAAACAAATCTGCCATTGAATTTTTAGGCACAAATATTAAACATTCTGGACAGCACCCTGCCATGATGGAGACAAGAGGTTCACAGCTCTCTTTGATCTGTGATGATGCTAAACTTGGCTCCTGCTCAGCAGACAGCAATGCTTCTTTCTGTCTTTTAGGAAGAATCTGCCCTTTTGCTAGAGTGTATTGTGAAGGTGTTTTTCTGAGTCTCTGCATGAGCCATTGGCCTCACCTGCAGTTTGAAACTAATCTTGGGCCTGAACACATTCAATAGTTTCCAAATTTAAAGAAATATGAAAAGAAAGACCTCCTGGCATTGAAGAGTCTAGAACTAAGGGAGACAAACAAGCAGAAAGATAAGGAAGTTGTTCTCTCTGCCTTGCATGCTGAAATGCATTTAGAGCTTTGGCCTCTGCATATCATCTCAACAAATCCTAAAGCAAGACTGGATCTCAGACCTGTGGACTCTCTGACTCTGATCCTGCTCTGGTCTTGATCTTTTGTGTCAGGAAGGGTTCTGGAGACACTTTGCCTTCTAGAATTCGAGTATTAAGAAAAACAGATATTGACTGTTGACAGATATTGATGATGATATTGCTGATGATGAGGAGTAGAAGGAGGATGAAGAATAAGAGGAGAAGGAGGAGAAAGTGTGGGAGGGAAAGGCCAGGGGATCTCAGAAACACAGCTCTCAAAGTACTCTTTCTGGCACAGTTGTGTTAAAGGACTGAATTGAGAAGCCTTTCACACGTGGGACCTTTTCTGCCATGATGAAAAATGACTTGCATCATCTCTCAACGTGATTACAGCAGTTCTGCTCCTTTTCACACATGTCAGCCACTCAAATAGCTCAACTTTTTCTCGGTAGCTCTGTTGATATGAATGCCAGAATCTTATTGAGGATGACCATTCTGTATAAGTCTGTCCAGCTAGCATTACCTGCACAAAAGCAAGTTATTTTCTAAGTCAAAACCATTTTTCACAGAGATGTGATCATGTTAATGTCAAGCAACCCAAGATTATTCCTCCTGTTCATGCGGCACTTGCAAGGGTATGTACTGTCCTTCCAAAAGAAGTAAAAACTTCTGCCATCAGCGACCAGTTTTGAAACTTTGCAAGTGAGGATTT
This sequence comes from Hirundo rustica, assembly GCF_015227805.2. Taxonomy (NCBI): domain Eukaryota; kingdom Metazoa; phylum Chordata; class Aves; order Passeriformes; family Hirundinidae; genus Hirundo; species Hirundo rustica. Next base: position 90,358,259 of record NC_053451.1, read on the forward strand.
TCACCACTGTCTCTTATGAAAGTTAAACACAGGGACTGCTTGATGCATTGGCTAATGTGAATCCTGGATTCTGGAGAACAGATGAAAAATAAAATTGTGCTAATAGAATATGGAGTATGATAAATTACTTTTGGTTTTAATGTTTTCCAAAAGTCTCTCATCCAGTACATCAACACCTTTGAAGGAAGAGGATGCCATCTTGGGGTAATGTGTGGGCATAGTTAATGCCAAGCAAGTTCATGTCATTTTCACCCTGAAATAATTTGATCGCCATTAATTCTTGTCTCCATACAGTCAAGATCTAATTAACTACATACATTTTCAATGCTAATATCTACTATGATTTTTAGCTTGTTCGTATATACTAGCTGGTATATTCAGTATATAAAAAATTAATACAAGGAGGCCTGAATCTTGCTCTGCCTTTCAGGAGAAGCTCTCCTTCACAGTCAGCATGAATTAAGGTAAGCACAAAGATATTTTGTCTGGGCAGAGGAACCCACTTATCCAGAAGGCACCAAAGCTTCCCAGCTCAGACAATGGAATGAGTGTGAGAAGTATGATGAGGACCTGAAAGAACGCATGGGAGAAGAGAGGTGTGCAAGGACATGCATACCCCTTAATAAACATCCCTTCAATGAAATTCATGCTGTAGACCACGTCTTGCTTAAAGACAAGTTTCAAGCTGAAAGGTATGTAAGCATGCTGAGAGCATTTCAACAGGGTAAAAAAGATAACAGAATAATCTGTCTGCAGCTGTAAGTTTTCTTTTCTTTATGCACAGCTGCCTCTAAATAAGGAGATTGTAATGCTGATCTTTGGATTCCTGAATAAATTCTTTCCTTACTTTATCTTCAAGCCTGACTGGTGGTAGGAGTGATTTAAGTATAACTGGCAAACCACCATCATTCCATTCCCACATAAGCCACAATTCAGTAAAGGGGTGGACTGTTCTCATAGAAAAGATACAAAGCCAGAGGTAGCCAGATGCTTCTCCACACGTTCCATGAGACATTGTGAAAGTTGCTAATGAGGCTTATAAAGGAAGTCTTCTTAGGACACAGTCTTTATCTCTAGAATGTGGGAGAACAGGCGGAGATGGTGCTGGGGGGCACTCTTGCCCCTAATGTGTTGCAGCTGTGTTAATTACCAAAGAGTGGGAACAGCCTTGCCCTCACAGCTGTGGGTGATAAAAGAGTGAGTTAGTCAGTTAGAGTCTGCTCGTTGTGCTGTGAGGAGGAAGGATCAGGAGGTCATGCAAGGGACAGAACAGGTAAGCCATCATACAAGGATCAGACAGGGTAAGGTAGCTGTGCCAGGGACAGGAGTCAGCAAGCTGAAAATGCAGAAGGAGGAAAAGAGAAGGAAAAAAAGAGCCAGAGTTGTGTGGGGTAGCTCATGGGACTGCAGTTTAGGAAAGCTTTGAAAGACTTTTTAGATAATAAGGTACTGACACTTGAGGCCCTCTGAAGTTTTTAAAGGAGCACTCTTGAGTGCTGTGGACATATCGACTACGACAATGATACTAGAAAGCTGGAAAGGTGCCTCAGCAAGGATCTCCATCATTTGGGGGTGCTAGGGTTGGCTGAACTTCATGACTGTTAGGATGTAGGTGAGGCTGCTGCAGCTCTGTGTGAATGGGTCCAGCCTGTAGCGAGGCTGAGCATATGTTCCATATATATTCCATGTGTGTGTTTACCAATATATTGGACATATAGGCAAACATGCACACAAAATGCACATTGCTGCTCACATGGGTCAGCATGAAGAGAGCCATGCTGCATGCTGTCTTGGCACTCCTGGCTCCACAGAGGATATCCAAACAAAGTAAAAATACCTCTTAAGCACAGAGGAATAGCTGGATCTCCAATTCTGCTTGCATGTGTAAGACCAGGTTTCCACAAGTAATCTTGATGGATTCCATCTTGGAATGTCCAATTTGAAATACGTAAAAGAACCATGATTTCTAGAGGATTCAAATCCTGGTGAAATTCAGTCCTCTGAAAGCTTCATATTCCCACAGGACAGAATATCTCCACTCCCCTTGAAGCACAAGTGCTGTGTTTATCCTCAGTATCTTTGCCTCACGTACTCCTGGAACTGAAATAACCCTAATTGCCATAATTAATTGAACTTCCAGTTTGAAACATCTGCGTGTTTTATTCAGACTGCATGGAAAACATGAGTGCAGATGATTGTGTTAGCTAGGAATAATCAAACAGCTTGCAGTGTAAGAATAGGCTGATGTTAAGTGTTATCCAAGCAGACAAATCCTGAGGCTATTGGCATTATGCTGCTCCTGTTGTGGACTGCTGAAGAACTGAGGCTGTAAATGTTTATTTGAAAATGGGCATCCAAGGATGTATTTCAGATGATTTGTTCCTCTTTACTGAGGTTGTGTGTGTTCCCTCAATAACTACTATAGCTATTAGCCCAGCCAGTGCTTGATACTGCATGAACAAAGCCATTTGTAAGAGGGAGAGCACAAGACCTGGGCTTCCTGTTGGTGGCAACATCTAGATGACAGAGATGCCTAGAGATTAACCACAGCTAGGGAGGCTTTGGCCCCTTTAATTTATGCTCAGGTGTCTTTTTTTCTTTACTGGCATGTTTATTTTCTCCTCACTCCAAATGAAGAGCTATCCTGTGAGAAAGAGAAGAGCTGTGAGGGGGATCACAGCAGTTGCACCATGGCACTCTCCACCTCTGGGAAAGGTTTATCAATCCACCGTATCTCAGGTGGTGAGCTACCCTCTGTGGTTTTCTCTGAGCTTTCCACCGTGATTTAACGGCAGAGAATCCTGTGACAGGGCTGTAGCAATAACCTTGTGCTCCACCCTCCAGGTAACTTCAGCCCTATCAAGTGGTGTCCCCACCCTTAGCCCTCCTGGCAGCCTCTGCACAGGCAGGGGGGTGACACAGCAGATCTGATATTTGAAGTGGCACAGCTGTAGGTGGCTGTTTGTGGGGAGAAAGCAGCACCACTATGTTTGTTTGTCCCTAATCAACATGCTTTGAATAAAAGACTATAATCCTTGTTGATTGTATCGACATACATTAAAAAGATCCTCTACGCAGAGACTGGAGAGTCATGGCAGCTAATTAGTAGAATAGCCATTAAAAGGCATTTTATCTTAAAAGTAGCAAGGTGTGAAAACTCTTTTCTGTTTTTAAGGCTGATCATTTGCGTGTTGTCAGTTCTAAGGCAAGATCATAAAGCAGGCTACTTAAGGGCAATCATTAAAAAGCAAAACTCTTGATTTTCCAGCTATTCTGAGGGTGTTATTTTTAGGGTATGTGTTAAATGCATCTGTGTGCTTCTAAACCAAAAGATGTGAAAGGAAACAAATGTGAGACTTGTTTCACATCAGCAGCTTGGCTAATAGGGCTTTCACAGTAGGAGGCTGCTCTTTGGGCTTCCTCAAAAATGGAAAAGCAAAGATCAGATTGGCCTGAACACAACCCAGATTATAAAGACTGACTTTGGACCGGGTCCAGACTGAAACAAATCACAGCTCTCGTTAGCCCAAATCAAACCTCTGCCTCTCCTGTGATTTGCTCACCAGCTCCTCGGACAGTCACAAGAGCTGCCATGGGTGTGTAAACTCCCCCGTGGGCTCAGGGACCACCCCATGACCTCGTGCTGCTGCACCAGCTGCTGGTCATCTTCTGTCCCTCCTGGCAGCATCTGCCCAGAGTGTCTCTGGGGAGGGGACATCTGAGACAGCTCTGCAACCCCACCCTGCCCCAGTGCTTCCTGCTTTCCCTGGCCCTTCAGGAGCCCTGGCTGACAGCTGAGCTGTGGACCGCATTTTTCTGTGGGAGCTCCTGCTGCTGCATTTCAGCTGCCTGCTGGGCCCTGCAGCCAAAGACCCTGAGGGCTGTTCTCCTTACAAATCAAAACAGGAGGAGAAATGCAACATTAAAAATAATCCAGGCATTAGACTATGAGTCACTATGGGGAATCAAAACCCAACCAAACAACAAGAGCAACAAAAACCCCAAAACTTCCTAAATGCCATAGTATCCTAAATATCTCTGTTGAACTCTTTTCCTGGATCTCTCCAGGAGAAAGAATAAATTTATCTTTTTACCCATCCAGGCTGTTGGGTAGCTTTTGGACATGATCCAAACTCCTTTGAAGTCAGTGAAAATTTTCCAAGGTCTCTGAATTCAAGGTGGTAAAAAGTGTGAGTATCCTGCCTTATGCTCCAGGTGAAAACACCCACATTCTACAGGTGCCAATCATCAGAGCTCAGTAAATAGTTCTTTCCCTTTCCCTGTTTCTCCAGTGCATGAGCAAATGTCTCTGATACAGCAGATGAACCTCTTCTCAGAAAGGAGGACAGGTCTGGCTCCCTTCTAGCAGTGAAATTGCTATTAGTGGAGCTGCACATCACAGGAGTAGTCCTTCTCCTGGTCCTTGACTGCACAATTTCACACAAAGCCCTTTTTCAGTAGTTTTGTCCCCATATGAGACACTTCACCTGGTAACATGGTAGGTCTCTGAATAAATAACCCCCTGCTTCTGGTCAGGCTGAAGAATTGTGCACAATCTCTGAATAGTTACCAAATTGTCCATATGTCCCAGGCCATCTATGTTTTAAACAGTCAACCTTTAAGTTACATTCTCCAATCAGCAAACAGCCTTAGATAGCACATTTCAGTGGCACAAACAGAAAACCTTCTCCAGACCTGAGTGCCTACTGACCTGACCCCTTGCACCAAGGTTTTTAAAGAGAACAGATAAGGATCTGACCATAAAAAGAGCTCCAGAGGCAGAGAGATAGAGCAGTAGAAGATAAAGTGATGAGAAGCATTTTAAACCCTCTAATTCATTCAAATTGCTGTGGTTAGACCAACTCTGCTTGCAAATAGCTGAGGTGAAGGCAAAAAACTTACCTGTGACTTTATAAGCTCTGTTCAGTACAGTTCGTGCCAGACACAAGGAAAAAGTTTGCCAAATCCTCTCATGAAGGTCTGTCATAAAGGCATTGAATTTTGTAGCAAAAAATACACACTCCCCTCCTGACTTAGTATCATCTTCTAGTGAAAATGAACATCAAAGAGATGTAAAGAAAACCCCACATCATGCCACTACTTGCTATAACAGCTTGATTTTTCCAGAAGTGATGCCTCAGGCAAGTTTCAAAATTTAAATTTCTGCTACTCTTCACGTTTCCCTAAAGCTATATATATATATATTTTTTCTTTTTTTTCTCTAAGCTGTTACAACTCCTTGAGAAATTCAGGTTCTGTGTTATTTCCTCCAGCTTTCTTCCTGCTGATCATGGGACTCACTGAGCACCACAGAGCCACAGAAAAACAAACCTGGATCTTCTGTCCCTGGGCAAGATCAGCTGCAGACTTACAATTTCTGACAGATGTCCTGCCAAAATGTTATCTTATTCAGCAGCCTTCCTGAACTGTGTCAGCCTTTTTTGCTCATGCCTGGCTGTCATGGGTTAGTACAGTTTGGTTTTTTAGTTATAAAAGAATGTAAAATAATTCTCCAGGTCAGGACCTGGGAATTGCTTTGGAAGAGACAGAGACCTATTAGAGAGTTAGTTAGAATATTGACATCTATTCTGACCACTGAAATTGTTGGCTGCGACTTTGGGAAGTACCCTATAAAACCCTTTGATTTCCTGTAGGTGGGTCCCTTTTCTTCTTCCTTTGGCCAGAGAGAGACAGGTAACATCGAGCTGGGCCTGCTGCTCCCCCCCTTTTGTGGGGGATCTGGCCTGAGGCCTGGCCGGATTCCATCGGCTCCCGGGTGAAGAGGGAGAAGGAGAGGCTGCTGCTTTACAACAGCTACTTTCTTTAAACTTCTCTGGAGCAGGGAGAAATCTCTGCTGGGCCTCTGATAAGAGCTTTGGGCACCATTTAGACTGAAGCCACCCTGATTTACACCGAGGGGTGGGCTGAGAAGGCATTTATGATCCTGCCTGGTTTTTTTGTGATTCTGGACTGCCTGAGTGCTCCGATCTCTGATGTTTCTGTGAGTTCTTCCTCTCTCACCAGCGCGACCTTGAACATCTAACACCACCAGCCACAGAAGGAGAAACAGAGACTCCAAGAAGATTTAACTCTTTCTTAGGAGCATGAAGCTTCCAGAGCTCAGCCCTTCTCTGAGAGAGTAAGAAAGGACAGAGTGAACATAAAGAACAGCAGGATGAAGTCAGTAAAGCAAGAGTGAAAAGACTATTGAGACAGAGGGTTGAAGGGTTGGTTGTTCTATTCTTACTTGAGCCATGGAAATGAACTCTATATTTAGGTCATCCTTTAAATCATGGGAAAGATATGCATTTGGGGAGATGGTTGTTTTGATTTGTGTGTAGATTTAAGCAAAGGTGTTTGTGATGAACTAATATCCTATAAGATGCTTGAACAGAGATAGAGATGAGAAGCCCCCTGCGCCAGTGAAGAAGTGAGAAGATATCTCTGTACCTTGAGATGAAGAATCCTTTGCTTTGGAGTTATTCATCTTATAAAGGTGACACCCCAGTATGCAAAAGTCTAAGACCCGTGACCCATAAGCAGCTTGGGAAACTGCTCCTGGGAGGGGTCACAAAGGCAGGTTTCTCTGGGCGGTTGTTTTTGTGACAGTTTAAAACCCACAAGAGAACTGTTCTAAGTTGTCAGTAGGATCCATGGCTCTAAAAGATACTCTTCTCCTAATGAATTGATGAAAGACTATTATCTGATAGTGAAACTGAAAATTACAAGTTTTGTCTCTTTATGTTGTTTTGTAAGAAAGTGAACAGTTTGTAAGGGGAGGGAAAAGTGCTTTTTGAAGTTTCATTCCATTTTAGTTTTTTTTCCAACTTTCTGTTTTTCTATTGTTTTAGTGTATGTTAATAAACTATTTGTTAATTTTAAAGTTAAGCCTGCTTTGTTTTTCTCCTAGTCCCTCTCTCACAAAAAGAGTAAGTACCAAGACCAAAATTTAGTGAACGTGAAACCACCACACTGGCTCAGATCTTTATCTCAATCCATGAATAAAACTTCATGAGTCTTTCTGCAGTCAGTGGAAGTCTCCTGAAGGTGAGTCAGAGGCAGCTCAACCTGTGCCCTGGACAGGTTAGGTTAGACAACATGAACACCCTGCTATGTGCATTTCCATAGTGCACCAGGCTGATTTGGAATAAAACTCTTGCAAGGTTTTCCTTTCAACCCCTGTGTTGTGATAGCCAAAGGAGTGAAGAACATCTGGCCAGCTGTGTTTTAGGTACTCAGAGAGACCAACCAGTGGTGGCACCACAGGCAGAAACATGCAATGACAAGAAAGATGAGATTTTTTTTTTTTTTTCCCCATGATAACTGGCAGCCATTGTCAAAATTCCTCTTCTTGGTACCAGTTGTTTTGAAAGTTTCGCACACACACAACCACAAGACAATGAGAGTGGTCTAGGGTTCGTCCTCAGTCACCTTTACATCTTCACTTCCCTGCTACGGGCAGCCCATCCCACACTGATTAACTGTTTCTGTCATTATTGTTATGATTATTGCTATTACTATAAAAAGTGCTAGCAATGGTAATAAATATAGTGCCTGGTTTAAGTTGGTTTCTATTGCAGCTCCCTTTTTAGCAGGGTAAGGACCCTGCTGAAACTTCTTCCTGCCTATGGAATATTACTCCGAACCCTTTTTCCATCATGCTCACAACAGACACTTTCCAAATAGCCCAGTTCACCACTCATTCCTTGGAAATATCAGGTGTGTCTTCTGTGGAGAGCTCCTCTTTTTAACAATAGATGGTTATTTCAAGCTATTACTTGATGAGTCTCCAGGTTTTGCCAGTGGGTCCTGGCATCTTTCAAAGAAAATTATATTTATGAGCAATGCTGGTGGGTGGAGGGGATGTACATCAGGCATGTAAAAAGCATATCTTGTGGTTTTAGTGCTGCATGAATTGTAACCACTGAAGGTAGTGGGGTGCATTCCAGTCACTGTGAGAAAGATAAAAGGCAAAGATTTGCCTTCCTAATTATTTATGGAAGCCTGCTGTCCTACTATGCAATGCTGTCATGGATAGATTTCCTTTCAGAAGTGTACTGCAACATTAGCTGCCCCTCAAAACACCCACTCAGTCATTTTTACACAGATGAATGGTTGCATGACAGAAGTGCTATTTGTTGTACAGGTGTGACTGCAGTGTAGAGAACTTGGGAGTGGCTCTGTGTGCTCCCCAGGTACACTGGATTACACCTCAGAGACTCCATGAAGCACGGACGTGTGTAGCTGCCCAAAAATGAGTGTTTCAGTCATTCTGGGTGAAACTTCAGATGGGTACAAGCCCTCTCCCTCCTGCTCTTCCTTTTGGCTTTTCTCTCTTACCTCTCTCGCCTCTCTCTTCACTCCAGCTTACACTGATAAATTTTAACGTGTCATCTACCAGGCATCTTTTAGCTAACTATTATCAGATGACTTAGATAAATGCCGCCTTCTCCTGGTCTCGGCTGTTCATTCTTAACCGCAAAATACCTCTCCTGCTGGGCTGAAAGAATTTTTTTTTTTTTTTTTTTTTTTTTTCCCAAAAGTGTGTCTGTTTTTTGGCTGAGTGGATCACCTCACACACCATGTACAGCCCATGGAGCCCAAAGCACCACTCAGCTTAGACATCCTCACTTTTTAAATCCTCACTATTTTAGACAGTGAGCACTGCTAAAGCAAAACAAGACAAAACCTCCCAGATGTTAACTGTAAAGACTACTGCAGAAGAAGAGTTGTTCCAAGTCAGCCTTCAGGTAGAAATCATCCCTGATGGAGCTGGATTCAGAGAGGAAAAAGGCAAGAGAGCCTGTGATCTGCAGATAACTTGTACAGTTTTCTCCTTTTGCCACTCTGTGCTTTTCACCCCGCTGAAGCAGCACTGCACTAAACAAACTATGATTCTGCCTGCTAAAACAAAACTAATCCATGCACATGCTGGTCTGAGCTGACATGGGCTTGCAGCAGAAGGTTTTAAAGGCGATCTGCTTAAAGCCTGCTAGAGGATGGCAGGTCATTTGCCTGTCAGGGAACACTCCCGGTGGAAACAAGCAAACATAAACACCTACCCTTTACAAGCCTGCTTGCATGCTCAAAGAAACCTGATGCTCAGCCATGTGGAGAAATTATTTCTTTCCTCTCCACAACATAAAGTTCACTGAAATGGAAAGCAGCTCTTACAGCTGACTGCTCCAACTGGAATTATTAAGTATTTTTAATAGCTAGCAAAATGATGCATTCACTTTATCTGCTATCATTTAAATACTCTGTACTAAATGCACTAAACCATTTTTTCAAGATTAGTTTGGCTTAAACATGTACTACAATAATTTTAATGAAAATGTTTATGTCTGAAAGAGGATTTAAATATTATTTCCTATCACTTCAATGCCTTTGTATAAAGGTGAATGTGATCCTCTACATTTAAATGGTTTAAAGGATCCAGCTTAGACTGCATTACACAAGAACTTCCATGTTGCCATTAATAGCTCCCGTTCAATTTGAAGAGGAAAAATAATAATCAAAACCTGAATTTCCCAGCATTTTCTAGTTTAAACAAATCTCAATCTCACTTATATTAAAAAAAAAAAAAAAAGGTGATCTATTTGCTAAGTCAGGAGAATCTTAAAAAATACACTAAAAGCAGAAGTTATAAAGCATACAATTTACCTGAGCTGCCTCGAGGAGTCTATAACACACACTTGCCTGGGCTCATCCTTTAAAACTGAGTAAATAGGGATTTAATAGGAAAACAATACCACACACTTACCAGACTGGCAGCCATGGCTCTCTGCAGAGATGCCCTCCTTCTGCATCCTTGTCACTGCTGGCCCTGCTGTCCCTGCAGACAGTGGTGGCCTCCTTCCCCACATAAGGCTCACCCAGCACCAAAGCGGTACCAAGTGGGTGGGAGGAAATATTTTCTGTTTGCAGGACAAGGAGGCCACTATATCTTTAGTACCTGGATCCTTGCCTATTCCACTGCCCCGTTGGGATCAGCTCCCTACCTTGGTTTTTGAGCCCTTGATCTGACAGTCCCAAGAAGAGACAAAAACATGTTCTCAGCACTGAGAACTGTACATGCTTATGGCATGTTTCAGCCAATGGGCATTCACACACATTTAAATCTTTTTCTAGCCTGGGGTCTTAGGCACTTGCTAAGACTTTAAGAATTGGTTCCAGGAAAATCAGTTTCATAATTTGGAAGCCACTGCCCAGCCAAACTCGGACATTTGTTGTCCTTGAGCTATTGACACTCAGTCTGAGGTCCCTCAAGTAAAAGTTTAGGGTGGTCTGAAAGATGAATCTGAGAGGGAGCCGCTGAGTTGTTCACATTTGGTCACAGCTCTTCTCCACCAGAGGCAGGTGGTTCTCCACAGTGAAGTTATGCTCCCAGCAGGAGCTCTTCAGCCTAGCACCCCCTCCCCTGTGGGCATGATTTAACAACCCTCAGGCCTCTGCTGGAGGTTTTAGTGTTTTACTGGGGATTCTTGTCACCCTTCAGTACATTTTATTTTGAAATAAATTAAACCACTTCTATCTATATGCTTCAATGATTTTAAAATGTGATTTTGCGTTATCTGAATGGTCGGTTAATACTGTGCAAGACTTCATATCCTGGAAAAATGTCTGCATTTTTCCCCAGCCATCAACCCTGCAATGACTAGCTCCCCGGAGCTATGAGACTGTTTTATAAGCACACAGCAAGGTGATAAGTCTGGCTCTTGCCAGGAGCCACCTGCACCCCTCTCTTCTGTAACCTGTTAAGGCATGGCAGTATGCCAGCAGGGAACAAGTGCTATGGCTGGGGCCATCCCTGCTGGGTCTGCTGATGGCTGAGTCTGCCCTCACAATTCCTTCTCCTGTATGATAAATAACCCTCTGGGCTGCGTTCAGTTATTTGTTTTCATGCTGTATTTTATACTGGGTTTCATGTTGTGATATATGTTCTAAAGTTAATTCGTGTTAATAGGATATAAAATGTAATACAAGCCATATAAATATAAGTTTTGTATAAACTAGCCTGTTATAAGTTAAGTTTTGTTCAAACTAGCATATTGTGAATTAACTCAGGGGAATGTGGCTCAACAAAAGAAAGGAATTTCTCTAGCCCGAAAAGGCATGGGAGGGACACGAGGAAAACATGATTGGAATTACCAGAAAGGGGAACGAGAAAATGCCGCTGCCGGGAATCCTTGAAAGGGAACAAAAGGTGACGGAAAACGGAGATGATAGCCCGGAGAACCAGATGATTACCTCAGATCAATATCTAGATCGTCTCCGTCAGAAATTAACATCTCCACACCACACCTGGACCCAACCATTAACAGTATTGTCCTCCTCCGCCGATCTATTCAGACTCTCGGAACTGAGACCTGCATGATTAATGAAGATGCCTCGGAGGGAGGACCGTCGAAATCCCGAGTCTCTCTCCGTGATCCAGTGTATAAAAAGAGACTGCTGCAAACCACAAATGTGAACTTGGGGGATAACAGACTGACAGAGTGTGTTATCAAGTGTTCACCCAGCGGCGACCCCGGGCTCGACGCTGTCCTTTTAATTGTGGCTGTCTGAGACTGTAATTTCGTCTCTCAATAAAATTCCAAATTTTGATTTATCGAATTTGGTCCATCTTATTTATAACAATGTTATAATGGTTTGTTCTGTACTCCCCTGTTCTCCTGGAAAATGTTATATCCCGAGGATTGTCCCTGCCCCCCTTCCCTTGTCCATACTCCCGCACTCCTCCCAGTCCCCTCCTGCGGGCCCTGTCTGTCGTTTGGCTGCTCCTCCCAGCTTCTGGAGAGTTCAGGTGAGGACATTGAAGGATAGGGCAGGAGCCGAGGAGCTTCCCCCCTTTATATTCCCATTGGTTTCCTTGAATGTCCCTCCAACCCTGTTCCACTCCCACCTTATCCCTCTCTGGCTGTTGGTTTGTCCCCTCCTTAGCCCTCCCCTGGATGTAAGCCCAGACCACGAGGCCGGGCCAGGACTTGGCCTGAGCTGCGGCCCTGAGGCAGACGTCTGAACAGGACGGGACAAAGGTTGGAATAAAGACCTTGGACTCACCCACAGATCAAGTCTGACTCTTTTCCTCGTCCACCAACGGGATGTCTCTCATGATAAGGAGGAAAAGCCCCTTCGCCGCTCCCCAGGTTTTTAGGGCCCAGGGGAGTTTTCCCTTCTTGTCACAGTCTCGAGCTAGCCTGGGCGAAACGGAACCAGCAGCTCCGAAAGAGACAAGCGACATCTCTGCTTGCAGTTCTCTTCTACTGGAGAAGATGATTCTTGTTCTACCACCTCAAGCCTTCTCTTAAGGGGTGGTACAGGAGAGCAGAAAACCTAAACTGTGTGAGTTGAGCATGGGTTGCAACAGCCACAACTGTGATGGAGGACTGCCTGCTTTGGAAACAGGAACCAAACCTGCCTTGTCGCCTGTAAATAAACAACTTTGGGGCACAGCCACTTGTGTCACAGAAATGCCTGTTACAGCTCTTCAGCACTTCAGAACTGAAGTTAATAGCTACAGGCACATGATGGGGAGCCAGAGGCAAGAAGACCTGAGATGTATAGCAGGTCACATATGACATTTGTAAATTATGAGAGAGCAACTTCACCCACAGACAAATGAAAAAACTAGCAGGAGGTTAGCTGTGTCTCACCAACCTGTCAGGCTACATCTGTCTTATTTTGGGCCCACAGATACTGACTCTTAAGGTGGTAGCTGTAACCTAGGCTACAGTAACCTGTCATACTCTAGCTGCCTCAGTTTCCCTGCTTTCTGTACCCAGAATGCAGTCCTGAGCACTCTCAGTGACCACCACATTCCTGAGGGATCAATCACTTTCTACAACTATCCAATAAAGAAAAAGGGTTGGGTTAAATTGTCACTAAAACAATGCAGCAAAGGTGCGATTGTGTCATTTGTCAGCTCAGTCTCATGTGGAGATAAGCCTGAAGGTTAGATGGACTGCCAAGGTTAATTTCTCCAGGAGTGTGCTCTAGATAAAGCTGTATGCCATCTCCCTTGCCAGGGTGTGAAAAAATATCTGGTTAAGCAGGCACAGGTATGCAGGCTCACGTAAACCTCACACCTTCCTTTGCATGAAGATGTACTACTAGAGAGTGCTGCCTGAAAGCTTGTATATCTTGCTTGTGCAAGCTTAGACAGAATCACAGAATCACAGAATCATCAAGGCTGGAAGGCAGATCAGCTAGTCCAACCATCAACCTAACATCGCTATAATCACCCCTAAACCATATGGCCAAGTGCCACACCTCCTATTTGGTGCATCTCAATTTCAGAAAGAAAGAAAAGCTTTGAGGAATTTTTCCTGAAGCAATTAATTTGCCTTTTTCCTGTCTCATAAAGCCATTCCTCTGCTCACTGACAGATTAATTTCCCTTCACAAAGCAGCATTCATAGGTGGAAAATCTAGCTGATCTTTTCAGTGTGTACATGTTTCCATGGATAACTCTCCCCCCAGCTACACCGCTGTCAGCAAAACCCACTCCAACTTTCCTCCTGCGCGAGTCCTGAGTTGCCCACCTCTGTTACCACAGCACAGGACAGAGCTGGCTCAGCTGAGTGAGTACAGCTCTGCCTGGGTCTGTGCTGAGACAACTGAGCCACTCTAAATACTCTTTAAAAAATAATAATATAATCCAGCTTATTCCCCTGCTTGGTTCAGCATGTGCTTTCCCCCCAAAAAACGTAGCAGCACAAGTGAAGTGGGAATACGGCATTGGAAACTACCAGTGAAAGTGGGAAGGTTGGCAAAGGATCTTCTACCTGGAGTCACCACAGAAAGAAAATCTGTGATATCACAGAAAGCTTCCTGCACCACTGGAAGCTGCCATGGTCAGAAGGTTTCAGGCTAAGTTTGTGTTTCCAACCATCTGCTTCCAAGAGATCAAGAGATAAAATGGTACAGGAGTTAACAGAGGTGGCCAGAGAGCATGGTGCATATCTGTCGGTTTTTCCACAAAAAGATCTTGTCTAACACCACACAGAGCCCACAACTAACACTTCAGAGCAGCATTATTTGGTGTCAAATAAACAGGACAGCTGAACAGAAGCCTTCTGCTACTTTTGGGGTGTAAAATGATCCTTACTTCATGGTTTTTTCTCTTCACAAGAGGGCATGAAATCTGCCTGAGAGACTGAAGTAACCAGAAGAGTTCAGTCTCATGATTAAGGGAAATAAATTATTGGGGCCAGACTGTGCATGGGGAGCAGTACTATTTTGAGCACAGTTTGGGAGAGTGCTTGTTCAGTGCCATGGTTTAGGAATGGTACTTCCCAAATCAGTACCCCCACCAAGACTCTCTCAAACAACTGCTCTCTCTTGATCCCACTTCCCCCTGTGGCAGGACAGAATTGAGAACTGGAGGTACAAAAATTGAAGATAATAGCTTGAGGCAAGAACAATTTACTGGAAACAACAATAAGATAAGAAAATAAACAGTAACAGCAACAATATTAATAACAAAATTATACAGACGCAATGATTCATATGCAGAAAGGCTCGCCATGGAGACTGTGACAATAAAGAATGTCAGAGAAAAAAATATCGTTTTCCCTTTTTCCCTCATCATTTTTACAGAGGCATATAACAGGAGACATTTTTTAAACAAACGCAAACACAGGGTTACTACAGAATGTTATGATCTGATTATTGAGAGATGCCAATACCTCTATAAATGAACATTAGTTGTCACTTAAAAATTTCCATGTTAGCCAAATAATTAATTCCAATACTCCTTATTTATTCCTTCAATATCTTATGCTTTCATGCATCAACAATGGAGAGGGCTGCATTAAGCTGTGAAGCAGCTTTGTGCCTTTCAGGATCACTGGCATCAGTGAATTGGTATCCCCTCTCACTGAACTCTCACAAATTCAGTTTAGGGAAGTGTATAATTTTGGACCCAGTATATTATTATTATTGCCATCATGGTCTCTGAACAGCTGGCTATTCCTTATTCTTGTGGTCGAGTCCTTAGAAGGACAAAGGGTCAAAAAGTCAAGACCTCTGGTTGCTAAACATGAAACAAAAGTTGAGTCCAGAACAGTGACTGTTCTCCCAAAGTGCCTGCAATCCCATTCAGAAGAGCAGGAATGTGGTCCCTTTTCACTGCATTCATTCTGGAGACAGACTCTGCTGTTCTATAGCTCTGTATCTTACAGCAGCCCCCTCAGCAGGAGAGCAGGGACTTTGGCCCCTGAAATGCCTCCTGACCACTGCTGCAGAGCTCAGGGCTGCTCCTGCAGAGCCAAATTTTGTTGTTCCTCCCCAGGAGCTGAGTTTCTGAGAACACTCTCTGCTGCCTATCAGCTCTACTTCAGAGGTGATGAATTGCTGTTGATAGCCCTCTTCAAGTGAGCCAAACACACCAAGAGGAGCCTGTGAAGCTTTGACTTAGATTAAGGCTGGTAATGGTTATCCACCATCACGTGTCTGTCATTAGCTATTAATTAAACTAAGTAAAAGATAAACATTGGCTTTAGGAACCATTTCCAGGTATTAAGGGTTTGTCCTCGCTGTATATCCATAGCTTAGTGCCTGCCTGCTGAAAGCAAGGTAAGTAGCTCTTAAATTCTTTGGCTATATGTTTCACACGGTATTTGCTCTTAATTTTAGAAATGTCATCCTGCTTTTGGAATGGTTGAAACTTTATGTGACGTTCAGTTTTTAGTAACCTGCCTACTATCGGTCTACACCAATGACAGCATCTAAATCTGTCTGGGAGTCTGAGGAGGATTTCCAGGAAAACCCTTGATAGGATGATACAGTGTGTTATTCAAGTTGGTGCTGGCCTATCTTCTTGGCTCTGAAGCCAAATGCATATTTTGGCTCGTATGGGGCTTCCCCCACAGCCGCTGCTTCTCACCCCTTCTGCAGCACATACAGCTCCTAGCAGTCCCTAGGCTGTGGGAACCTGTTGGGGACAGGCTGGAAACGTGCATGCCCACATGAGAAACTTCCAGCCCAGCTGCCTACTACTCTGATCCTCACATCCTCTGATCCATGCAGTCCCAAGCACAGGTGTGCCCATGGAAGCAGAGGCTCAGCCGGGGTATGTGGGTGGTGGTGCTAGCACCACAGGGACTTGCTCAGCTGCAAGCTGGGTCTCACCCAGCCCTCAGTTAGTGGGCCTCTGTTCATCTGTCCCAGGAGTTAGTGGGAGGCTGGGGCGTTCTTGCAGGTGAACCATCACTACATGATCTGTCTGCTTACATCCAGCCATGGAGGTGTGTTCCTAGTCAGAGTTTAGCTGAGGACCTGGCTTTTTGCTGCTATGTCAGTGAGCTCTGACTTCCTTCTGGTAACACAGGCCATTATTCCAAAGTCTAAAAATCAAGCATCTCTTTTTGTACTATTTTGTTGTTTCCTTCACTGAGACATCAATATCAAAGTCAGATAGGAAGGAGATGGACCTTGGCCCAAAAACCAGGAATATCTCTTGCTGTCTCCTATTTAGATGGCAGTCTCAGGTTGTGTATGCTTAGTCTGTATTTTTGATACAGAAATTCTTGGAAAATTCCAAAATTTGCAGAAAGCTTTCTATGGAAAGGAAATAGTTGCTGGTTAAAAATGATGATTTGTATTCAAGTAAGGGCTAAATTTTTCAGGAGTCAACAGAGGATAATGCCATTGCCTTAAACCTGAGTAAACCTGAAAGAGGATATAATAAGATACACTTTAATTGGTGATGTATGTCATCACAAAAATCATCCTTGTGATGCCTCAAAGGAAAAACGCATCTGTGTCTTCCTTATTCTCTACTCTCATGTCCTTTCCGTACTAATTACTAAATGTTCCTAGAACTCTGAAGAGAAAAATATTTAAGAATAATTTTATCCTTTAGACACTGTTCTCTTCTCTATTCTTTTGCAATTGCTATCCCTTATTTCAGCATGTACAGTCAGTTGCTTGATATGTTTAGCAAATAGAAAGAAAATATTTATAACATTAAACCTAAAGGACAACTTTATTTCTATTATCTTGGCAGAGTCAAGATACCAGATTTTGTAAGATACCAGATTTTGAAACACTGTTGCTCTGAAGATCCTTGAGTCCTGGGTGTGAAAGAAATGAATCTATAGCTTTCATCTCAAAGGGGTTTAGCAAAAATTATGTTCAAAGTTTTTTCTCAGCCTCTCACCTTATAGACTTTTTTTCTATATTCATCCAACATGAAACAAATTTAAGCTGCCACCTAAACTAGCATTATATCTTTGTGGATCTCCTGTCCAAGTCTCGTCAGATGAAGCAGTGCTTGCTCAAGTCTAGCAAAGTCTCAGCCGTAGCCATGAACTGTTTTGCAGTGAGGGTTCTGCCTTAGAAGTGAAGGAGTGAATTTTCAGCTTTGGAGGTTCATGGCTGCTAAGGCTTATGCATCTTCTCTGCCACTTTGCTAGTGGTGCCCTGGAAAGCAATACAGCTAGAAGGATTTTGAAGAAAAGAAGTTGCATTTTTTGTTTTGCTTGCATTAGAGCCTTTGATCTAATGTAACTGTGTCTGTCTCAACGCATGGTATCTAACTACCGCTGTTTTCCTAACTTTGCCTAGACACTCCTCTCTGAAACAATTCCTTTTTAGAGTGTCTCCTTGCTTTGTGCCAGGCACTTTGCTAACTGCCTGAGCAGATGGAAATATGCATTCCTCTAACAAATGTGACCTTGTTAAGCTGCTCATCCTTCATGTCTGAGCGAGAGAGAAGAAGAATGTTACACCCGCTACCTTCCAGAGGGCAAAGAGCCTCCAACGATGCGCGTTTGCTGTGCTGTGAGGTGTCTCCTGGTAACGCTGCCTTGATATGATCAACACTGCAGCTACTGCTTCTCCGTGTCTCAGAGCTGTTACAAAGCATATGCTTGCCTGCACACCAATACCTGCTCTCTCTCCACCTCCTGGAAAACACACCTGGGGGCTGAACGCGGGGTGCCGGGAAGGAGCCATGGCACAGCAGTAGCCGTCATTTTGGCAGTCCTTGAAAAGGTAATGTGAGAGATAAGCACAAAAATAGAAAGGAAATGTGTGAATGGAAAAAGAGGATAAATGGAGGTTTGTAAATAGCTTTGCTCTGTGACTTGATTCTAAAAGAAAGTCCTAAAAAATGACTGCAACTGCTGCAGCATAATTGGGGTGTGTCTCACTTCATGTAAGATACAAGGCAGTTTAAGTAAAGTCTGTGAGCATAACCAAAGAAGCAGGACACGAACCTCCAGAGGGTAATTCATCTGGCCTCTTAATTGTCCTCTGGAGCAGCCTATTCCTTCCTAAAAAAAGAAATTGTGTTATTCTTAGCCCTTGAGGGCTCTGGGCAGTTGCACACAGGGAGCTGTTTCAAACTATTGGATATACCCTGGGGTCTCTGAGACACCTGCATGGGGTAGGAGGGAACACACAGGAGCTGGAGGTGGCCTGTGCTGTTGTGGCTTCATGGAGGATCCCAGGGCATGAGACGAGGCGTGGGCAGTGGAATAAACTCCCTAACCTTCAGTCTCTTACATCAGGACTGATGAAACTTCTCACAAACACAATACCACCAATAACCACACTCAGCCCATTGTCTTAATAAGGATAAAAAGTGTGCCTGTTATAACTCCATGAACTTCAGGCAACCAAGCCCCACCCTTGTTCCTCTGTTAAAGTGCTCTACAGAACGTGAGGTCCAAGGACTGCTCCCACTGTGAATCACAGCTGGAGGCCACATTTCAGTGCCTTACAAGTTACCTTCTCACCTTAAGCATTGTCCTAGCAGTGCAAGCTTCTTGAAAAGTGGCAGGAGAATCCAAGGGAATGGCTGCAAAGGTGTGGGGTTGGTGAATGTGGAGGGCTGACAGTGAGCAAAGAAGGGGTTGCAATGACTTTTGGTGCATCCTAAGCCTTCTCTCCCCTCCTCCACACCTCTTTATAGCTTTCACAGCCTCTTCATCTACTACTGGCATCTCTTTCCAAGTTTTGTAGCTGCTGAATACAAGTGAAGGAAAAACATGTAATTAAAATATACTAATAGAATATACCATTAGGTTTACATAGGAATTTTTGTCTCTGTATTCACACAACATGCACCTGGCACTACAGTCGTTTGAAATTGAATAAATCTAGGCCCTTCCAGGATATTTAGGACTGTTGAAGCCTGACAAATGGCAACAGAATGACTTGGCTTTTGTCTTGCATCCTTTGTCTTTGATGGCAGGATCCCACTGATGCAGTGGGGTAAGGAGTGAGCTACCAAAACTTCATGTCTGTTTTTCAGACAGGGTAGTGTGGTTGAATGATAGCAGCTCTTAAAAAGTATTGGCTCACTGAGCAGTTCTTAGCAATAAACAAGAAAATCTTAACAGTCAGACAGCCTAAAAATCAGAAACAAGTTTGCACTTGGGACAACTTAAAAGCAGCTATCGATACCCAATATCTCTCCTTTGTTGGGGTGGTGAGGTGGCTGCCAGCCAAGGGTGTGTTCTTTCCTTTTAGGGTGTAGGTCCCTGCTGTTGGCAAATTGTTTTCATCTTTGGTAGACTAGCCAACTTGTAACCTATTAGTTGCTGACAAGTGAAAATGGTGCTCTTCTACCCGTGGTATAATAACCAAAAAATGATAGGCCAGATTATCAAATCTGATCTGGTGCTTCTGTGGTGTTCAGGAGATGAAAACGAGCTGGAAAACAGCCAGCTGGAAATGACCAGCTGAAAATACCTCTCCTGGTTGCCCCAACTCACAAGAAGAGCAAAAATTGAGAAGAAGCAGGTAGAGATGTTCCCCATACAAAGCTAAGCTTTACCCAGGTCCCTGCATCCATGTGAGGTGTCTTAGCCCACAGGTACAGACTGTTGAGAAAACACAGCTGGATCCTGGCAGCTCTCACTTTCTGGATCAGTCTAGAGCAGACTGTAGGTCAAATTGACCACAGCTTTCTGCCAAGCAGCATTTCTTGGGGTAATCCACTGTGGTACAGTGCTGGGTCTGAAGAAGGGCAGAGAGTCATTATATGCAGCTTCTGAGTAATGTTTCAGCAGTGAAAAAGGAGGAGAAGAGACTCTTTTCCCACTGCCCTAGGCACATAAGAAATTTAGCTGCCATTTTTCCTTCCTTTCCTCTCAGAAACACCTGTCTTAAAAGGAAAGGAGCATGAGATTTCTGTCCTCCTCCTTAGCTGCTCTCTCCATAGAAAAGGGAGGAAGGGCAGCCTCAGGGTGGGAGGTATCACCAGGCTTCACTGGAAAAAAAAAAAAAAAACAACAACCAGAAAAAACCCCTTCTATTCTGGCAAGGAAAATGTTGGCAGTGTTGATCGTTGCCAGTGCCAAGTATTAAGAAAAGGATGAACAATGAGGCAGATTTCAACAAACATGAGATTAAAAGCAGTGCCTCTGGCTTGTGTTAATGGCCTCCTGATACTCAAGCTTGTGGTGTTAAGGAGAGGTTGCATATGTGCGGGATGGGAAAGATTAGATGTTACCCTTAGAGGTTTACTCTATCCATCACAAGTTTTGAAGGTGTCTTTTTAAAAAATGAAATCTGGGATTCTCAGTCAGCCCTGTGTTTTCAGAATGTGAGGCTCAATGTAAAAGATCAAATCATTGTACAAAATGATAAATAGTCATCATGTGCAATGTGTTGTGGCCTTTTTCTCTTAAGCACATTGGTTTTTCTGATTAAAGTATCATACAATAATCCTCTACCACAACTAAGACCTGGGAGAGGCATTCAGAAATTTTCTCAATTTTAGGTCTTGCGGCTGTGTAGACTCTTGTTTCCTCTTATCAGATGCTGAGAAACACCACAAACTACAGAACCAATACTCTATTTTTTGTTTAAATTAGTGTTTTGGTTCCATCAAGACAGGTTTAATTTTTGGAGTAGCTGGGATGGACCATGGCCAGTAGCTGGAGGTTGTTCTGTGCCGCCTCATCATCGCCAGGGGTGGGGAGAAGGGACTTTCCCTTCCAGGGAGAAGGGCTTCCCTCTGGTCAAACCAGCATGGCAGAAGGAGCAGTGGGGTAACACTGGCTCTGAACCAGAGGGACAGTGGGGGTGACGTGGAGGAGGGGGCAGCTGGGCATTGTCTTCTGTCAGGACTTTCTGTGGTGAGCAATAATGTCTGTTTTCTTCTACCCTCTGTCATCAGTATTGCTGCTCTTACTCTCTGTTTTCTTATCTCATTGCTGTTTCCAGTAAATTGTTCTTGTCTTAACCCATGATCTTTATTTTTTTGTGCTTCCAATTTTCTCTTTAGCCCATCGTAGGGGAAGAGGGAGAGGGACAAGGAGGAGGGTACCAAGCAAGTAGCAGTGTGGTTTGGAGAGTCTCAGGGGGAACACTAAATTGGGGAGTACCCAATTAAGAATTGGGTATTCTTAAACCAAGACAATTAGTCCAAAGTCTTCCTTCAAAACTGTTTTTGGTGAAAACCAATGCTATTTTCCCAAATAAGTGTTTGCTTCCCAAGATGAATATTTAATTTATTGAGAAAATAAATTTAATTAATTGAAACTTTGACCCTAGGACCTTATGAAAGCTGTGGTTCAGTGGTTTCCCTGTATCAGCTTGATTTCTCCTGTGTTCCGCTGCTTCCTCAGGGAACATGATTCCCTGAGCAGAGGAGCAGAGTTGTACAGTCACAGGCACCACTAGCCCAGCAAGTCTGCCATGTGTGGAAAGGATGTGGATATCAGAAAGCTAATAAACAAATCTCAACAGCCACTGCAGAGACATTTCTAAAATACCTTGGTTCTTGGTAGAGAGATTTTTAAAAATAAAATGTAGCATAGATGTTTCTAGTTTTGTTTTTTTGTGTTTTTTCCCCACACAATCAGATTTTCCTTGCAAACTGAGGAGAAAGCATTTGTTTTCTCTCAGCTGTTACAAACTATTTTTGCACTTGTCATCTGGCACTCAATGCATTCATTATGGTTTTTTATTGCCATAGTGCCTGAGAGCACTGACAGGGACCAGAACTTCAGAGAAACCAAAACATATCTTTCTTGAAGCTGAAGAAGCAGATTTCTAGTTGACAAATAGAAAATCCTTAAATTTATTTGATTTCTTAGTACGTTTCAGACCACAATAAAAATTTAAAATACAGAAATGTCACTGAGACACACAAAGCAGTCACACGCAGACAAGAGATTTCGCAAGGCAGAGGTCCTTCCGATCCCAGCTCACAGCTGAGAGCCGAGAGAAGAAGAGCCCTTTGTTTATTTTTTTACTTTTTATACATTTGTGGGTCTAGCAGAAGATTGGCTTTTTGGGGTTTCCACCCCTCAGCCTCAGTGGCCAGACGAATTGTCAGTTACAATTGTTTTCAGGTTAGAAATATGCAAACAAAGGACAGAGAATGAAAAACAAAGGATTTGTTTATATTACTTCTGTGGGAAAGCTAGAAAACTGCTCTAATATTGTACAGTAACTAAAAGATCTGACTCCATTTATGAAAATCAAAAGGCTAATAAAGAAACTCAGAAAAACCAGGGTAACACAGAAAAACTAAAATAGAGATGTGTTGAGATTTCTGTCTATAAGATGATAATTTTGAAAAATTGCTTGTTTAGGTGCAACATGAACACCAGACACAACTAGAAGAAGAGAATCTTTAGCAATTTAAAACAAGAACAGGGTCTTACTGTTCTATGCAAATAAAAAGTTGAAGAAGAGTGTTTTGTGAATTTGTGTTAGATTTATCATTATCAAACAATATCTAAGCTCAACCCAAATCTTGTCCTTTGTTTGGTATCAATTCTCTGATGTTTAATGAGGAGATAACCTCAACCCTATATCTTTTTAGGGTTTTGTTTCTCTAGTTAACTGCTTATTTTCATTACTCTTGTAGGGAAAAAGAAGAGTTCTATTTGAGAGCGCCACCCTCCTAACAATGTATATGGAAATTATCAGGACCTTCAATGGTTGTTGGGTGATACACTCAGTGTGACTGGACAGAAGGACATCTGCAACAATGTGCCCAGCAGGATGCTCTCCATCTTTCAGAGTTTTGTGGTGTCCAGCAGCCTATAAATCTTTCCTATCAGGCTCCTCTCTATCAATTTAAATAGGAAAAACACTTGCAAGCTAAATTCCTATTTTTGCCTTTATGATGGTATTTCAAAACTTTCTCCAGAATCATCTCTCATGTGTTAAAGAAACTCCTGTGTGGGAGGAGAGAAATAGTGCTGAGCAAGACCAGGAACAGCATGGGAAGTCTGTCTGCCAGGTTTTACTTCATCATCCTCAAATTCAGTTCTGAAGGAGTCATGAGTCACTTTCATAGTTATAAAAGTCGAATATTTGCACAAGCCTGAGTAAATTTATAGGATTTTACTTCCACTTTTCTGCTGGCTTCTCTGCTCTATATTTTTTTTGTTCACTTTTCCATTTCATCGTTGGATTTTCTCATCCCTCATCTGCTCAGTAATCCTCTGGTTTATGTCCACAGCCCTTGTTAGTCTTGTCACTCAAATGCTGCAGGAAAAGACATCATGCTGATGTCCAGATGAAAAAGAGGGTGGGTAGATCAGATTATACCTCTGCTACATTCATACCTGTGCTGTGGCTGACCTGTTACATTGTCTGGGGTTGTCTCCCTGCTGGGTACCTCAGAGAGTCCCAGCCACACCAGAGGAAAGGCTGTCGTGTCTCTGGCACTGTGCAGGAGAGAGGTGAGGAGAAAAAGGAGGGAAGTCTTCAGGCAGAAGAGGAAATGAAGTGGGAGATTTCCCTGTCTCTGGCGAAGGTTAAGGTGAGTCCTGACAGGGACAGGAATCTCATTCGATTGTTGAGAGAGATAGGGAGATATGAAAAAGAGTAATACTTAATTGGATATGGTTGCTTGTGGTCCTTGAGTAAGGAAGGCTCAGCAGTTCCCCATGCAGGTATAGATGGGTTAGGCAGAAGCATGGGCAGTGTTGGTCAAAAACTCTTCAGTCATCAACAGAGCCCAATCTCTTCCATGGCCAGGGAGAAGGGCAGTTCTCTACAACCAGTGCCATTCCCAGCCTGTTTGACTTTAGAAAAAGAACCGTTTGACCCTTACTCATTGCCCTTTTAGATAAGAGCATAAAGGTCACCCCTGGTTTTGACAGCTTTTTAAAATAAAGAAGTTAAAAGGTCACATGGACTCCAATATATGGTTAAACTTTGATCATTCTGCAGAGCTTTGCTGTATCATGGGACAGAAGAAGGAAATGGTTGTTGGCCTTTTCTCTTTAAATTAATGATGGAGGAAATGGAAGTTTTTGCCTTCATCTACAGAAGTAAGTTAAATGGTATATCAGGAAAAAAAAAAGTATAGAGATGGTTTCACTGTACCACTGGATCATATGATTAATCTTCTGCTTTTAACAGGTTTTATTTAATGTTACAAAGTATGGTAACTGAGTATTTTTTGCTGTTGTTCTAGTTCTACTGATTTATCTTTTCCTTCTAACTTCTTCCTTGAAGTTTACATAACAGTCAGTCATCTGCACCACCCCACCTAATTATATGAGAATGTCCAAGTATTTTAATGAGGAATAAAAAGTATTATTAGGGTGTTCTATTTATTTATTACTGATACCCATTTTGATACCTTCTTTAACAAATTAGAAGGAATACACTCAAAGGTCAACATGAAATCCAGAACTAGAGCAGTAAGTCAACAACACATTTAAGGTTTTCAGGTGGTCCATAGGACTGAATTTTAGTCAGTAATTTCATTTAAGAAATGGTAGCTGATTGAAGATTATAAACTAAGGGGAGGTCATAAAAGTTTCTGCCATACCATGGCTGCTCATTGTGAAATAAAACCTGTTTGATCCACATACACCACTATATCAGAATATCCAACTGGGAAATGTACCCAGGGAATAAGGCTTATATATTACTCATGTAAAACTACAGCTGCTTTAGAGAAGAATGCTCCATGACTACTTATAATCAGGATCTGTCCATTCCTGCCCTTATTTAGAAAACAGCTTTCTTTTGGGGAGGAAACGACAATGACATAATCTGCCTCTTGAAGCGTCTGAAAAGAGATTATATAGACATGAGTACAAGGACAGCAATCTTCCCCCACAGTATCCTCCCAGCATACACAAATGACAAAAATGAGCATCACACTGATCTTAAAAAAATGAAAAGGTATAGTGTGTCTAAACAATAAATTTTTAAAAGTAAGGTGCTGCAATTTAGAAATATTGTGCTGTAGGAGTGGCAGCAAGAATGACAATTTAGCAGGAAATAACCCTGTGAGTTACAATTTTGTGTATTTCTGACTACAGATGATGAGGAAAAAAAAAAAGAAGAGTCAGAAGGAGTCTGTTGGAAGAAACCTATTTGGGGTTAGATATTTATAACCTTTCAAAAGGCACATCTCCCCTACCTCCCCCTCATCCTACAGCTCATTTCAACAATCAGAAGGCCATACCCAAGCTCTTGCTGGACAGTCAACAGCGAGCATTATCCCCCAGGTCTGCAGAGAGGCCAATTCTAAGTCAGCAAGCACATCTCCAGGAAAAACATCTTTGTTTTTTTAGTGTGGCCACTGTTCCATGGCCTCTTTTTTGAAGTTCATTGCTTTCTAGAGTTCTGAGCATCCAGATGTCTCTCCTCTCAACTGAGAGAGGTTCTTGAGCAGTTTTCCTTGCCTGCCCTTCTGCGGTTCATAACTCTGACATGAACCATCTTTTCATGGGATAGAAAGTCATTTCATGAAATCAGTAGGACAGCGTTTCATGGATCAGTAGGCAGCCAAACACAGGAGGATTGTTTGGAGGAACAAGGGAAAATGCAGAGTACAGTGACAGAGATTTTTACTCTGTCATATCCTAAATCCTGAACGCTTGAATAATTTATGCTTGTGCACAGATTCCTTAGTGAGAAGACAACACAAGATCTGATAATATTTCTTTTAAGAAATTCTTAACAAAATCATAGGTCTTGCTTGCTAGATAATGAGGCTGCTGTTTTTCCTCCTCTTTTTTGAAGGCATTGTATGAATTTTTGTTATTCTTGTGTTATTCCCCTGGAGAATGGCCCATAATTTGGGTGACTGAACATACTGTCTTTATTATGACTTTGAACGGGTTGGTTCTAAATAAATCATGAATAACAAGAAAAAAACACAGCAAACAAATACAAAAGCATCCATGTGACCAGAACAGACAAGACTAGCCTTTTGTATCCAAGTAAATCATGTGGTGGGAAGTGGATCTGCTCACAATGAAAATGACACAGGTCCTGGTAATGGCTGCAAACTTTGCATGCCCATCACGATGATGGTTCAAGTGCTCCCTTACACTTCTCATGATGGGCTTTCTCCAGCAGCAGAAAAACCCCTGCCCCAGTAGGAAGGTCAGACAAGTTCAGAAGAGGAAGCCACATGAGCTCTCCAGCATGGGAGCAGGGAGCTCATGAAGGGTAGTAGGGCATTCAGGTATATTCCCCTCCTGGAGTAGTGAGATGAAGGCAGCCCAGGGCTAAGGACAAATTCCTTTAGAAAAGTATCAACAACAGACTATCTGGCAGTTTTGTAGGCACCGTCTTATCCATGAGACAGATTCACTTTTCCCAGCTGGCACATCCAATATGCAAAGATAATTTGGGGTTTGCCATAATTTCATGTCTGTCAGTCAGTCCTGGTCCAAACACCCCTCATCAGTCAGCTGGAGAGCATCTGCACAGTGAGGTCCTTCTCTTGGCCACCACAGATCAAGCTTCTTGCCACCACTGCTTGTATACCCAAAAATATGGCATGCAGGCTGTGCAGGTCCTCTAGGAAAGGACAGAGACAAAGATAGGGCTCCATATGTGTTCTGGCCAGCCTGAGGGACAACTTCCCAACTTTTCCTCCTCCAGTTTGTGTATCAAGCCTGGCAGCTGCATAAACTGAAGCTCCTGTGGTCTCCAGCCTGAAGATACTTCTGGAGCCAATGTCTCATATGAACAAATATTCAGGGGATTAAAAAAACTTACTGTAGTACAGAAAGAAATATTTCTATTTCTTTCTACAGCTTTGGTCAAGGCCTACAGACTTCAAGTTAATAAGAACTTTATTCCTGTTTTTTGCTTCAAAACTGATCCAATTAGGGTTCAGGCCTTTCCTGGATTAAAAAAACCCCTGTGCTGCAGTGTGTAGGCAATGTGCTGATATGTGGGAATGAAGGGATGTCCTAAAAATATAAATACACTTAAGGGAATAAAAAAACAGGGGAGAAATACAGGATGAAATACCATTTAAATGCTAAAAAAATAAGCAATGATTTGGATCACACAAAGTAGGTAGAGAAAATAATTCAAGTGTAATTTTTATCTTTGTTATGTTTCTTTGAAAACTATGAAAGTGTTTGTAGCTGGCTAAAGATCCTCTGGGAAAACATCTGCATTCTAGCAGCATTATCTTCTCAGTCTGTTCCTATGACTTCTGTGTACTGCTGTTGTGACAACAGATTAGTTGCATCTATTCCAGTTTCCAACTGAATTTAGATAAATGGGTCATTTTAAGGTCTTTTCAAAATCTATTGCATACTCCACATAAATTATATGAGAGCTGGGGTATTTTGTAAGTAAAGAAAATATATACAAAAACCCATACATCGCTACAGGTTTGGGGTTTTTTTAGCCTCGTGCTTCTGTCATTTTTCCAGTGGAAAGTGGAGAAAAATGTAGTCCAGGACAATGTACAAACTTTCTCTGTTTAGCTGTATGGTGTTAATATTTCATTCTAGTCCTTCACAATGTATAAACTTGAAGCTCAGTGAAATAAATGGGGTAGCTGGAATTCACAAACATAGCTGCAAATCCTATTAGCAGTTAAACACAACAGGTCTGAAATGCACCCTAGTGTATATGAAATCTGCTGTGAAAACACAAAATAATCCCTTTGGGTTGAGTGACATTTGCAACTTAAAGGTAAAACAAGTCAGAGAAATTAATGTATTTAAACAAGTCTGCCTTTTCCTGAAAGTGTCTACTAAGTCACTTAACATTTAATAGAGGAGAGAGAAAACCAGCCAAGGAGATGCCCTGGTCTAGTACAAGGTTGGGCTGTGACAATAGATGGGCCTGTTACGTGGCAACAAAAGGAAAGCAGGAGGGTGTTTAGCTTCCAGCAGCACTAAAGTAAACAGGTAAGAGTGTGAGGCTGGATGGGGATGTGCCTCTGTTAC
Organism: Hirundo rustica; assembly: GCF_015227805.2. NCBI lineage: Eukaryota > Metazoa > Chordata > Aves > Passeriformes > Hirundinidae > Hirundo > Hirundo rustica. The sequence goes on from NC_053451.1 coordinate 90,386,403, forward strand.
ACACTGGAAACTGCTCTCTGGGATATCTAAACACATTCCTGGTGCTCTTCCAGCCAACACCTGTCTCTTACATCTGTGCCTAGGACTAACACACCCATGTAAGCAATGGGTAACACACTCCTTATTCTAGCTGCTGTAGGAGTCATCATGCAGGAAGACATCCAGCCCATATTTAAGGAGGAGAGGAGAGGAGAGGAGAGGAGAGGAGAGGAGAGGAGAGGAGAGGAGAGGAGAGGAGAGGAGAGGAGAGGAGAGGAGAGGAGAGGAGAGGAGAGGAGAGGAGAGGAGAGGAGAGGAGAGGAGAGGAGAGGAGAGGAGAGGAGAGGAGAGGAGAGGAGAGGAGAGGAGAGGAGAGAAGAGGACAGGACAGGACAGGACAGGAAAAAGGAAGTGTTCCCACCAAAACACCTGCCCTTGTTCAGAGGCAACTAATGATGGCAAATGCAGCATTTACTTTTGTAACTTATTCCAGCGGTTAACAACCTCACAGCCAAAAACATCTCTTCCTGTCTCTGGTTTGAATGCACTTGGATTTAACTTCTAGGTATTAAAGCGTTCCCCCGTGCCCCTCACAGGAAATTACACACAGACACTCAATCCCCCTCGAGTCTGTTTTTGAAGAATTAACAGATTCTTCCTGTATCAGAGCACATGGCAGTTTTTCCAGCCTTTAATTCATTTTGGCAGCTCTTTGCTGCAGTCTGGGTAGACTTTCAAGTCTCTTTAAAATTGGGTACACTAGAATTATGTGCTGGTATCCGTGTTGATAACAGACCTAAATTTATCTCATTACTCCTCTGATTTTACACTTAGGATCCCAGATGCCCTGGATGACTGTGCTGGTCCTTCTATGCCGTCACCTCTCAAACCGCTGTTAGGAGCTGATGTTTCTGAGGATACAGTTCCCCAGACTGAGAGGGTGGTCTGGCTCTCTTCCAGCTGTGATTCTTCCAGGTCTGATCCCCACCTGACACCGGCATCAATGCATGTTTTGGCTGTGACACCTCAACTGAGGGAGGGTACATCCAGAAGTTCCCATGGATGCCCTAGACTGGAGGTAGATGTTGAACCCCAGCTTCCTTGAGTGGTCCAGGTCATTCAGTATCACCATCTTTTTCTCACAACTCTGTCCTGCTTCATAATCTACACCTATTTCTAGAAATAATCTTATGTATGCTTCTCAATTTGAAGTGATGAACACAGTTAAATTCTAATACAAATGCCTGTGGGACATAACTATAAATGACCATTAATGAGTACCCATGGAATAACAATTTTTGGTGTCTGTCGGACAGTTTAGGGCATTTAGTGTATTATATTAATAGCACTAGCCCATGTGTCAGGTAAGATATTTTTAAGGAGAATTTAAGTATATGTCTTACACTGTTAAACTCATTCATGCAACAAACTTGTAATTTCATCAAAAAAGGAAATCAGTCTTTCTTTATGAATAGATCAATTTTCCATAAGGCCATGCTGATCAGTATTAATTTTCTACCTTTGTTTCTTCTTTAATTTTCGAAGACTTTTATGATTTTGAATTTGCTAATGACTAATATCAGGCTCAATAGCCAGAGTAAGTCTGCTGCTGGCACTGAATCAGCATGTTCCCACACTTCTGGGATTTTCATGGGGCTTCAAGACCTCTAAAAAATTAGTGTCAGAATAGGCTGTCTTGGGTTTTTTGCTAGCACTAATAGAAGTTCTCAATAAATCATCATCTTAAATAGTTTGCCATCTCCCTGTAGCAGCTGGCTAATATCACAGCAAATATTTTGCTCCTGGTAGAATTAAAATTCCTCTAACAGTCTGTGATTCAGAAAGAAGGTGACCTGTGCCACTGATCAGAGAGGCCACTAGCACCACACTAGCTGCACACAAGAGCAGATGCTGAGGAGAGCTAATAAGGACAGGTAAACAGCCATAGGTACTCTTCCAGCAGCCAGCCAGTGTACTTGTATTTTCTCATGTTTGTTTACACTGTATGTATTCTAATTTGTATTAGTTGTCTCTACATTCCCTATATTCTCCTCTCTCTATATGCACAGGTATACATGCTCTAACATACATACATTCCCGTTCCCACCTTCATTTTTAACAAGGTACACTTCTACCAAAGCTCTCTTGATTGCCAAAGAGATATATTTTAGCTGAGTCTAAAAAAACCCACCTCTGGATATGCAACTTCTTCATCTGTTGATGGATCTTTCCTGTACTGACCTAGCTAGGTACTGCAAACCCCAGTTTAACATAAATGATTGTCTCCTGTTGCTGGCTTCTTTAGGGGTCACATTCACACAGTCCCCCTTTTTACTTTCCCACTGAATGAGTGAGAGTCCTTAGAACAATTTTGCAACAGCGCTGTGGAATATATTGGTAAAGCACCCCCATTAATGTCTTGACTGTGCAGAGGTCTCTTAAAAGGAACAAGATGACTAATACATGATAAGAATTATACTCGTTTTGCACTACAATAACCCAATTAAAGCATAAATCATTATATACTTGTACTAAACATGCATACCAAAGAGAGCACACAAGAGGGTCTGAGATGGGCTTGCCTTTTGGTGAGCACACTGTACAAGAGCATGTGCCACTCATTTAATTTATGATTAACAACTCCTGAACGTGATTAACACTTCTCTAATTGTGAGATGTGAGATATTCTACAACAGCCTTTCCACAAGTGCAAATTCGTAGATTGTTCAAACGGAAAAGCAAAGTATATTTTATCATCAGCAACCCAACATCTTGGAAAGTTCCAGAGTATCTTCCAGCAATGTCCCAGTAAGTCTCTAATTACATCTGACACGAGTGGCTTTAGCTACATCCCTGTTTTTTTCAGAGCCGACATTCAGCTCTGAGATGTTCTCCAACAGGTGGCCTTCAGCTGGATGGTTACCAAGTGACACTGGTGACAGCAGTATTCTGCCTCATATATAAAATACAAGGGATGTGACAGTGTCAGGGGATACCATGAAGCACAAGATTAAAGCTTCCAGATAAACTGTGGACAGGTCTCTTTTTTTCCCCTAGTTTGCCTGGTTAAAGATGAGCTTTCCCGACCTTTGCTCTTTAAAAAAGCCTCGGTTTGCTAGTTCATATGCTTGCTTCCACCTTTCTCCAGGGGCATTAAGAAGGCAAACATTGGATTCTTTTCTGCCCTCCCCAAAAGACTAGATCCCTAAAGAAAAATGTTTGAAAGAAAGTGTCTTTTCTCTTTTAAAAAATGTCTTTTAGTGCTCTTTAGAATTTCTACGTTCCTCTTGGGTTTGGACCATTTGATGCACACAGTGTGTGCGTCCATGACATTGTATAAAACCAAGGTTTTTTTGTTTCATTAAGTTAAATCAGAACTTTATGGGAGAAGAGCATTCACCTTGGCTGGGTTGCTTACACCCTTCAGGAGAGTTTTGCAGAAATTGCCTGGACTCTTCTGGCTGTGTAGTGACCAGAGAAGCCAGCAGTGGTTTATGAGCCAAAGGAAAGGGGTGCAGTCCGTTCCCAGGGAATTAACAGGCAGCAGCCAGCTCTCCTGGGAAGCAGAGTGCTGGGAATTTAGAGAAGTCCCTTGTCCTCTGTGGGGTTTGAAAGCTTCTCTGTAAATGAGACCTACACCCTGGGTCTCCTGGGGTGGCTACTCCCCATTTTGGTAACCAGAGCAAGCCTGGGAAGGGAATAGCAAACATTCTGGGTGCAGACACGCTGTCCTTTCCTCTCAGGGAGGTTATTTTGAAGTGTTAAACCACATTCAGGCTTGCCAGCATCAAGTGATATTCCAAAGTAGCAGAACAGAGGGGACAGCAAGCAACCCATGCTGGAGGTTCTGTTCCATGTCATGCGACATGATGGGGCCACAGAGCCTCCAGCCTGCCTTCAGGTCAGGGAAATTTCCTCCCTGTCAAAAAGCTTTTAAATGAAATTATCAGAGGCAGTCAGCAGAAAGGGATGGACACTGGCACCTGCGCTTCCAACATTGTACAGGGGAAAATGGAGTAAACAGTGTGATGGACAGGGCAAGAAAGCCAGGTGTGAACTCCGCTCCTTTAGGATTGAAAGTCAATTGCAACCCAGAAAGTTAGGTTCAGTGACCGCAGTGGCAATCTTCCAAAGTAACACTTGTATCTGTGTGTTTGTTACCCCTGCAGGCATGGCAGTAGCAGTATAAAAGGCCTTTAGACAATGCCCAGATGGTATTGTCTGTTCAGACTGAAAGCCTGTCTCACAGCCATGCTGTTCCCGTGACATCCAACCCCAGATATCCAGCTGACAGCAGAAGTTACTGACGAGCAAAGTACAAGGGACCGCTGATGATGAAAGGAGAAGCAGATCTGCCCTCTTGTGTACACAGCACCTACTGCAACTTTTTCTAAATTAATATGAAGTTAATTTATTCCCTGTAGTAATAAACACCGAAAAGATATTAATGCTTTGAGTGTTTTAACCTCATCATAAAAAGAAGAATAAGAAAATAAAGGATGAAGGATTGGGCTCTTTCTTCTCAGGAACTGGTTTGTAGACCTGAAGGTAACCGATGTGTGTAGCATGAGCAGGAGAAGCTGCTCTGAACACTAAGGCTATCAAACTAAAGACTATGAAAATACAAGAAGTACAAAACCCTTAAGAAGAGAAATCTGATTGCTAGGGAAACTCAACCATCTGCAAAAGTATTACTCATTAAAACTAAGCTGCCTTTTTATTATTATTATTTTTAACAAGGATACAAAGTAGCTTGAGTGTTTTCATTGCATTCATCACAACAGGAAGGACCAAGAGAGAAGATTTTGTCTGAGGCAAGCATATTTGGCCAGTCTTAATTAGACCGGAAAGGGACAGAGGGTTGGGAAGGTCAGACCTTCCATGTCCTCTTCCTTCCAGCTGTTTCTTTTGAAGCTTCACAGTCAGTTCCTTCAATTTCAAATATCATGTATTAGACATGACACTTTTAAGAAATTATAGCCTGGACAGTTTCTCTGGCTACACAGATCAAAAGATCAGACTCTCAACAAACAGAAAATATAGCACAGGTTGTTTCAAGTGCAAAGCTCAGGCTTGTCTTGACATGGCACTGGCAGATCAACCTGCCGGCTTATAACCATCTGCTCATTTTATGTTTGCAAACAACTTAGTAATGTCTAGGGATGAAGAGTAGAGCTTGTTCAGGATTTGACTTCTAGGAACAGGGTCCTTCCCCTTCCCCTTCCCCTTCCCCTTCCCTTTCCCTTCCTCTCTTCTCTCCTCTTTTTTCTTTCATTTTTTAATTGACAATGATAAAAAGTCAACTAAAAATAAAAAAAAGAGCCAGGGCAGTACTACAGAAGAACCTGTTAGTAGACTATGGATTTACAGCTGAATAGGTCAGCTGTAAATGGAGTGAAATTTGGATGCAGCTTTAAAATGCAGGCTACAGCAAAAGGTGCATTTTCAATTTGTCATCACTGTTCTGACAATACACTAGGTCTGATGGCATTGGTTTTTCTTTTCTTTACAAGGAAAAAGCAATTACCTTCTGGGCCTGAGGATATAGTAATATATAACAAAATAAACAAATTCTTCAGCATATAGGAATTCCATCTTCCATAGAAGTGGTAAATGTTGTTTAGGTGATTTCCCTACAATTTTCACTCTCCTGATTCTCTTTAGAGTGTTTTTATTAAGAGTTCCAGTGAGATCAGCTATGAAGCAATCTCATATGAATTATCCTGGTTTTGTCTGAAGCAAAATTACACCAGCAATAGATGTGACTTGGTGGATCCTATCTAATAAAATTTCATTATAAAACAACACTGATATCCCTCCTTACCACAGGACAATCAAGAACAAAAAGCAAAAGAAGCAATTTCTGCCTTTGAAATAACACCAATAATTATTATGACTCACTCTTTACCCTATACCTATTTCAGACTCATTGTTGAACATCTGGGGGTTTTGTGGCCTTTTATTCTTCTTCTTGTGCTATAAAATTGTGTCTAACACCTGGGCTTACAGTTTGAAATGGTATTGGGGGCAAAACTATTTCACTGCACCATGAAGCAGGCTGCAAAATATTGGATGACAGGCAGATCAGGTGTTTTCTGTTGATCATTTCTCATTAAAAGAAAGGCCAAAATAAATATACCTTGTAAGTCCTCTTTACAAAAAAAAAAAAAAAAAAAAAAAAAAAAAAAAAAAAAAAAAAAAAAAAATTAAGCGCTTTGTTTTTTGGTATCAGATCCAGTCTTTCCTTTTTTTGTGTGTGTATGTGTATATGTGTGTATATGTATATGTGTGTATATATATATATATATATATGCATATATGCACACATATATAAAAAACCTCCCAAGTATCTTCCATTCTTCTAATATTTCTTTCCTCCCTTCCCAGAGAGCTGAAACTCATACACAAATAAAGGGAAACACACACTGTCCCCCTCCTTGTTTCTTCTTAGAACACATCAATCTGGTGGACGTGAATAATCAGTTCCCAGAGAGGGGATGCGCTTGAATCCAGGAGAACTGGAAGAATGTGAAGAATGTGAAGGTGCCTTCTCACCTTCCTTAACTGGCCATCCAGACTGAAACAGAAGCCAAGACATCCTCAAGAGGTCTTTGGGCAACCACAGCACTGACCTCATTTTTTGCAATTTTTGCAGAGATGTCTGTCTCACAGTCATTACAGTGTGGATGTTTTAGTGTAAATTTTAAGGTCTATATTTTAAAAATGGAAGGAATCTGCAATGGAGTCAGCAATTGTCAGGGAATATCTGAATGACTAATAGCCAGCAGGGTTTAATGTCCCTTAACATCCTCACAGGCCATCAAACCTGAGAGCTGATCATTAATTGCCTGCAATAGCCTGTGCTATGATCATTACTGCTTAGACAAAATGAATAATACCAATTTTAGGACTGCAGTTTTCATAAATGGGGAACTCAGTCTTTTTTTCCCCAACACATTCCAAGTCCAATCTGACATTATTTTTCTCCACACTTTAATAAACAATGCTCTATGCCTATTAGCCTTTCATAAAAGGCTTTCATGGCCTTTCATATGACTTTTTCTATGTATTAGCCTATAGAACAGACAAATAACTGGATTATATTCAGTTATTGATCCATCACTGAAAAAATAACCACAGAAATCAATCATGGTAAGTAATAAATGAATGAACTGGAAATTATAGGAAGAGCTGCATCCAAACTACAGAGCAGAGGCAGAGTGTGACTTGGTCCCACTTTCTGTTCCCCAGGCACAGGGGGACCTTTGAGCTCAGACTAAGGCATGGGGGAGATTTGTTTTATCAAGGTAGATAAGTTGTACAGGGTAATCTTCCAAAATCCCCACTATTTGAGCCTCCTTGATTACACTGCAATGTAATTCATAAGCCCAAGCTGCTTTAGGTTTGTCTTAATAAAAAAGTCTCATAGAGGGTCTCAAAATCATGTGCCCTCATTTTCGCCCCTGAATCCAATAACTGTATTTTCTCCACCTTTTTTTTTTCCCAGCAGAGGGAAATGTGTGAATGCAAGACTCTGGTGAGCTCCAGCTGATCCCTGCTAAGGATGTGTCAGGCACTTGGTATCACAGGTGTACATCTTTCCTTCTCAGGGGAAAAGTTTACAGGCAGTCCCTGGGAAATCAAATCTAAATGCATATGTAGTTATTTTTAGCACTCAGAAAAGGTATTTAACCTCAAAATTACTGAGCCATAAAGTGCGAAATTCTTCCCATCCCAGGTGAAACTTTGTGCAAGAAATGACACACCAGATCTGCCTTGCATGGATAACCACAAATAACAATTACAGAATTATCTCCTGGGCATGTTTTGTATGGTGACTCCATGGTGGGCAGAGTAGAAGAGGTCAAAATTGTCAGTCATAGCAGTTTCTCCTGCTTTGAAGATCAGTGAATTTGTCAGTTATAGAGTCAGGAGAAAAGAAGCACCAGAATCAGCCCACACAAAACAGTTCACAGACAAAGATTCAGGGAGGTTTAGATCCATGGTCTTGATACACTTCATCAGAGGTCACTTCTCAGCTAATCATTTTCCTACCCTGTCATGGGTTAGTACAGTTTGGTTTTTTAGTTATAGAAAAATGTAGAATAATTCTCTGGGTTAAGACCTAAGAATTGCTTTGGAAAAGACAGGGACCTATCAGAGAGTTAGTTGGAATATTGGCATCTGTTTTAACCACTGAGAATTACTAGCTGTGACTTTGAGAAGTACTGTATAAAACCCCTTGATTTCCTGTAGGTGAGCCCTTTTTCCTTTGGCCAGAGAGAGACAGGTAACATCGAGCTGGGCCTGCTGCTCCCCCCTTTGGAGCTAGCTGGCCTGAGTCCTGGCCGGATTCCATCAGCTCCCGGGTGAAGCGGGGGAAGGAGAGGCTGCTGCTTTACAACAGCTACTTTCTTCAGACTTCTCTGGAGCAGGGAGATATATCTACTGGGCCCCTGATAAGAGCTGTGGGCACTATTTAGACTGAAACACCCCAATTTACACCAAGGGGTGAGCTGAGAAGGCATTTATGATCCTGCCTGTTTTTTTGTGATTCCAGACTGCCCGAGTGCTCCGATCTCTGATGTTTCTGTGAGTTCTTCCTCTCTTACCAGCGCGGCCTTGAACATCTAACACCAGGAGCTACAGAGAGAGAGACAAAAGACTCCAAGCAGATTTAACTCTTTCTTAGCAACGTGAAGCTTCCAGAGCTTAGCCCTTCTCTGAGAGAGTAAGAAAGGACAGAGTGAACATAAAGCACAGCAGGATGAAGTCAGTAGAGCAAGAGTCAAAAGACTATTGGGACAGAGAGTTGAAGAGTTGGTTGTTCTATTCTTACTTGAGCCATGGAAATGAACTCTATATTTAGGTAATTCCTTTAAATCATGGGAAAGATTTGCATTTGGGGAGATGATTGTTTTGATTTGTGTGTAGATTTAAGCAAAGATGTTTGTGATGAACTACGTAATATCCTATAAGATGCTTGAACAGAGATGGAGATGAGAAGCCCCCTGCGCCAGTGAAGAAGTGAGAAGATATCTCTGTACCTTGAGGTGAAGAATCCTTTGCTTTGGAGTTATTCATCTTTAAAAGGTGACACCCCAGTATGCAAAAGTCTAAGACCCATGACCCATAAGCGGCTTAAGAAACTGCTCCTGGGAGGGTCACAAAGGCAGGTTTCTCCGGGTGGTTGTTTTTGTGACAGTTTAAAACCCACAAGAGAACTGTTCTAAGTTGTCAGTGGGATCCGTGACTCTAAAAAATACTCATCTCCTAATGAATTGATGAAAGACTATTGTCAGATAGTGGAACTGACTGAGAATTACAAGTTTTGTCTCTTTATGTTGTTTTGTAAGAAAGTGAACAGTTTGTAAGGGGAGGGAAAAGTGGTTTTGAAGTTTCATTCTATTTTATTTTTTTTCCAACTTTCTTTTTTTCTATTCCTTTAGTGTATGTTAATAAACTATTTGTTAATTTTAAAGTTAAGCCTGCTTTGTTTTTCTCCTAGCCCCTCTCTCACAAAAAGAGTAAGTACCAAGACCAAAATTTAGTAAACGTGAAACCACTACATACCCCAATGCACACCCAGCGTCTTTGTTCTGACAGTGTGTAGTTCAGTGTGTCAGAAATTTTTTGCTATCTGATTGTCCATCATAAAGTACTGTTGTGACCATATTTTCACACACTCAAAAGCAAAATTGTAAGACAGTTCTGAGTGCCTCACCTCTGACAGCTCTTTTGCCCAAGGCAGGTGCTGGCAGACCAGCACCCAGGCCTAGGAAGAAGTGTGGGGAAGAAGGGGCAGAAGAATGTGAGTCATCACTTCAGCTACTTTTATTATGAACACCATTCTGACCACATAGCTCTGTTTCTATTGGTGTTTGTATGCATACAAGTCATGGGTTGACAAATGGTGTGTATCTGACAGAGTTTGTCTTCAAAGGATACTGATATTGGGTGTTTTGGGGACCTTGGCCTCATGTGCTAGAGAATGATTTCTTAGTCCATTCGGTGAAGGTACAAGCAGTTTCCTTCAGAATTCTGTGTTACACAAGTCTGCTTCTCATTGCAGCACTTTCTGCAGGTTCTGCTGGACAGAGTGGGATGGGAAGCTCTCAGTTTCTCTGCACAGCTAAATGCTGTGAGAGCTTGTCCAGCAAAAGCAAGGACAAGAAAAAGCATTTGCTAGGAAATGGATGTAACATGAGCATGCTTGCACAGGTAAATTAAACAGGGCCAGGCCATGAGTTTCAGCACTGTTCATCCATATGTCTGTGCATTATCAGTGCTTTCCCTAAGCAGCTTGGGTCAGTCTATGGCAGTCATGTAGACAGTGCCTGGATGGAACTCGGAGGTTAGGATGTGAAAGGACCACCCCAGCATGCCTGGATGTGACCACAATTGGGATTTCTGAAAAGGAGGAGTATAGAAAAAGCTTATGAGCCTAAAAATTGCGGGACTGCAAACTGCAGAAACTGTAAATCTTGAAACTCCTCTGTTTGCTTTTTTTGTCTATTATTAGTTCCATTTAAAGTATTCTCCAGTGATGGAAATATAGTCCCTGTTTAAAAGATTTCACTGAGAAAATGAAGAGGCAATGCAAAACCTGAGGTAAAGAAAAGAAAATGAGGAAGAATGTCCTGTGTCTATTTGGTTACAAGCTCTTGACAGGTTTCCTGCATTCTTATACAGATATATAGATATATACATTTATACATATCTATATAAATACATAGATATGCCCATCATGGTTACCTTGAAGATCTAGCATATTATTGTTATCATATTACTGCACTATTTGTCAGGTCCATGACTGGTATGAGTGTTTGACAGGAAATGATGAGAACGTAAAAACCTTTCTGTGGAGGTCATTTCATGCATGGAGAGCTGCAAAAGGGAGGGCAGCAAAATGAGAGTGGGAAATGGAGAGTGAAAGGGCATTATAAGGATAAAGTGATAGGAAGAAAAGATCAAAAGATCAGGGACAGAATTACAGAGGGTCTTGATAGTAAAAGGGGGATACATGTATTTTTTAAGCTGTGAAATGAAGGGAAGACAGGATTGGAAGATGAGGGGGCATCAGTGGTATGTACAGTGTGATGGAGGCTAATCCATTCTTAGAAAGGGAAAATCAGCTAAGAAATACTTTTGGTCCAAATGTTTAGGTTCTTCCTTCTTAGAAAATGCTGCTGCTGCTGCTGCTGCTGCTGCTGCTGCTGCTGCTGCTGCTGCTGCTGCTGCAAAAAGCTGGGAAAAAAAAAAAAAAAAAAAAAAAAGTGTGTGATTCTTAAGATAAGCTTCGTGAAGCTTTTCTTACACTTAGAGAGATTGTCCACTCTTGCTCACGCAGTCAGGCCTCACAAACTCATCTCTAGGCTGTTCCAAGGACAGAAGTAAAGCCATGAATTTGGAGGTGAAGAGGTAGGACCACAGATGGCTCCCATCTAATCAGGCAAAGGCTGCCCACATCTTACGTCACCTAACATGTCATGTCACAGCTGGGACAAAGTTTTGACATGTCGGGAAGGTGTGTGTCACCCATACTCAAATCTGATTGCTGGCAAGCTGCCCTGTGACAGCTCAGCATCCCAGTGTCTCCTGTGCCCTGGGATGTCTCCGTTCAGACAGCACTCCTAATCCATTGTTGTCCCTTGCATCAAGTAAAAAGAAATTTGACAGTATAAAGAAAACAGAGAAACTTCAGGCTTCTACATTCTCTACTGAATTATCACTTCTGGCAGATTTGTGGCTTCCTATGACCCTTGAGTTTTACTGTCTGCTAGCACATCAGGCACTGGTTTTCTTCTCTTTTTCCCCTACAGCAAGCATTAAAGTGATCTTCTCAACACTGACAGGGACAGGGCTTATTTCCAGTAAAAGGGCACCATACTTAGCTGTGCAGGTTAAGTGAGGTTAGGGGGATAGGTGTATGGGAATAATAAAGGCACAGAGGGCAGCAGACTTTCAATATGTTTATGCAGTTAAACGTAACAAGTTCAGACACTATCATTTATTTTTTTCCATTGTTCACCAAAAAAAATCTCTCCATGTTGTTTTCTCTCTGTGAGTGCTTTCGTATTCTTCTTAACCTCTGCCTTGCAGTGCAGCTGGGCTGTACACATGAAGATATACTCCCTGCCCTGGGGAAGATCCGAGATAAGCAGAGACGTGACATACAAATGGCAAGGGGGAGAGAGCGATCTAATCGGCTGGCCGCAAGCTCTGTACATTAAGATAGCGAAAGCACACACAGAAGAGGAAAGCTGGCTTCTGCTGGGAGAGGCACACTTCTCTCCTCCTTCTCTTCTTTGTCCTTGTCTTTTCACCCTCATCTCCCTCATGCCCTTTTTGTACTTCCCATGCTGAGACGATGTTAAGCTTGTGAGGGCTGTGGTGTGGCCGGTGTATATATATCGGCCGCTTAGTTTGTTTTCTAATTTAGCTTGCTCCCTGTCTTTGTCTCAGCTCATGGCCTTCAGCCCAGCACAGTGGTGTCAGCTGTTCCTTGCTAAAATTGGCTCCATTCCTCTTGTTGTCTGGTGAATACCTAACACCTGCTAAAGGTCTCTGAGTTTGAGAATTTCCCCATGTCTCCCGTATTGAACATAAAGATGGAAAATGAGCTATTTTTTCCGCTCTTCCCTTTCTCACACCTAGAAAGTCTTTTCAGGTGTCAAATCTGAATTCAGCAATATCAAAGGATTTCCTGCACTTTTATTTCTCTATATTGTTCATCTTTGGGTGGAGCTTTTGAAACTCCTTTTCAAAACCATATGGCCATGGCTGCACAGGGGACATCATATAGGGCTACTGTTGGTGTTACAACACACTTGGGCTGCTGTGCAACGTACCTGTGAAGCTGAGGTGACCAATTCTGCTCCTGCACCTTGTAGGATGCTGTGGTGTGTGCCCAGAAGGGAGTAGGACCTACCTTCCATCTCATTACAGGTACTTTAAACAAACAAAGCTTATGAATCTCCTAGCACCAAGGTCTAGTGGGGTAATGATGCTGTAGAAGACTTCAGGGGTCTAACACAAACACAGTAAACTTCCTCTATAATGAATATCTTGGCTTTGGAAGTTCTGGCCAGGTGAAAGATGCACATTTGGCTTTGCATCTCCGCTCTTCTGATGGCTTTTTTCATCCTTCTTTCTCACAGACACTTCTGAAAAGAGCTGTCAGATCACAGCTGCCTGTTTCACACCTCTCTGAGTGAGCAAGGACAAGGGCAGTGGAGCCAAGCACTCATCCCTGGCTGTCATCCAGACAGCCTATGTGCACTTGGGCAAATTGTCAAATCCTCCACCATCCCTCCCCACCATGCCACATTTAACAGAATTAATTTCTGAGCTCTTCAGGATGTCTCCTCCTCTGCAACCACTGTAGAATCACCAGTCTGGATCCATGTTCCACAACTTCATGCATGTAACTGAAGAGCCTGGTAAACATCTCATCCCCATCACTTCTCTTTGTGGTCACTGGATGGCCAGAGACAGACATTTCCAATGGAGAGATGAGGTGGGATGTTGTGGTCTGGCGTGAGTCTGGGCTGCAACTCCCTCCTCTGAGTCCACAGCACCTGGTGAAAATGTGCTGAAGCTGAGGCATAGATGTTTCAACACGTTGCCAGAGTGACTTCTGAGTTGGAGTGTCTTCACTGAAATGTCTGAGACATGATGCAGACTTTATATCCATTTGCTGGGAGGACTTTATCTGCTGTCTGTCTTCCCAAATGAAATTTAATTTCTTAGCCTTATAATAAATTGTAAATTCCCTGAATTTTCAGAGAAGAAAGTGTGTTTCTTCCTGTGGCTGTGACAGGAACAGACACACTGATACCTCGTTTCACTAAAAGTGATGTTGCCTTTCTCAGAATACAGATAATGTAAGATACAGATTTGTAAAGTAACTTACTGAAAAGGCTACTTCAAAGATGTCTAGCCTCATTAATACAGACAGAGAGCTTCAAATAGCTGTCTTTGCTGACCTAGCTCATACAAACGTGGAGATTTAAGCAAAGGAAAAGTCCCAGTGAAGTCAATGGGCTTAAAACTAAGGACAGACTAGCGGGATCTACACGTACACAGGACTAAAAGTAGGCTGACATGCTTTGGCAGGGTGAAGCCCTGCTGTCAGGCTCACTGCGGTGACCCAATTTCTTTGCAGGTCTCTGCAGGGGAAATGCTCACTCCTGCAGTTCATCCCTTTCCTTCAGTGTCATTAGTTCTTATCCTTCCATGTCAAGCTTTGCAGAGGAGGGATTTTGCTGCACTGCTGAGTGTCTGGGAAATGGCAGCTAATTTTCGCTTGTGGTTTAGAAGAGCTTTGTTTGATTCTAGCAAAAACCAAACCAAAACAAACAAACAACAACAACAACAAAAAACAAACACGCAACCAAACAACCCTGCCCTGTTTTCCCATGTGATTTAAGGGCTGGAAGGTAGATTGAGCCCTGCTTTGTCCCCTTCTCAGTCAGTGAGCAACTTCATTGCTGTGAAGTTTTGGATAACTGCCCCTCAGGGAGGTGGTAGCTTGAGCAGGAGAAAGGCTGTCCTTTTTTCCCTCAAGTAAAGCTTGAGGCTTAATCCAATGGACAACAGACACACAAGGATCCACCTCCATGGTGTAAGCAGGTGATGGGGGCAACAGCTAGGGCTGGTACAGAGGAGGAAAGTGGTTTGGTAGCTGCTTTGAGCTGCCAGCTGTCTGAACACAAGATTAGGTTTCAGCTGTCTTGACCTGTATCCAGCACTGCCTTTCTTATCCAAATGTCTGTATGCCATTTGATTTCCATTTTCCATAACATCCCCCTCAGTAACATGTAGTTAATATTTATACATACTTAGCTAATGCATATAAACTTAGTTTATATGCACACACTTCATTGCGATTCTGCAGATTGGTTAACCAAGCTCTGTCCAGATCCTGCCCTGTCTACAGATTTGTATGGCTGCAAATATGTTTACAATTTATCTGGTGCAAAGTGCTTGAGAAGTGCTGAGAAAGAAATGTAATTTTACAAGTAAAGTATTCAGTGTTAAATAAAGCATATAATTTTTTTTGTACATTACTTAAGAGAAGGAGATGCCATAAAATAAAATATCACAGAGCAAGGACAGTCCTGGAGAGCAAGCACTCGAGGAGCAGGTAAGTACAGGTCCCCTGTCCCCCATCGTGTCTCTGCCAATGACACTCTTCGTGTGACAACATTCGTTCAATTGACTCAATATCATGCAAGGATGTACTTAAGGAAAATTCAGTGCTTGATAAGAAATCATGCCTAGCTAAGCCACAGCCTAATTCTTGTTAAGAAACCAGGCTACCTGACTTTTTCATCATCCTTTTTGATGCAAATAAAGGAGTTGTAGAGTCTCCCTTTTACCACCAGAGGTCAGAAGCAAAACACCGCAGTCCCTCATCACTCTCCGGGAAGGAAGGAAGTGGGAGAGTCAGCAGAAGTATTCCTGCATTCTTGCTAAGGATAATGCAGGCAGGAGCCATAAGGATTCCCATCAACTGTGAGGGAAGATGCCCAGGTTAGCAGTGCAGCCATCAGTGGGCCAGCATGGGTACTGGCAGACAGACAGTGCTTGCACACTGCTGGGTGTAACGCAGATTTGTTGGAATATTTTGCCCTTTTGTATCTGCTGATTCGTGAACACTAATGCAGGAAACTTTCTGTGTTTTGAAAGAGGTAAGCAGAATCTAAAATCCATTTTGAAACCTGTGTGAATATTCAAAAAAGGCACTTGCAGCTTCCCTCAAAATGAACTTTTCTTATTTGTAGTCACATTTCAGGAATACTAGAAAAGCACCCGAGCATAATCAGAAACCAAGAGAGGGAATTTTCCTGACCATAAAGCCTGGATCAGCTTGTGGACAAGAAATACAAGCACGTGACCAGCCATAAGACATGAAAATTGGAAAGGCAGCAGAAAGCTTAGGAAGAAAATCACCTGAAGTATATCCAACCCATAAAACTTTAAACAGTTATTAAAGTCATGGACTGAAAACAGTGTGCACATCATTTGCAAAAGGAAATGTGCTTTCAGACAAATTATTTACAACAAATACCTTCACCTCTTCTCCGTGCCCCTTTGAGCACAGCTCTAAGCAATGTATGTCGGAAGGAAAGGACCGCGGTTGGCAAGTAAAAATTGACATTTTTTTAATCAGCAAATGTCAAGACAAGCAACTGTGCTCCGCTGTAAAGCACAATCACAACCCTTCTGGAGCTCTGTGTGCTCTCAGTTACTGGTGGCCAGGATTAATTTTCTTTTCAGGAAGAACACACATAAGGAAAGAGAAATGGCATGAGGCAGGAGTAATGGTACTGATGAGGCAGAATTTCCCAATTTCCTCCACTGTTTTACAACTCTACAGCGCACACTATATTTCCACTATAAGCAAAAAGGAGTAATTATATTCATATTAAAAGAACTCTACCCTGTTGCTTTGGGAAAGTCTCACTGTTTGTTTTTACTGAGAGATAAGACTCTTGAAAAATATGAGCTTTATTTCTCAAAATTGGTAAAATACAGTTCTGAGCAATGACTAAAAGTAAGCTTCATTTTGCAGTGAGTTATCACTTACAACTCTGACAGAGAAGTTTATTACAGGAGTCTTGACAGCTCATTAACTACCTTACTGAAGGACACTTGTGCTATGATAGAATTACCATCACTCCACTTTTGCAGCCAGAGAAAAAATGAACAGGCCATTTACATATTAAGTTCAATCAACAGCCACAGAAACACAAGCCTCCAAGTCTCAAGTGAGTTCCATGGTGGTGTTTCAGTGGGCTGTGGGAAATGCCTGTCTCCTGCACAGGAAGGCCACCAAACCAGGGCTATTCCTCAGCTGCCCTTTGCCCAGCCCATGCAAGATCTTCTCTGCCACTTGTCAGCCACTTCCTCAACAAGGTTTTTTTTCTGTTTCCCTGTACCAGGAGGATGTTGAGGTTACCAGTGGTTTCTGAGGCACTTTTGCCATTTCTAGCACCTCAGAAAAGCTGTGGGTTCACCTTCTGTTGGTTTGATGCTGTATTAACCATCCTTTTTTGTCAAACCTGTTCCCAAAAATCTCTCTTAAAAGGCTCCAGGATTTAAATACATCTCACTGATGCAAATCAAGCCAATTATATTATGTACTGCCCTTAGCAGACAGAGGAAGTTTGATCTTCCTCCCTCTCATTATAACCTGATAAGCTGGAGGGCTTGTATGAGTTCCTGCCCTCCCCTCCCCCTTACCCCCTGGGTCTTCCCCACAGTAAACACAGCAAAATTCTCTAGTTTATACTGAAATAATATTTTGTAGCTCTCCTGTCATACTTATTTTTCTCCTCCACTCTCTCTGCAGCTTGTCATGTCTTTCTTTAAAGTGTGGTTATCAGCCCTGGATAACACTCTAGCAGGAGACTTATCATTATGGATCAGAGAATGTTAAGACACTGCTGGTGTCTTGCACATGACATTCCTGCCAGTGAATCCGAGAATGGGAGTTGTCTTTTCTGCAGCACCATCACATACACATTTTTAGCTTGTGAATCACAGCAATTGCTGAATTATTTTCCACTTTAATGGTGACTTACTTGTAGTTCTCCATTGTGCATTTCTGTATTCACATCTTATGACTAAAGGAAGCTTTTTGAATTTCTTTTTACTGAACACCCTGCAGACCTTGGATCACTTCTGCAGCTTGTCAAAATAATTTAAAATGTTATCTCTGTCCTCCAAAGTACTTGCATCCCTTCCCAGTTAGCTGTCATATATGAATGGCAGAAAAATTTGGTTTTCAGTTCTATTCTACAAGCTGCTTAACATGACAAAATCTATGGTAAATACTTATTGAGCATTATTTGAAACATATCCGTGTTGACAAAACCAAAACCAACTCTAAGCATGTTCTCCTTCAGTGTCCATGTCCACCCATGAGCTAGATATCCAAGTTGCTGTTACAGTGGGTGGAGGTTGGAGAGCTCCTTGGCTCATCGTCAGGTGGGCGATGAGTGGCCAGGTGAATTTATTGTCTGAACTGTACAGTAGTGCCCTCAGGGCAGCCATACAGGGCTGGCAGATCTGACACAAAGATTGCTTTGGAGATTGGTTTGATGTGATTCTTCTCAATAATTCCAGGATAGCCAGGTTTCAATCACTGTATTATCTTTTGGGTGCTGCAGTGGTGTTTGCTTAGTAAGTTTGCTCAATATTTTGTTCTACACATTGAAGTTACATTCCTTGAGCTCTAGCTCCTCAGACTGCTTTCCACCTTCTAAAAATGTATGCCATATTACCACTTTACCCTTCTCTAAGGCATCCCATAACCTCTTCAAGACAATTGATAGAGAAACACAAATTGCTTCAGCAAGATCCGCAAGTTTGCCAGTGTGTGTTTCATTGGGTGTTACCAATTTGAATGATTCTGCTTATCTAAATGTTGTTTACGCTGTTCTTTGAAAGTGCAGCCTGCATTTCTAATCCCTTATTAAAACAGTGATAAATATCTAGTCTTAATTAACCTCATTTAGTGATGAGTGAGGCTCTTGAGTGCTTCGATCCTAGTTTCTCTTCACCTCTGTGAGTTGGTGGAATTCTGATTTTGTTTGTTCTCCTCTAGCTTTCCCTGTGCTCCTCAAGGTTCTGCCTGCTCCCTTTCTCTTTGTAAGGCATTTTACAGCTTGGCCATTCTGAATTTAATATTACATATTGTGGATGTGAGGACTGATGGATAAAGATTGTTTTTCCTTCCTGAGAACCAGACGCTGGATTCAGTTACTATTAATATTATCTGACAACAGTATTGAAACCCAATGATGTCAGGTTTCGGCTTTAGTGTATCAGTGCTATATTGCTGCTTGTTTCTTTCAGTCTTATGCATGAAATGGTGTATGATTGCTTTTTTGCAGGCTGTTTTGGACCAGTCTTTATGTAGCAATAGATGATATGAGGCAAAACTGAAAGATACAGACAATACCCCATGTATAATCATATTTAGTTTTGTGTCTTTGCTTCCAGAGTGTGCTTTCAGGTCACTGAGATAATTTTGCTATTGTGTTTTCTCTTGTACTCATCCTGAATACGAATCTAGACATTAAGCTATTAAACAAGGTCATTTAAGAAAAAATATTTGTTTTTATTGTGAGGTGTTTTTTTCTTGTTGTTGATTGGGGTTTTTTAAAAATTTTTGATCAGTTCCAAATGCTTATTAAAATTATGGAATTTCTGGACTAATTGAAAATGTTGAGCAGCAAAGGGGAGACACATTTTCTAATGGCAAGTAGCCCATCATTCAGCATGGTTGTGATTAAAGCTTAAAATGGTCTTGGATGCAATCTTTTGAACTCCAAATTATGGCTCACATGGCAGATTGATTCAGAAAAGGTTTGTACTTCATTATGCTGTAAGATGATGGATAAGCTTGCAACTGCATTTGATCAGTGAAGTGTAGGAACAGGTCAGATGAAGTAGCAGATGGAGCAGGTTGAGAAATGAGGATAGAAAGTTAATTGTGGCCAAGATTAATTTCCTTTATTTGACTACGTGGGAGAACGGTTTGAAATTGTTTCAAAGGTGTTTCTAATTTCAGAAGACAATAAAAGTATTTAGCACTGCACATGACTTTAGGCACGAAAATTAATCTGTATATTTCAAAGCACTCCACAAGCACAGTTGTTAATCTACTTGCTTGCGTCTAGAAGGAGAGGCACAGACAACTTAGTGAACTGTTACTCCACTCCAACTGTTCCATAGCAGGTTTGATGCAGAGTCTGCTGTCCCCAGTTAACACATCCCCAGATCACAGACCAGGCTTAGAAAGCCACCTCCTCTCTTAATGTCCTTGGAGAAAATTGTAAATGGGGTCAGTTCTTCCTGGAATATCCTTTTGAGTCCCAAGTGAAATCAAATAAGTGGAGACAGTCGTGTCTTTGACCACAACTTGGTGCTGTGTCAAGATGCCATCCCAGTACTTAACAGATAAATGAACCTGGTGGCACCTTCCAACAAGAGGCCCAGTTTGGATAGCTGGTTTATCAGGACCTTAGAGGCATAGACATTGCACCTGACATGCAATTGTCTTTGTGCATCCACTGCATGCAGAACATACAGGCATTTGTACAAAAGAACAATGAAAAAAAAGATATATTTCCCATTAGGTATATGGAAACTGAATAATTTTTGTGCACTTTTCCTAAGTTATATATTGCTTTCTTCTTGCTCTTAATCCATTGCAAGGTTTTCTGCATGTCACTGGAGTTCTCCATGCTCTGTCACATAATATGCAGTCATCCCAAGTATAGTTTGCAGTCCTGTGTACCTTGTGATTCTCTATGCTCCTTAGAAATCACTGACTGATTTCTCATCCATTGAAATCAAATACCAAAATCCTGTAGACTTCAATGACATCAGTGCTTTTCCCTTCTGTCTCTGAGATTGTTAAGCAGAAGTAATTTGACTTTAGATACTGTGTGTCATCATTCTGAATAAGCTGCCAAAAGAAAGGGAAAATGAACAGTTTTTCAATCATTTTAGTTCTTCAGCAAATCTGGAGTTGTACACAGACCTTTCAGTTTTCTCAGTATGTGTCCTGTCAGTTTGTCTCTTCTTGAGAGAGTCCAATATCGTAGGTGTCACAGTCATATTATAAAACAGCCATTTCACAAAAAACCTGATTTCATAATGTGATTGAAACATATTAAAAATACTATTTGCTGTATTTACAAATCTTGGTAGCTAACAAGGGCACTCACAAAGCAGATGGGAAACTCTTCAACTAGTGTTTACCAATTTGGGGTACTTCACATCATAAGAGATTTTTGTAAAACAGTTTTCTATGAAGGGGTAGCTGTGTACTGATGTTAAGTAGGAGGGTAGCTTTTCTTGAGCAACACAGTCAGATGTAGTCCTGATCATGACAACTAAATAGCACATCTCCTGGCACTCTGTAGCAGTGCAAAAATGGCAGATAGTATTTATTACATCAAAGGAACTGGAATTGGAATGGGGCACAGATCCTGCAGATGTTACATAGGCAAAATGGCAGTGAAGTAAATAGGAATTTTGGCTGAGCTGTGTCTCTTGTCATCACATGGCTTTGAAATTTGAAAATGTAAGGCTTGAGTCCAGTCATTCACACTCATGCTCAGAATGGGAAAATAAATGAACACATAAATAATGGTATCATCTAATGGTATCTTCTTATACAGTCCTGTCTTCTCTGTACACTTTAGGTTCTGCCCATTTGAACAAAAGAAAGTGTAAAAAAAAATCAGAGTATTACTGTATCTAAGCCCAAATTTTTAAAAATTATTGAAAGTATAGTTATTATTGTAATAGCATCATACAACAGTTTTGACAACACTGTTGTTATAGAATGTTACTACATCACAGAACAGTTACCTATATGGTATAACAATACATTACCCACTTCTTCTATACCACTTCTCACCCAGAGATATCAACACTCCTCACAGAGAAGAGTAGTATTAACATTGCTATTATAATTACTATTTTCACTAGCCAACAAGAAATGTGCATGCTGCACAGTGCAGATGAACCCAATTAATGTCTGTGTACAGAACTGAAAAGCCTGCAAATATTAATCTGAAATATTATTTCAATAGCACATTTCATTGTATATCAACACAACTGAAGCTCTTTTTCAAAGGGCTAGAGAAAATTCTTTTCTACCAGTTTATTCAGTCAATACAGATGACAAGAGAGTGGGACAATGACCATGAAACTAGCATTAATCTTCACATATAATTGATGATTTAATTGTAGTAGTCTTTCATGAAGCTAAATAATCACTAGTTGATACAGAATTGTTCTCAAGATTTACAGAGTAAACACCCATCACATTTTAGACATCACACAATGGCCCAAGCTATAATTATCAGTTCATCATTAGTATTGTTAAACATGTCACGTAGACACTGGAAATCAATCCCAAAATACAAAAACCTCAAGCAGCATCCTAATTGATATAAAACAACCTTCATATTCATGTTACTGACTGATTTAAAATTAGTGTATTTAGCCTGAACTCTGCTTTTGCATTAAAAAGAGAAGCATGATCTAACATTTTGAGGTAAACTATCATGTTGCTATGAAGAAAAAACTGTCAAGATAATAAGACATAGGAAGTAACTGAGAGATGAACTCCAGCAGTGATAGTGCTAGAATATGTTATTAATTTTGGATTAGGTGTGAGTGATGGGTTTAACATTTACACTAAAGATCAGTATGGAAGGATTCCTTCCTGTCCTTCTTTATCAAAAAATGGCCCCCTTTATGACCTCTCTGAAGAGAGATATGTGAACAATTTATAACTAAACTATACCATGGTGCTAAAGCTCAGGCAAATAACAGAGGTTGTTGGCAATGATAAGTTGTAGCATGCCACAGAGAAATCTTTGTCAGGAGTTTCCCAGCATTTTTCAGAAGATGATGGAAAAATCTTTACTGAAATTGGGAATATATTTGAGAGCAGAGCAAGTGATTACCTTGCTTAGCCAACATCTTGCCCATAGTGCAGTTGGTAACCATCTGCCTTTGTACTATTTGTTTGTGGCTCTGGCTGTGCCTGACCTACATGTGACACTTCTGAGCAGATGTGCATCAGGATACAACAGATGAGAGAATGCCAGCCCCTGCCAAAAGGACTCCACACATATTGAGAAGGATGAATATCAATAAATCAGGATCAGATGGGATGCATTGTATGGCTTTTCAGAGTAGAGAAACAGTTCAAATTTTTTATCTATTAAATTAATGGATAAAGGATTTAATAGTGGTATGTCTTCCTGATGTATTTGTCTTAAGCAGTAACATAACATTTGTGTCCATCCATGGCCTTTTATTTTCAGGGTATTAGAGACTGAAACACAGGTTTGATGTCTGGAAATCGAGATCCTCCAAAACTACATTAATTCCATCCTATTACTTTCCACTTACCTTCTATTCATACTTCATTTAACTTGTATGACTGACTGAGGCATATTATCAGAGTTCATAGGCTCAGAGTATATATTTAAGATATTACCAGAGATGGAAGGGGGAGAAGGGGAAGAGGTTACTTAAAAGGATTCAACAGAAATGAGTTGAATGCAAGTTTGTTGGAAGAGGGGCTCATGAAATCTATGCAATAGCCAAGGCAGGAAAAGTGCTGTGCTGTCAACAGGCATCATGGAGAAATGGAGATAACCACATGCTCAGCTAGTATGCCATATCTGTCTGATACAAAGCAGCCTGGAACCCTTTCTTTAAATTGCAGGAAATGGCATTTTGTGCTAGGCACTTGTCATTTGGAAGATGTGTTCAATTGGTTTGCCAAGGAGGGCTCATCATGAGGAATTTTTGAAGGACAGGCTCATTGGTGTTGAGAATAACGGTTAGGGCTATGTATGGGACTGAAACGTCAATTTTACTGTCTTTTCAATATTAGCTTTACAGTTCTGCTTAGTTCTTTTCAGCATAGTAGGGTCTTTAATTATGACAGTATTTTTAATGAAGCCTCATCTAAAGATCTGTTTAAAACCAGACAATGCCTATTAAAAATACTTTGTATAGTGACTTCTTTATACAAAGAACAAAAATAGTTTTCTTATCTAACGTCTGCATGTCATCCATCATCAGTGGATATATCACAGGCAATTTATAAGTATTTGTAACAATGTACTGAACTACATGATTTGAAATGTCAGGATTTTTCTTAAAGAGAACAAATGGGCAAAAATTGATGACAAAACAGAATACATTTGATTTTAATAAGGGTGCATGCATCTTTTCAAAGGCAGATGAATAAATTTAGAACAGAGGTATTTTTGCTTTTTTGTATTATGATGATTATTCATATCAATAGTATTCATTTAGCTCTGTGTTATTTTAATCCCAGTATGTTTTCAGAATCAGAGATAAGTTTTAGCTATCCTTGAATATACACTAAAGCTGTATATTTAGCAATAATGTTTTCTCTAGGACTGACTTCCTCACAATACGGTCTTAGAAATATCTTCGTTTCCTGCTCTCAATTCAGTTTTGCACCTGTTGCAGACATTACTGAGAGCCACAAATCTAAATGCTGTGATCTGAATGGTGACTAATTCAATAAAGTGTGTTACATTATAGTAAGATGAATTTGGACTCCTTCCCTGAGGCATACACTTTCCAAGGCCACCAAGTTTGGTGTGTGCTCTCAGAGTCCTTCCCTGGTGATGCATAGGAACTGAGGAGCAATGTTTCTCTCCATGCACTTGTTCAAAGAGCAGAAGAGCTTTGCAAATTGTATTGTTTGGCTCACACCCTCCTTATTTCTCTGAGTGCTGGCTGGTCATGCAGTTCTGGTTTAACCTTTCTGTTAACGGGTGACTAATATGCAGTTAATACTTGAGTAACACCACAGGTACCTGATCCCAGTTGGGCAAGTGACTATCTCCCAGAGGCTTAGCTCTTATAAAGGGATAAAACCAGGCCCTCTAGAGATAAGCCTAGGGTGGCGTACTGATGTTAGAGGGACTGTGTGCTAGAGATGGTTTTGGTCTGCCGTCTCAGTGGAAGTAGGGGATGGAGATGGAGATCCATGTGGCAGCTTAGACACAGGGGATATTGATGTGTTAGAAACCACAGCAATGCTTGAGAAGGGTCATGTAAGAATTAGGGCTTCTTCCCCACTAAAGTAACAGTATCAGTAGCCCAAATGAAGTGCATTTACATCAATGCACATGGCATGGACAACAAACAGGAGGAGCTGGAAGCCATTGAACAGCAGGAAAACCATGACATGGTTGCCCTCAAGGAGACATGGTGAATGACTCACACATCTGTAGTGCTGGATGGCTATAAACTGTTCAGAACAGACAGGCAAGGAAGAAGATGTGGTGGAGTAGCCCTGTGTGGTAGGGAGTGGTTTGATTGTCTGGAGCCTAATGATGGTGATGACAGGGTTGAGTGTTTGTGGTTAAGAATCAGGGGAAAGGCCAACAGGGCAGATATCCTGGTGGGAGTCTGTTATAAACCACCCAACCGGGATGAAGAGGCCGATGAAATACCGTATAAGCAGCTGGGAGCTGTCTCATGATAGCTGGCCCTTGTTCTGGCAGGGGACTTCAACTTTCCAGACATCTGTTGGAAATACAACAGAGCAGAGAGGAAACTATCCAGGAGGTTCCTGGAGTGTGTGGAAGTTCATGACTTCTTGACATAGCATGTGAAGGCCCCATCTGGGGAAGGTGCCCTATTTGTTCCGCTGCTCATGAACAGAGAAGGACTCAGGGGTGATGTGACGGCTGGAGGCCATCCTGGGCAAAGCAAAGGAAGACACCCTCAGTCAGTTTACAGGTGACAACAAATGAATTAATTTTACTTTCCTGGGGAAGTAAGGAGGGAGGCCAACAGAACTGCTGCCTTGGACTTCTGGATTGTCTGACTTTGGCCTTTTTAGGAGATGGTTGAAAGAGTCCCTTGGGAGGGAGTTCTGAGGGGCTAAGGAGTCCAGGAAGGCTGGACACTTGTCAAGAAAGAAATCTTAAGGCACCAGAGAGCCCATCCCCATATGCCAAATGACAAGCTGGCAGGGAAGAAAACTGGCCTGATTGAACAAAGAGTTTTGGCTGGAACTCCGGAAAAAAAGGAGAGGAGTGTTTACAGCCTTTGGAAGGAGCAGCAGGCGGCTCAGGAGGATTGCAAAGATGTCATGAAGTTATGCAGGGAGAAAAGTCAGAAGGGCCAAAGCCCAACTAGAATTTAATCTGGCTGCTGCCATAAGGGACAATAAAAAATGTGTCTATAAATACATCAGCAACACAAGGAGGGCTAAGGAAAATCCCCATACTCTGCTGAACGGAGAGAGAAACATAGTGACAAAGGATAAGGAAAAGGCTGAGATGCCCAATGCCTTCTTTGCCTCAGTCTTTAACAGCAAAACCAATTGTTCTTCAGGCACCCAGGCCCCAGAGCTGGAAGACAGCGACAGAGAGCAGAACTCCCATAATCCAGGGGGAAAGGCCAGAGATCTGATACACCACTTACACACACACAAGCATTTGGGACTGGATGGGATGCACACATGGATACTTCAGGAGCTGGTGGAAATTCTCACTGAGACACTTTCCCTCATTTATCAGCAGTCTTGGCTAACCAGGGAGATCCCAGGCATTTGGAAGCTGGCAAATATGCAGACCATCTACAGGAAGGCTGGAAGGAGGATCTGGGTAACTAGAGGGCTGTCAGCCTGACCTCAGTGCTGGGGCAGGTCATGGAGCAAATCACCACGAGTGCTGTCATGCAGCACGTACAGGACAGCCAGGGGATCAGGCCCAGCCAGCACAAACATGTTTCAAAGGCAGGTCCTGCTGGACCAACCTGATCTCCTTCTATGACAAGGTGACCCATTCGGCATATGAGGGAAAGGCTGTGGATGTTTGCCTGAAGATTGGTAAAACCTTTGACACTGTCTCCCACAGATTTCTCCTGGAGAAACTGGCTGCCCATGTCTTGGTCAGGTGCTCTGTACTTTGGGTAAAAACTGTCTGGATGGCTGGGCCCAGAGAGTCAATGGTGGATGGAGTCAAATTCAGCTGGCTGTCAGGTGCCAGGGGTATTTCCTGGAGCTCAGTACTGGGGCCAGTTCTGCCCAGTAACTATTGATGACCTGGATGAGGGGAACAAGTGCTCCCTCAGTAAGTTCACAGATGACACCAAGGTGGGTGGGCGTATTGATCTGCTGGAGGGCGGGAAGGGTCTGCAGAGGGATCTGGACAAGCTGGATCAATGGGCAGGGCCAGTTGTATGAGGGTTAACAAGGCCAAGTGCCAAGTCCTGCACTCAGGCCGCAACAATCCTAGGCAGTGCTACAGACTCAGGGAAGAGTGGCTGGAAAGCTGCCCGGCAGAAAAAGACCTGGCGGTGCTGGTCCACATCTGCTGAACAAGAAGGCCAGTGTCATCCTGGCCTGCATCATGGTGTGGCAGCTGGACCAGGGCCAGCTATTGCCCTGTACTCAGCACTGGTGAGGCCACACCTCAAATCCTGTGTTCAGTTTTGGGCACTTCACTACAAGACATTGAGGTGCTGGAGTCCAGCAAGAGAGTCCAGAGAAGGACAATGGAGCTGATGAAGGTTCTGGAGCACAAATCCTATGAGGGGCATCTGAAGGAGATGAGGGTGTTTGACCTGGAGAAAAGGAGGCTCAGGGTCAACCTTATCACTTTCTACAACCACCTGAAAGGAGGCTGTAGCCAGGTGGGGGTCCCCTTGGGGTCCCCTCCCAAGTAACAAGTGAGAGAACCCCAGAAAATTACCTGGAGTTACACCAGAGGAAACAGAGCTATTAAGAAACATTTCTTTACCGAAAGGGCAGTTAGACATTGGAACAGGCTGCCCAGGAAAGTGGCTGCATCACCATCTCTGTAGATTTTTAAAAGAGATATAGATGTGGAACTTAGGGACATGGTTTAGGGCTGAACTGGGCAGTGCCATGTTAACAGTTGGACTCAATGATAATAAAGGTCCTTTTCAACCTAAATGATTCTAAGATTCAAAGGTTCTGAAAGGTGAGGCAAGAGGAATTACAGTGTTACATTGAAAATTCCCAGGCACTTTGCAGCTGAGAAAGGACGTCCCATCAATATTTTAATCCTTCATTTTTCACAAAAGCTATAAGGTCTTCCAGTTAACTTGATTTTTAAAGTAAGTAGCAGCAATTTGCAGAACCCAGGAATAAAATTACATCAAAATGACAATTTTTAAGGCTGAGAGAGGAAAAATTATAATGCTTTCTTCTCCACTAATGATTTGAGATGTATACCTAGACTTTCGGGAATAAGGCTACAGAAATTAATTTTTTTGTGTGTTTTTTATTGGTGCAATATTCTTGTAGGTTTGCATTATAGCATTTAAGCTCTGAGATTTCCTTTAAAATCACAAAACAATAGATTAACCTCAACACTAAGGAAATAAACGTTTTTTTCCTGAAAGTTTTTTTCATAGGCTAACTTTTGTCCTGTTAGGAGTAATACAGACAGAGAAAACAAAGCCTTGCCCTAACAGAAAATTTTTGACAGAACTCCAGCAATAACAGTCAAACTGTCTAAATGATCTCAGAAAAGTGGATAGTCCTTGAGATTTTATGGAATTAACACCAGACACTAGTTCTTGATCATTCAGAGGCTGCAATTCCTCTCACCTAAACGTAGGCATCTACAAAAGAGATGCCTCCATCTGAGCTATTTTTTCTTATCAGCAGAGAGAAATGAGCCCTTCTCCCTTGTGATTCATCTTGTCCTGAGGTAATCATCCAAACCAGATCAGATGACTCATGAACTAGAAATGTATGTTTCTATCCATTAGTCTAGGAAGGGAACTCTGGTCTAGCTCAAGTGGAGACATCTACCTGGAAGATGCCTCAGGTTAGGCAAGATGAATGCTATCAAGTGTCTCTCCAGCATTTATGTCCTTGGTAGAGTAGACAGGAATAATTTGTCATAAAATTATTCAAAAGAAGCATTCAAAACAGGATCTTTCCATGTAATAATTTGCTGCAGGGCATGGTCCCTTTCTGAAAGGAAGAAAGAGCTGAAATAAGGCAGTTTCCCTGGAAGTGATAAAACAAAAGACAGAAGTGATCTCTATAAAAATTTAGGGATGCAATGAAATTGGACTTTGCTGGTCTAACAAAGGAGCCATCTTCCAGAATTCCAGAAATAAGTGAAAGCAGCATGATAGAGAACAAAGATCCCCCATATTCTTCTCATAACTCTGTTCGTTTGGGGGGTGGGGAGTGGCAGGTTTGTCATCAAGGATTGTGTTATTACAGGGATCAGGAGGAAAAGAAAGAACAATAAGACCTTTTAAACTGATTAATAAATTCCAGGTGTATCTTTGAGGAATACTAAAATATTCTATTTCCTTTTGTTTGCAGTATATATCTTACTTTAAAATAGGTCTGATGGGAAAAACAGAGCATAACTCCATATTTATTGCATTTCTGGAAATGTGCCTGTATTTATTACTGGCATCTGCTGTTAGTGACAGATCTTGAGCAGAGTCCAGAAGTCCTGAGTAACACTTGGCTTTCTTTATTATGGTAAAAAAATTGCTCTTGCAGGCTCACTGCAATTAGCAAAGATTGTATTTTGTTCTGCATGCCCTTTACTAGCAGTAACCCAATATTGAATTGCCTCAGAGGGTCTCAGCAATAACTAGGTCAAACTCTCTCATAACTCTTTCTGCTTGACCTGGAAAATTGACACTTCTATAGGAATGTACAGTATATGTTTATACGGTCAAATCACTATGTGTATTTCAATCTTGCATTCAGTTCTTCATTTATTCACCTTCCTTTTATGATTTATTTGAAGTTTGTCCATATCTCAATTTTCTTCCTAACTTATTTAGCCTCTAGATAAAGACCACTTAGCTGCTAGCAGGAGCAGAATTCATCTTCATACAGCATTTATACTGAGCATGTTCTAATTAAGTCAGTTAAAGCAGCTATCTGCAATTCAGCATGTCTGAGCAGCTCTCCATTCATCAGTGATCTCCTGTAAACACTTAGGACATCTTGACCTTGACTGGTTGCAAGCGTAGGAAAGAAAACATGACAGATTCACGGGCTGCTTCTTGGCAGTCAGGTGGCAGCATTTTAAGCTGCTTCTCCAAATTGTTCCTAATTGTGAGTGCAAAGAACCAGGAGGAACAGTGGCAACTCATGGACACCACTGAGGCCCCATGGCAGGAATGCAGGGTGCCAGGAGGGGGAAATCTCTTGGTGGGGGCAGAGACATGATGTGATATGATGTAGATTCTCTGTTTATTATTCATGCAAGAAACTGGGTAAACAACATTTTTCTCCAATGTGAATGAAATATATTCTTACTTAATTTTCAGAAATCCAATATGTTAAAACTAGGCCCAGATTCAACTGACATAAACTTTCCCCACCTACACCTACTATTTTTCCTGTAAGCTGACTCTCAGACACTGGTACAGATATCATCAAGGTTTCCTCGTTACCATGGTCTGAATGTTTCACTAATTCTATGTATTACACCCATAAATATTTTCCATTTTGGAAACTCCATACATAAAGTTAACATTTTAGTAAATGTTAATATCTAGGCTTTTAACCAGCAGAACAGATTATACTGAAAAAATATGTGGTTTGCAAGCCAGGACAGAGAAGCATTGCCACTCATGTTCCTGCATTTTGCCCAAAAGCCAGAGATTAAAGCAATCCCCAGAATATGTGAAATCCAGTTCTTATTCCTATCATAACCAAAGTGGTTCTGAGTCCACACTTACCTCCCCAGAGTGCCTAAGCAGGCTGTGTAATATAAGGATTTTCTGTCAATGACACTCCTCTTCATATCTGAAAAGTTATTGGGGTAGGAACAGGTTCCCTGGTATTACAAGTCCCGAATGAATGCCCTGACCTCTACTCCATCCGTCTTTCTCTCCTGCCTCTGGCTCAATTTATATTTAACCACTAAGCCTTTGTATAAAACAAGCACTACATTCTTTACTTGCTTCCCTGCATTTTGAATGCTGTCTGTACTTTGCACTTCATTTCATGAGGGATTAAAATGCCTGAAATAGATTTGATATGTTTTCCTTCAGCCTGAAGTGATAATTGATATAATTTTCTTCTACAAGAGAATTTTTTAAGTTTTAATTTTGGCTCAGGTTTCATAGTTCCTGTTTTTAACTTTTTTCAGTTTGAGGGATGAGCTAAAGAATATATATATATATATATATATATATTTTTTTTTTTTTTTTTTTTTAAATCTCAATTTCTCTTTGTTCTGTTCATTATACTATCTGTTGTCAACTGCCCTGAGGTTTTGGTAAGGCTTCAGACACTGAATGTCCTTGCCAGTGGAGACTAAGCTTAATAATTTAACAGCATTTTCAGTGTTCAAAGCTGTGAGAGTTTGATTTGCTAAGCCTGCTAGTTGAAGTTGCTCGAAGTCCTATCACACAGTATAAAATGTTCATAATTTTCAATCTATTAAACCAGTCTCATTGCATTTTGCTCTTATTCCCCAATGCTAAAAAAATGTGCTAATTAGGCAAAATGAGTACAACTCCAGTTTTATTTAAGGGAATTTTGCCTAAATTCCCCAAAATAAATTTTCTTAAACTACTCCGGATAAAAACTGGAGGTGAGGTAAAGTAAGATAAATTTTAACTCTCAAGGAATGGATAAAGATACAATCAGGAGCTTATTATGACCTAGATATTTTTGGCATTCATATGTAGATGGCAGACAGGGTTCCTGTATGTCATCCTTCTAGCAAAAAAGAGTTGAAGACAGGTGGATTTTATAATCCTATCCTTACTCCACTCCCGGAAAGCTAAGTATCACAGTGAACGAAGCATATTTTTCCCGCAGAGAAATCACAGTAAGAAACTTCCTCTAGCAGCATGCTTTGCCTCTACTCAATTGGCTAAGGATACATCCCCCCCTCAAGGCGTGAGGTTCGGAAACAATGGGGATCCAAAGAGAGGTAGCAGCTTCAGGCTCTTCTACAAAGAAACCCTGATGAACATCCTGTGCTTTGCCTATTTTTATCTCCATTGTGCTCAAAAATTTCATAAAAGCCCCTATTAAACTTCAGCAAAAGAGCAGCAATAGGCAGGAACTGAAGGTTTGATGACATTAGGCTGAAGTTATGACTAGACTGGTGAGGTGAGGAAACCTGGAAAAAACGTGATCCTTACGTACAAAAATAAGAAACACGCATACATAGGAGGCCAAAACCCCCTCACTGACAACTATTTGCATAAGTGGATTTCTTTCATAAGAATGAAGGGATGTGATTATGCTTTTGATCGCACTGAGAAGTAAAGGCTTTGGATAGCATCCCCTAAATGCAGTAAGAAAGTAGAAAAAACACTCCCAAACAAACAGAAGATAAAGGCCTGGATGACATGGTGCTACCTAAAAGCGTGTTGCTGCCTAAGGTGGTGTTTTCTGCTGTCCATGTGGCTGAGACCACACTGAGGGCATGACCACTGGCTACTAAGGAATCGATGCCCTGCCATACACACCAGGGTTTTTTTGCCGTCTGAGAAGCCCTGAGAGCCCCAGCACCTCGACCTGCTGCTCCAAAGGAGCATAACCCTGTGTGATATCGCCCAGACACTTATTTTCTATCCATACAAATGATTACAACAGTATTAGACACTTGCATTTAGTAGTAGAATTCTAGAGAGGCCTAGACTGCCACTGGCCTCAATGGTACCTGCGTGTAACCAGTCACCTACATGGAGACCGCACAGTGCAGTGGTCCTCAGGAACAGTCCAAACCTGATACAACCCGTAATCAATTCTGATGAAGCTAACAAAGAACAGCAAGATGTTAAGGGAGCTAATGCTGATTATAAATTAAAGGGACTCCTATTTGAAAACTAAATCCTATTAAA
The DNA here is from genome assembly GCF_015227805.2 of Hirundo rustica. Lineage (NCBI taxonomy): Eukaryota > Metazoa > Chordata > Aves > Passeriformes > Hirundinidae > Hirundo > Hirundo rustica. The sequence continues at coordinate 90,418,803 of NC_053451.1, forward strand.
GCAAGGAGGTGGATTACAAACAGCGTGGTTGATAATGAAATGGGCATGTGGAAAATGTTCTGTAGGCTAAAAACAAGAGAACACGGAACAAGTTCTTAACACAGGATGAGTGTCATGGCTTATTAACAGTTCAGTTATTGTGATGGCTGGTGCTGCACACGATCATACGGGAAAAATGACATGGCATACGAAGCAACTAGTCCTTCTATATGCTTTTATTTGCTTTGTGATGGCAGAAGCCTGCCCATTAATTACCAAATGTAAGACTCATCAAATACCCATGCTGCAGACAACTGTATGTGATCTGGTCACCCTGTCATAAACTGGCATGTCAAAAACACAAGTTCCCTGGTTTGTTTTAGGTATTCTTCTCAGGGTGGAAAGAAAGAGGCCTGTTCACATCCAGTGGTCTGCTAGGGTAGGCAGAGGGGTCCCAGCTAGAGCTACCTGTGTGCTTCACATCTTGGTGCCCTCTTACACTGGCAAATACCAAATCCAACAGGACTGTAAAAGTTGGAGAACTGAACCTTTATGCTGAAATGGGGCATCTCACAAAATTTTGAGCTAAAGGTTTGTGTATTTTGGGCTCCTGGTTCTCAAAAACTGGCTATACTAGGTGAGCAGATCTGTAGAAGTGTTCATTGAACCTACTTTGATCCAACCAGCTCAGGCTGTGAGCACATACCTGAAGTTTGGTGTGGCACTCCAAGGCATCACAATGACCATTGTATTTCACATTGCTGGAGGCATTTTCACTGAGGAGCAGTGCTAGCTGACCTGTGCTAAAGGCCTGAACGTGTGCCACCTTCCAGGGCTCTGTGTTGTGGTGAGTGCACACTGGTGTTCTGGGCGATACCACTCTCTCACAAGCTTTACAGACACCATCTGTCACAAACTCCGTCCTACCACTGCGTAAAAACCAAATGCCACCTCCAAGTCATCAGAAAAAAAGAAGCAAACCCCAGCAGCCTGACCTTTATACAACATCCCCACTTAAAAGCGTGCAGCAGTAGACGAAAGGCAGGCTCAGAAACTGGTATTAAAGAAAAGGGACATTTGTGATGCAGTGGGAAAGGAAGACAGATGGGATGTCTCACTGTGAAAGGGCCCTGCTATGACAGTGCACAGCCATTTCACTGAGACAGACATCAGATGCCGAGGAGGAGGAGTTGCAGTCAGTGAAAGGGAAGTTACTTGTCATCCTAGAAGATATTTGTTACAGTATTTCCTGACTCTATATGCACAGAAAGCAATGTTATGGGAAAAATTCATCCTCTCAGATTATCTACTTTTCAAACCAACAGAGATTCAATAAAGATGGAAATAAATCCATAATGTGCGTATTATGTATCCATGTTCCAAATCAATATTAGAGATGGGCTACCAGTGTGAAAAGCCAGAGATCCAGGCCAGAGATGCATGCAGTATTACAAGGACAGAGAGAAATCTATATGCTCAGTGTATTTCTCTACATTCTATGCCAATATTCAAGTTAATTTACTCATGTGAAAAATTAGTGCTACATAGTTCGGAGGGGGAAAACACATCAATAGTTGTACTGTGGAAATGTGTGCTAAATAACAAAGATCGCCTTCATGCCATGCCTATCGAGTTCATCTACATTGCTCAGAGAAATTCTACAGTCCCGCAAAATATTTAAGTTAAGCAGCCTTTTCTGAAAGGTTATTTATGCTTCCCTGATAATTTTCTTCTAAACGTCATCAGGTGCTGTGAAAAGTTACTCTCTCCATCTTGGTGTTTTCTACAGCGCTCATCACGGTAATCAGTGGCCTGGCTCAGCCTGGGTAGCCCAGCACTGAAGTGTCTGTCTCCACAGAGGCCAGACCTTCCCTCTGTGTCTTGCTTCCTTCCCTTGTAGCCAGCAGTGGCTTCCTCTTCCCACACTCCACTGCTTGCCCTGCCTTTGCTCCATTTTGCACAGGACCGTTGGCTTTGCAGTTTTGCGGCACATGAAAAGGAGAGGCAGGTGAAGCCTGAACCACCGTATCCAGTTCTATGGGATTTGGTGGTTTATTACTAAAACCTTCTTTTGCCAGCAGTCACAGCAGCATAGCTGGCACAGAGTAGGCACAGGGGGAAAAAAGGCCTTCTTACACAAGGCTTGCCCGGTCCCAGGTTTCCTTATCTCTGACCCTTGCACCCCTCACACACATAACTGATTTATTGCCACTCTCACAAAGGCTGCCTTCTGTGAGCACCAGGCTTGTACAAGCTGCCCTGCCCTGCTGCTCTCTTTTATCCCTCCTCTGTCTTTGCAGACATTTTCTTCCTTTTAGCTTATCAACACCAGGAGGGGCTGGCTAATCTGAGTCCTTACTCTTTCTATGGCTGTGGTCTCATCCCCATCAACACCTGCCTCTTTCATAAATTAATCCAAAATTAGTCAATAACCCCATCAAATAGGCCATGTCCCCTCTTTTGCACACACTTTTATCTCGCTCTGATTAGTATCCCAACAATGAGTCACCAGCTGTTTAGACTAATCTGGGGAACTCTACAATAAACCAGCCTGTTCAGGAGCGCACCGTTTATTTTCCACATCAACAAAGTAGCCATTTCTTTAGAAAAGAAAAATACCCCAATGCTCCACTCAACACATTAAGGTCCTGATGAATAACTGTGCCCAAATGAGGCCCTTCCTTATTGAAATAACAAATAACATGACCATTTGAGATCTGCTTATGAGCATAGCCTGCAATCTTGTGCAATACCAGTAAATCACAGCGAATCTGTAAGGGAGATATTTTCAAGCAGCCCGGAGAAACATTTCAGATATGTTTTGTTGGGCATCTGATCTGGGCCGGCTCCTGAACTTGAACCTGATAGAACTTGCTAAAGGTTCAGTTAAGGCTCTCCCCAATTTACCCCCCAAAAATTTCTTATGCCTCTAAGAACTAATATGCAAACGAAGGTAATCAAACCTCACAGTCTGCATGGCTCCTCTAAATCCTTTTTACAATTAATGTCTTCCTGAGATGACTGTCGGATCTGCTGTCTGGCAGTGTTGCAGCTGTGAAGTCAGGAAAACTGATTTCAAAACTCCGGAAGAACAGACTCTCTTTTTATGAGTATGGGAAGATGTGATAATTTTCATCAAGAGCTATATGTAACAGGCAGGTAGTAGTTCATGTTTTCTACCATAGGCACTGCAAGTAATGATGGAGAGAAGTGGGATTTTGGGAAGTGCCAAACTCATGTATTCCACTATTGGAAATGTGGTGATGAAGAAAACATACACCACTTATATTTGGAAAACATCTTTTTGTTCAAAGTGTGTCTTTTGATTCCTGCCTTATCTGACCATATATATCAAAAACCAGCTCATTTTTAGTTTTGTTTGGAAAGCATGTGACGGGTTCAGGCACTGGCCTGAGATCCGAACTCCTGGAGAGAAATTTCATGTCAGATTCTCATAACTGGTACCTCTGTGGCTTTGGGCATGTCTGATCCTACAGGGTACTCAGCATTGTACAAGACCCAGGTCCCAGTCCACCAAAGATCTTAAGCATATGATTAATTTTTAGTCCCTTTGACTTCACCGACTAAACTGCTTAGATGGATTCACTCCTAGGCACCTGATCGTCCCACTTGAAATTCAATATTAGGAAAATGAGGATAATTCTTTCTTTAATATCGATGGGTACAGCAAGCATTAATTAGTTAATATATGTGGAGTGCTTTGGAGATACAAAGGCTATCTACATGTTAATTTATGCAGATATTGGAAGAAGTAGAGGGAAATAACTGCTGTCTCTCACCTGCGCAGGGTTTCAGAACAGCATTCATTCCCTCACCCGCTGTAGAACAGAAACTAAATGCTGAGACAAGCCCACGCTTAGGAGACACTCAGAGCACACTTATCAGATTTAACACACTTTCCCATTTAAGGGAAGGCAATCAGCTCTGTATTTGCATTTCCCTTGCAAATGAGCCTTACTGACTCTTTAGGCTGGCTTTGCACTAGCCAACTGCCTCAGCACTGTAACATGCTTTCATCTATCCTGTGTCTGTATTTAATAACGAGCCTGGCAAGGAGGCTCCAGCACAAGCGATTGGCAGATTCTCACCCATTCTTGTTTTGAGATGCTGAACTTGGGCCATGTGAGATTGTGATTTGGCCAAATGCTTACCTTGGATCTACAGATAAATAAATAAAGCACATAAAAGAGACTGGTTTATCGCGTGTCATTCTGTAAGTTGTTCATGAAAGGTTTTTTCCTAACAAGCTCTGTAAAGTGGCTTTGGTGAAGATGCCTTTGCCGTTTGCTCAGGAGGTCTGTGGATAGCATCGTTATCTCTCCAGAACTGGAAAGCCTCGGCAACCCCTAGTTCCCTTTCCCACCTGACAGAAGTAATAAACCACTGTTAACCATAGATCCAAGCCTCTTGTCTTATCATCTGGAGAAAAGCTGAATGGCAGATACTGTGGAGTTTCCATCAAGTCTTGGTGCTGGGATTTCTGCCTGCTGCTTCAAGCCCACCCCATCTGGCTCTGTTGTGGATTTGGTTGTTTTTCCACTGAGAAATTATTTCCCCAGCTAAAAATGCAACTGAATATAAATGCAAGGCCTTATACTCAGCTCTTTATCCGCTTGTGGACCTGAGGAAAATAGGAAGAGACCTAAACAGAGCTAAATAAACTATGAGAGAAAAAAGACTCTGGGCAAATCCCTTGGAGATAAAACAAGAAATTCTTTCTAATCCTGATGGAGTTAAGCCTGAAAGTACCTGCTGCCTGTCAGCTGGGAAACAGCTTGAAATGTGAGGTTGGGGGGTCAGGTCTGCCCCATCCATCCTGTGGGATCCAATCACTCAGCAGGGATTCTGGCACCTAGGAGAAACCCAGAGCTAGGACAGTCATCAGAGGGATCTGGCTGGGGGGGTACAGGCTACAGTGAGAGCCCTTCATACATCTCTGGGCAATGTGACAGCTCTCCTGAGTGCAGAAATCATTATAAAACTCACCTTAAGTAAAGCTGCTACTGCCTGGAAAATGTTCCTAATATGTCAGAACAATATCACATAAAATATCAACAGCAACTGTATGTACCCATACTCTCTGATTTATATCTTCTTTTTCCCTAATCAAGTTTTGTTGCTAGGAAGCTTGCTGATAATAGAAAACAAACACTCTAGATGAAAATGAAGAGAGTATGTTTTTCTCTTTTTTTTTTTTCTCCCTTGTTTACCAATTCATGTTAAGTTCTGAGTAAACTTTTATTCTTTTCTAATGTGAATGCCAGCTATTCTAAATTACATCAGTCATGTAGAAAATTACATCGATAACGCAGAAAATACATGAAACTTCTGATTGATACTTGTGGCTTCCTGGAAAGTTGGACCTTGCCAGGAAGAGGGCTATCACCTGTGAGGCAATTGGTATCCAGTTCATGGAGGTAACAGCCACATGTCCGGAATTATTGCTAACACAAGAATTTTACCTGCAGACAGCTCTGCTGACTGTTAGCAAAGTTAAGTTTTCAGTCCCTGTGCATAGGACATTATTCAAATATTTAAATACAGCAGACAGAGCCTACAACTTAAAAAACATTATGTAAAAATCCATATAGTAACACCATAGGAAACTGCCAGTTAGTGTTTGATCTACAGCCAACCCATTACACTGTTACAATGAGTCAGATTTTCTTAAAATTTATGATTGGCTTATCAGAAGCAAAGCACTTCATTGTTTGGGTTTTATTTATTTATTTATTTATTTAAGACAGAAGCTTTCAAAAACTCAGTTGTGTATTTTGTTTTTATTGTGGTTTCATCCATGGGCTCTGCTTGAGGTTGCTGGATACAGTACAAAGAGAAACAAATCAAATCAGAGACAATCAAATCCAGACAGAAAAATCGGAAATCAGAGGCTGTCCGTACATTGCAGAATTTATACTCTCAGCAGGTGAGGCAGATAGAAGAGAGAGAGAGAGAGAGAGAGAGAGTAGTGCTGGAGAGGGGAAATCCATGTAATGATGGAGGAGCAACGGCACAGAGAGATGAATTGACTTTGGCCAAGGTTATGTGAGAATCCTGAGTAGAGCCAGGAAATGAGGCCAGAGCTCCCGAGACCCTCAGCCACAAGGTAGTCCTCCCCTCTCTGTACATCTTTCTCTCCCTCTCTTTTTAAGGCAGAAAATGTTTCAGCTGAACATCTGCAGTTCCCCAGATTCCTTCTACTGTTTGCCAATTTGGGATTTTGAAGCTAAGCAACCCCCTCTTTATCTGGGCAGACCCTCACGTAGTCTGCCTGTGATCAAGAGGTTTATTTTCAGGCGCTGTCCTGATGATAAGAATCGTGACAGTGAGCTTTTAACAGCAAGGATGACAGAAGTACAATTTATTTGGCTCAATTTCTCTGCCTAAAATAGTAAACAAATATTTTCATTGCAGATGTGAGTAGGAAGGGGATAGTCTCCCGTTACGCAGCATGCAATTCCCCACCACAGAGACTCCTGCCTTTGGCAGCCTGCGTGATTTCTAAATTCCAATGCGAATGGCCATCACTGGGCCAGGTGACAGCAAAAAGCAGCCGGTGTACTGGGTGGTGGGGGAAATGCACCATCCATCACAGGAGGGATACTTCCAGCTCTATTCATCCCTGCAGTCTCTATGCTCTGTGAGCCACAGCCCAGGCACAGATGAGCAGCTGATAGCAGAGCAAAGGCATCCAGTTCTGGTTGACAAGCCAAGCAGCACCCGTGCTGTGGTGCAAATGAAAGAGGCAAGCAGCCACAGCTGGGGAGTTTGGAAGTGGGACCAGCTGAGTGAGGTTGACAGGTCCAGGGCTGTCTGGGAGCAAACCTGCGCTACCACCTGATGCATGGCAGTGATGTGGGAGAAAGATGTCACCCAAGCCAAACCATCTTGTAGATGGCTTCTCAGCTTAGCTAAGCAGTTCAGAGGGAGCAATAGTGTAACGTAATTACAGTGATTCTGGGATCAAAGCATTGCACCACTGAGACATATCAGTTTGTAGCCGGGAGAGCTCCAGCATGGCACAGCATGCATCGGATAGAGCAATCCCTCTCTTGCAGAAATGCATATGTATGTATGCATAGTGGATGAAGCTGTGGAGCAAACCTTGGGAGTACCATACACACAGCCAACACAGCTCTGGATCCCAAAACATGCAGGTGGTGCGGTCGTGTTGCAACATTCACTTTTGGGATAATTAAAGGCACCAAGAGTTTCAGCAACTTGCAAGTGACTGCAGACAAAGCCTTTAGGATTCATGTTACTCATCAGTTTTAAATGCAAAGGGATGTGGAGGATCAGCTCAACTAGAAAAGCCAGGCATTCTCAAGGGGCATGGGGGGAAGATACTCTAAATAAGGCTAGAAATATGCAAGAGCAGAAAAAAATTGTTTACATGAAATAACAACTTACAGGGATGTTAAGGAAGAAAAGGAGCTTACTTCTAAGTGCTATATTAGCAAACCATTTTGAGCAGTGTTGTGTACAGGTTTGTTATTGATATTTGCAATGAAGATGATGAAGGATGTTAAAGCAAGGACATCTATTGATCCAATATTGAAAACCAATGGAAATGAGGATCAGCAAAGAGACCACAGTTCTTGGTTTCAAATATTTTTGGATGTCATCCTCTGCCAGTCATTGGTGTGCACGTCTGTATCCAGTGACACCTCTGCCAACCTGTTTAAGCACTTGTGAATGGAAAAGGTACTTCATAGGGAATGCATTCAGGATTGCCAGTACAAGATTTGGGACAGTGTGGTTGAACAAACTCAGCCTAAAAGAATGTAATTTCTTAGGAATGTAGGTGTTTGTTTGCCTCATCATAGTGTAGGTGTGTCATTATAAAGACCTTTGGAGTTAGTAAATGTGACTACTTGGGTCAAACTTTATACATAGCACTCAATAGAAACCTGAAATCACTGAGACTTCAAACCGTCAGATGAAGTTCTTGCCCACAATGACAGTCAACAGGGGCAGGAAGGGCACATGAGCATGAGTTGAACAAGGTTGTTTGCACTTGTTTGGTGAATCACCTGAACATCCATAGCTTTGCACACAAGCAGTCATTCTAATGAAATCTCACACTTCAGAAGGTCACAGGCAGCCCCAGTAGACTTCAGTTAATTAATGCATTACTGTCAGCATTACTATAATTTTGACTTCTGAAATATGAGAAGGTGACTTGCTCAATAATGGCTGTAGGATGGGTAACAAGGCTGATGGAACACAGGAAGTTTCTGTATGCGCTCAGAGCCAACCAGTGGTCACAGCCCTGCTAACTGTCTTGTGGGGCTGGTGCACACTGGCAAACTTTCAGAATGACTCTCTCACAAGTGATCTGTATGCAACTTTGCAAACACCTGCTATGCACAGAAGGGATTATTCTGATACCGAATTTGTAGCTTCAAAAGTCAGGATGTGTCTACATAAACAGGTGTGGATGAATGCGTGTGCTTTGCATATTCTCAAAGGCAGGTGCAAGAGGAGCACATCTGCTTGCACACAGCTGGGCTACTTATTCTTAGATGTGTTCAAACCATCTCCTTTCTCTTTTCCCCTCCAAAGAAGGCTGACCAAATCACTCAGTCAATGCTAGGTAAGTGGTTCACTCAGTTTATTTACTATTTCACCCTCTTTTACCTCAAAAACAGCAATGGGTTTACAGTTTTTCCTTAAAGCCTCCCCAAAACCAAAATCAATTTTCAGATGAATTTTCAGGCCTTTAAGGGAATATAAATGCAGGGGGTTGTTACACAGACAAAAATGGGAAGTTGTCTGGCTATTCTTTTGGCAGCCTTAATTTTTTACAATAAATAATGAGACAGCTGGTGAACTGTGGGGAATCTGTGGCTGACAAAACTTTGGTGCAAGAAAGCTGATTAAGTGATCTTCACAGTGCTTTTAATCTTGACAGCGGCTGAAGCCCAGCAGCAGGCTCAGCTTGGAGCATGAGCATCCCATGGGTGGTGACAGAGCAGCCCTTTCTGCACAGGTTATTGCTCTGTCCTGCATGATCAACACGGATGGGGGATCTGAAAGTGACTATTTGGTTTCATTGGTCAGATAAACTTGCAGGGAAATTATGCTCATTTTTAATTAGATAGGTATGAAGAGTGCAGTATCATATGATGACTAGACTTATCCTGTTTTTTAAGCTAAAAAACCTCATGTTAAAAGGTGAGACTGGTTCTATTAACAAACCCCAGTGAGAGAGAGGATAGAGAGGGAAAGATGGACAAATGCAGGAGTGTGCCATTCTTCAGACCTGTGCAATAGATTCTGCTTTCTAATAGCTTACAGATTTGGGGTGAACTATATTTTGAGGTCTTTAGTTTAGACTATCCAATAACATGGAGGGCTAAAAAACACATCCTGCTTTATATAGAAGGCGCAAGGTGAAGCTATGAAAATCCCATGGGCAAGGTATGATTTTGCTCCTGGGATGCTTTTACTCCTGGGTTGTTTTTACTCTGTGATTTCTCTGAAACAAGGGCAGGTACTGTGGTTTAATTCTGCTGCTGCTGAACTCCTACCACAGTTCACATAACCCAACACTGGGACACAAAACGTGCATGAGAGAGGGTTCTCACAGTGTCTGAACTGGATGAGTGTGGCAGTTTTCATTCCTTAGATTGAAAACTTTAGTTTTGAAATGAGAATGTGGCTTGAATGAGAGAAACAAGACCTAATCCAGACAAAAGAGATTCTCACCTTCTCATCATTGTTTCTGAGCACCCAAAGGTAGACTGCTGCAACCTCTTCTCTCAGTGAGCTGTTACTGCAAGGGGCCAGAAGAGTTCTCTTTGAACCAAAGTACTACACAGTTTAAGTAAAAACTGAAAAGTTTACACTGTCTTTTCAAAAGCTGGCAAGGTAGGTACATTCCCAGAAGTTATGGAAAGTATAAAATCAGTCAAGTTTCATTATGAATGGGTTTACTAATTTAGCAGACTATGGTTGAAGAATTTCCAGACTAACACAAAGTCTTCTCATTTTTAAATTCCTAAATGTATAAAAACAGTGATTTAGAAATAAAAAGTCTATTCAGCAAAGACTGCAAGATACTCTGCTTCCAACTAGAAAAAGTAGGGAAAACATGGAAATCTGGTGAGAAATTACTGCCTAACAGAACCAGTGAAATCCTTGTGTAGATGTAAAATAATGCTGAGTGACTGGAGGCAAAAAAAGAGTGGAGGACAAATACAGGGCTATTGCAAGGCACAGACTGTCCATCTGCCCCTTCATGTCACTTTTTGAACCACAATAGTACCTTGGGGGTTAAACCAACAAATATGTCTATGTGCTTGTGAGCTCAGTTGGCATTTTAGAGCGGCTCTGCAAGCTTGCTTCCAATCCACACTCATAGATATTGAGCCTGTCACATTAAATGTGTCTCTGGATGTTCTGTCCACAACGTGACCCAAAGCATTTTCTTCAGAGTGGCTGATACATTTCAACTCAATGCTGCAGCCCCCGGTGCCACGCTCGATTGAACAACTTGTCTGCACTATTAAAATGCAGAGAGAACTTAGACAAGCATTTAGAAGCTTTGTCATTAAATAGTTTTCTTGTCAATTGATCTATCTTGTAGGGGAAAGACAACTACTAGATGCATCAATTGCCAGCAAAAAAACTAGGAACTGGTCTTAGTCAATTAAATGGGAAAGTATTGCTTGACAGCTCCCTTCGGGAGACAGTTCATTTGGGGCCTGACTATTCAGCAGGATTAGCACCTTCAAGAACTGGAAAGCTGACCTTAACTGAAGGTGAGATCTCATCTGCAATGTGTCTGTGGAGCAGCACTGTGTGAAGGAGCAGCACTGTGTGAAGGAGCAGCACAAACCTCTCTCTGCTCCCCTGCTGAGGAACACAAAATCTCTTTTTTATTCCTTTTTTCCTACCCCCAAGAGTTTCATGCAGCTTTTAAATGGTATAATTTTTTCCAAAGCCTTGGTCTTTTCCCTTTCTGTTGATTTTTTATTATCACGCATTTCGTGACTTGTGGTGTCCATCTCAAGCCCTGGTGGCTCTTGCTCCTCCCTGGGTGCCATCCCTTGAACAAGCAGCAGCACATGTGGCCAGGGGGGTGCACTGAGATGGAAATGGGAACAGACAGACAGATCACTGAGGTGAAATCACTCTTCTCATTGATGAATGGCCAAAAATGGCCTCACACAGAGTGCAAGAGGAGCACAGGTTTACTTACAGCCGTGTCACACAGGGGCATCTCATTGAACCATACCCTGCCATTCCCCCTCCTGATATGAATTTTAAGCTTTCACTGTACACTGTCATTTTTTCCCCCTAGAATTCCATGTCTTCCAGATGTCCCAGGACACCTCTATGTCAGAAAAGCCTGGGTGGTTGTCACAGACACATCCCTGTCACTGTCCTACTCCTTGGGAAGCTGTTTCCATCTCCTTCAGCATTAGAAACTGCTTGCCCTGACATTTCTAATAGTTGCTAGCAGCAGCTAGCAATGCTGCTCTCCAACCCCTGCCCAGCAAAGCCTCCTGGCTTGAAATAGGAGCAAATATCTTTCACCCATTTTACAAGTAAAACTCTCTAAAAGTGTCTCTTCACTGAGTACCAAAAACTTGGTTTCTTCATGGGATTAGCTTGTGCAGGTGTGTGCAGAATGTGCTCAGAAAAAGCCAAGTGCTGAGCAGGACTTCTTGATGCACAAATACCTGTAATATTTTCAAGCCTGTCATCACTTTGCAGAGCTTGCCAAATCTGTTTTGCTTCTACTGCATGAAAGTAGAGTAACTCTCTACTATGCCCCAAATACTCTCAATGCACAACAACACTAATTATTACACTTAGGAGTAAGGCAGCAGACAGTCAGATACTGTACTTCAGGCAAAAATCCCTGCTGAGATTCAGCCACTGCCTGAGAATATAGCAAAATTTTAAATGTTCCAAATTTTTCAAAGTTAGAAATTAATGCAAAAACTCAGATGAAGATCATGTCTATTTAGAGATGTTAAAGATTGATAAATCGTATTTGTCACCCTTGCAATCAGTTTGAGTTTCAATTTAAGTACAACTGAATCACCCAAGCATTTCTTTCCATTACAGATGGGTGGATTCAGGCTATAAGGTTTACATGTCCACATTTACTTTCCTCATGTTCTGCACCAATTCATTCTCCACACTAATAAAAGTTGCAGAAAATAGTATTCACAGGGGATGTGCTCCAAAAAAATTTGAAGTTCTGATGTCCATGAATATAACAAAATAATTTGGAAAAGTGATTTTCTATGTCCTAAATTAAAACTAGATTTGTGATGAAAGTTCAGTTGTCTTTCATTTAATGACGTCATCACAGATACTGAGGGACATGCTCAGACACTTAATACAAACATTGAGCTTACAAGGAGTCTGTGTGGAGCTGAGAAATGCAATGGCCACTCTGTGGAAGGAATCACTGCTCATTTTTCCATTGCTTTTATAGAAAGTGATGCCAATAAATTAAGCAAAATGCAGAATGCTTTGCTGAAATCAGCCCTTTAACTTGTAACAATTGCAATAAATCACCTTTCAGCCAGGGCAGCATCTTTTGATGTGTTTTTATGTCCTGCCCAGCACAGCATGGCCATGATCCAGGAGTGGGACTCCTTCAGCAATACCTGGAAGGGAGCAGCAGCTGCCAGGTGGCTGCAGCACAAGGGAGAACTTGGCTCCCTCTCACTCTCATCCTGGGGTGCTGCCAGAGGGATCCTTCCCACCCCTAGGAGCACAGCAGACTGCCCAGCATGAGAAATTTTGCTGTAATTCTGCTGAGGACTGCTTTTCAAAACACCTCTGAAGGATTTGGGGGGGGGGGTGTTTTTTTGTTGTTGTTTTTTGTTGTTGTTGTTTTGGTTTGGGTTTGGTTTTGGTTTGGGGGGTGGGTTGGTTGGTTTGTTTCATTGTTTGGTTGGGGGTTTTTCCTCCTTGTTTTGGTTTTATGATGGGGTTTTGTTTGTTTGTTTGTTTTGTTGTTATTTGTTTGTTATTTGTTTGTTGTTTGGTTTTTGTTTGTTTGTTTGTTTGGTTGGTTGTTTTTACTAGAAAAGGGAACTCAGTAGTACTGCAGTCCACAGTCAGGAGCTCTGTGGAACGTGATTGCATTCTCTGCTCAGGGATGCCCAGGAGCCCAATTACTCAACCCCACTGGAGGGGGAAGATAGTCAGGCTGGGCTCAAGATCTGAACTAAAGTCATCAGTGCTCCGTTTTCTGCTGTCCTGCAGATGGGATGTGGATGAAGGGTGGTTGCCACCTTTTCACCCATGGGGAGAAGTCCCCAGAGTGAACCCGGGAGAGACAGCACCCCACTGAGACACTGTCTGTCAAAACCACTTCAGCCCTCAAGACCCATCTCCCAGGAGCTGCACATCCTAGTTGTTGGCAGCAGAGGACCCCCAGGGAGGCTCAGTCACAGAAACAGAAATGTTCCTGCTTCTCATTCAATGCAAAATAATTGCCTGAATCCGTGTGAGGAAATCTCTCCCTGAAGCAGCTTTGGGGATATGACAGAAGGCATGCTCCACTTCTGGCAGAGATAAAGCAATTTATCCTCCTTTTTGCTGTAGAAAGCCCTGAATTTCTTTCAAGACATGACAGTGGTGTATATTAGTACATGATGAGGAAAGAAATTGCAAGAAATTGTCTGGGGTGGTTCGGTGGATTATTTTTTTGGGCCACCGCAGGGCATTTTCTATCTACAGAGTTGTGTCAGCAATTTCTGTGAGTTTATCCCCACTCTGTCGTTGTTGATGTTGGTGGTGCTGTAAATCTGCCTGTAAGGCACTGCTTGCAAAAGCAGCATGTAAAGCAGAAATTTGTCCTTTGTATTTTGAGCAAACTAGAGGCAGAAATTATATAAGCTGGCTGCCCAGTTCTGTCAGACGGTCAGGAGTCTGCTTCACTGGTCTCCTCTCCTTGCAAAAGTTTTGGGGTTGAAGTAGCATATATATATCCCATATATACACACTTGTGCATTGATACAGGCATGTATGAAAATACAGATATATGCACATACGTGTGGGTGTATGTGTATATATATATGCTTCTGTGTGTACATTTATATATATATGAGACAGGAGTTTCAGATGAGGGGCTGTGTATCTATAATTATCTAGACTCTGGTGAAACTTATTGAACACATCTTTATTACAGAGAAAATGACTGAATGTGCATTTTTACATCTTCTTTTCTCCTCTTTAATATCTACCTCGTTTTATTTTTGTATTTTGTTCCTTCTTTTCCTCTCTGTTCCCCCCCTCCCCCCCTTTCTGTCTAAATGTATTGGATGATAAAAAGAGTCAAAACCTGGCTTTGCAGCAATAGTTTTGTGAGTTTCACTTAGGGAGGAAAAAATTTTCTGAACAATTGTATGTAATGAAGATGAATTTGAATATGTACTCTGTGTCTCTCACCAGCAATGCTCATTCCATGTCTGCAGCTTAATGTAAAGATACCACTATGCTGACATGATGTGTTATGGCAGTGTGGTATGTAAGCACATATAGAAACATACACTTGAAAAGAATGATGAAAATAATATAAATATTTGGTAGCATATTTAAAATTAATGCCTACATCTCAACTCTAGCATGTTTCTGTATGGCTGCATGTGCTTTGTTTCTGCATGTATCAGCCAGCCTTCCTATGAGTGCATGTGTGTGGGAGGAAAGGATATGATTATGGATTTGCATAACATCCTGCATGAATGTAGACTAAAACTGAAAACATGGAGAAAATTATAGAATCTATTTTTAAAGTCTACATTACTGCAAATGTTGCTTCATCAAGCTCTTATCATTGCTGATTAATTATGTAGAATGAATGAAGATGAGTTCTAGCCTTATCTTCCATGTCTGCATTGGAGAAGAAATTTAAGCAGGGTGTTTTGGGACACTCGCAAAGAGGTGTTTCAGCAGACAGTGGAATACCATAACCTTATTTTTTTCTCCCCTGGGCATTCCAGTGGCTGGTGTCTCTCCTCATGCATGAGATTATTGATCTCCATGGTAGCAATGAAAGATGAAAAGGTCAATTTTTGAATGTGAACAGTAGGGACCACATGTTACTATAATGGCTGTTGTAGGCAATCTGTGCCCTTGCCTTTCGCAAAGATCTCCATTATATCAAAAATACTGATCTACTGCGGGAAGATCTTGCTTTCCTATCTTTTTGTCTCCATACCACTTCTGTCCAGCACTTCCATAATGAAGCCTTTTATAATTTTGATAGCTCCCTGCTTCTTAATTTTCTTCTTTTCCAGCATGGGAGGTGCTTGATCCTTCCTTCCTTCCTTCCTTCCTTCCTTCCTTCCTTCCTTCCTTCCTTCCTTCCTTCCTTCCTTCCTTCCTTCCTTCCTTCCTTCCTTCCTTCCTTCCTTCCTTCCTTCCTTCCTTCCTTCCTTCCTTCCTTCCTTCCTTCCTTCCTTCCTTCCTTCCTTCCTTCCTTCCTTCCTTCCTTCCGTCCTTCCTTCCTTCCTTCCTTCCGTCCTTCCTTCCTTCGTCCTTCCTTCCTTCCGTCCTTCCTTCCTTCCTTCCTTCTTCCTTCTTCCTTCCTTCCTTCCTTCCTTCCTTCCCTTCCTTCCTTCCTTCCTCCTTCCTTCCTTCCTTCCTTCATTCCTTCCTTCCTTCCTTCCTTCCTTCCCTTCGCTATCCTTTCCATTCCTTCCTTCCTTCCTTCCTTCCTTCCTTCCTTCCTTCCTTCCTTCCTTCCTTCCTTCCTTCCTTCCTTCCTTCTTCCTTCCTTCCTTCCTTCCTTCCTTCCCTCCTTCCCCTCCTTCCTCCTTCCCTCCTTCCCTCCTTCCCTCCTTCCCTCCTTCCCTCCTTCCCTCCTTCCCTCCTTCCCTCCTTCCCTTTTTCTCTCTTTCTCTCCCCCTCTCTGCCTTTCCTCTTCTCTCTCCTGCAGAGGCAGTGAAAAGTATAAAAGGATGCCTGCCCCACATGCTGAAAGAATTGAATCAAAAAAATCCTAACTTCTTTCCATGTTTTCTTGAACTCCCACGTTTCTTTTTTTTTTTTAACAGTGTCACACACTTATAGACAGGTAAATTGATCTGCAATTTTCTGGTTTTTTGAGGGTTTAGTGCAGCTGGAATTCTGTCAAGGATGATATTAGCCCGGACTTATTTCTGTTCAGCAAGGGAATGTATTAGGTATACGAGAAGAACAGGAAAGTAAGAAAACCCAGAAAGGCATTGTAGAGGAGACTCTCACTAATAACCAGAAGTTTTGGATTAGGTGTTTAGTACAGGAGATATGAGGCACAACATTTGGAAGGTGTGAAGAAAACTAGTCACTGTGATGCAATGGAATACATCATCAAACAAGCCAACCAGCATGAGTTTCTGAGAAAGTTGGGGAACTCGAAAAAAACCACAATTGCAGCATGTCTGTCTACACTCCCCACTAGTCTCCATCCCCGAAACAGAAAACAGAATAGAGGAAGAAGTAGCCAGAGTGCCTTTGGAAATCCTGCTTGTCAAGCTCTGCTTAAGTAGCTGGGAAGAGATAAAACTAGCAAGAAAACAGAAGAAGTGAAGGGCAGCCAAAGGGGCATCAGATAAGATGAGTTCTGTGCTTAGGAGGAAGCAGGCCCCATTTTAAAGAGAGAACTGACATAAATTGCTGTGAAATAGGAATGATGCAGAACTATATTTAAACAGTGTTTTATGTAAACTAAAATGGAGTGCTGGCAATTAGGAAGCATTGACAAAACTTTAGCTGTTGATAAAAAAGTATGTGAGACAACATTTGGTAAATTAGCTGCCCTGACTAAATTAATCCATAATATTGAAGGGATTAATACTGAATTGCATATAATTTCTCATGTCTCAGAAAAATTGAAAAATACATTAAGATGGGGAAACAATATAAGGAAAGAGTCAGCTTGCTGATTTAAGACGCCCATTAGCAGGGAGGTACCTACACAGGATGGAGGCACTGAATGTCCCATTATAATTGGTAGCAATTTAGGGCTTTGTTCAGTTGGTTACACATAGGCATGGCCTGATGGCCCCAGGAGACAGCAGACATGCACTGGGGACTAACAGTTGCATGACAGGAACTACAGGAAACTCATGTCTCTCTGGAGCATAGGACTGGAGGCCAGGCAGGAGAGGGCGGGCCTTGGGCATCTCAGAATGAACCAGGCCTCTGGTTCACAGCCAAATCAGGAGTTGGGAGCAGGAGGTAGGTCCAGCTTAAAGCTCAAAATGCCATTGCCACAATTTAGCTAGATCTTAGATCTCCTACTACATTCCTCTAGTGACAAATAGTTCAGTATAGTTATTGGCATCTAAACATCATACCTAAAAATTATGTCAGCTGATCTAAGGCATGGGGACCTCAGGCCCTCGGGCAAAGGACACAACAGAAAACATCAGCCCAGCAGCTGAGCTGTGTGATATATGGTCACCTTCATTATCCTGGTGTCACTTCAGACCTGTCCTTCAGAGAGGTCTATGATGGAGCAAGCTCCCTCTCCCCAGCTAGTGAAGAGAGAGATGCATGGAGGTGCAATCCCTCTTCATCCATAGCAGACCTCTAAAATAAAAGGGATTCCCTTTCTCAAGTGCTTGTTGCTCCTGAGAGAGTGATTTTTCTTAGCATTTAGAGCAACAAAGCTAGGTTCCTGGTGGTGCATGCAAAAAAAAAAAAAAAGCTGCTCTTTTTCTTCTCTCTAGGATTTGGAAGTGATCTCTCCTGAAGATGCTAGGAGGGCTCATTATAGATGGCAAAACCACAAAAGAATTGCAACATGCCTAATTTTCATCCATGGTGTGTTGGCAACCGTTCTGCCAAATGAGCAGAGGCCTTTGCTCCCCTCCCTGCAGAGCTGGATCTGCTACCGAGCTGGATCTCAGACTCAGGTCTATTTTGTCCTGACACTCAGCGTCCCATGGGGTGAGGCACCCACACCCATGGGGTTCTCCATGGGTGCCTGGTGAGGGTAGGACACCCGGGGTGAAGGGTGACACCTTGAGTCACAGTGATGGGCCAGACCCAGGAAATGAGTCAACCACTCCTTTGAGTGGTGGTGAAATGAACCCCAGATTCTTCTGGGTGAGAGTTGCAGAAAGTGTTCCCACAACAGTGCAGTTGGATTGAGAGATGAGCTGGAGAAATGGGGGTTGGTTTTTCAGAGGGGGTTTGAGAATACTTCCTGCTGACAGTTTTGTGCCCTGATGAAATACAGCATCACAGCTCTACAAAGCCAACTGCTGAAGAGGGCAAGTAAAATGCCAAGGGAAGGGAGGGGATTCCTACAACATATGTGCATATATATATCTCATGCAACTGGAGGAGATTCAATTTGTAGAGATTAAGGTGAATATTAGAGCAGAAATTCCATAAGGATGACGTCTATGAAATTACAGAGAGCAATTTGGGAAACTGTGCTTCTTAAGCACTAAGGGGAACAAGAGTGCATTGTAAGGCACAGGATCTCTCATAGTTAACAGCTGTATTGCAGTGATGTAGTGTTCATGCTATAGTTTAACATGAATCACAATGCTGACTGATGCATAAATACCATATCATTTTATAGGCTATATATGCACCATATCTATGACATTACTTTTATCTCCCCCTATAATGCAAGTTTAGAACTTCCTTGAGCTAGTCCATAAGAGTTATGTACAATATTGGGCAAAACTCTTATGAAGTTTAATTTTACTGGTGCTTAAGAAAAGAGCTTTTTTTTTTTTTTTTTTTTTTTTTTTTTAATTAGTAAGTAAATAAACTTCAAAAGTTTCACTTGACAGTAAGCACAAGTTAATTTTCAAATGGTTTTGAACTATAATGCAGTACTTGTAAATGAAACTTGGGAGTTTCAGTAGTTATCTGGCAAGTGACACAGACTAGGGTTAAGAATGTGACCATCCACTATGAATAGTTCCCACTTACATCTTTAGTATGTGTATTTATAGAACTACTTACTTTATGCATTTAGTAGTGGGATCACTGGAATTTTTTCCTGGGCCCACTTTCCTCTTCGAAAGCAGCACAGACTGCTGTCTGCTTGGGATTTGACAAGAGACTGTATTTAGCATTTATCTTGTTTACACCTAAAAAAGAGGAAAGAGTAAACTTGGTATGTATAGATCTAAGCATTTGCCTGTCTATTTGCCAGATGAACATTCAACCACAGAGGTTGCACAAACAAATTAGGCATACAGCTATAAAAACCTAGTTTGAAAAATTGGGCCATGCGTGGGTGTGAGCATCTAAATATTTTACAAGTTGAACAATTACCCTGGAGTATTTTAGGTTAGAGATAGAGAAATGATATGTCCATTGAAATTTACATCTAAGCAAAGATTCAAAGATGAATATGCATAAAATCTTTCAGTTATCAGACTTTCAGGTGTTCTGGGTGTCCTTATTTCAGAAGAATGCTGGGCAGAGCTCCATGCTTTAGTGATTCAGTTATGTGACACAGAAGTAGCAATAAGGTTACTGTCATAATCTAGGCTAAGAAAAATTATTTCCAGTAATCTGTTTCATTGCTGCAGTATAGCAGATGTTAACAGTGAAGAAAACACTCAAAGAGGTGAACCAGTGGAGTGACTGAGAGAGGGGATGCCCAGTGCTGCCACTCAGCCACAGTAGGGAAGACTCGCTGGCAGGTTCAGGAGTTTGAGGGGAGTTTGTTGTCCCTCCACAGCATTACTTCAGTTCAGCCCACAGGTCTCCATGCAGTGCCTGGAGCCTATTGATGTGGGGCTTCCTGTAGATGGACAGTGTGGAGCCTTGCCTTTATATGTCAAATCTCCTGGGAGCAGGCAGCAACATCTTCTCCATGGTATCATACACATCCCTGCACGGCTGGACTTGGTCTCCTCTCAATGGCTTCACATCCCCCTTGATGAGGGCACAGCTCCAGCGAGAAGAGTGATGAGTCTTACCCTCCTGAAGTTACTCTACAAAACTGTTTTCTTTCCTGAATCCAAGGCCTTTTTCATGTTTCATGTTGTAATTACAGAATCTGAGCTACTGTCCCATGAAATGGTCTGTCAAAGGCAAGCCTATGGCTAAGTCATGAGCAGAATTTGGGGATGGATTTAGAAACAGGCACTGGCAAAGGACATTGTTTGTATTCCAGCTGCTTAGTCTCGCTGTTCAAGGGTGCTCCCAGGATTTCCCAGGTGACTAATGTTACCTCCTGGCACCAAAGACTTCCCTGCTGTACTCAGTCCTACTACAAGGCTCACATCCCCTATTCACTGAAGTTAATTATTACTAGTATTGAAACACTCCCTTTTAATTAATGGGAGAGTTGATGATCTCATATGTTTATCTGTTAGCAGTTTTGTTGCTATTTAATAACTAGAACCCTAGAATGACACAAACCCAACGCATCAATTGATGGTGGCTTATTGTCACCTCAAATGGTAGAGAGGGCTGTGGTTTGGGGAAAATCCTGCTATTCAGGGCCACGTTCTTCCATGTGGTGTTTGGTGTACACCATCAGCTAACAACCACTCTGAGACACTTCAAGTGTCTTTGAGGGATAGGCAATGGAAGGGGCAAAAAAAGTCAACAACAACAAAGCAGCAGCCTTTTATGTGACACACCTACAAGTGAGCAGTCCTCATTCCTAAGAGGCTAGCAGATTACCACAGTTATTCTTGCAGCTGACTGATCTGTCAAAAATTATGATTTTCTCTTCTTTTCTTCAATGGAGATCTTTTTATTTTGTCTACTGACTTAAAAAGACACCCCAGAAACATATTTCCATTTCAGTTTCTGCTCATCAATATGAGGATGCAAGTGAGGCGAAAGGAAAGAAAAGAAAACACAGACAACTCCCCACGTGTATTTCCTGGTAGTGTTGCCTGGACTGGTTCATGTCAAGCCCAGAAATACAGAAAACAGAGAATACCAGAACTGCCTACAAACTATCACCTTTACCACTTTTCCAGCAGTATTGCCAACATTACATTTCTCTGCCCAGAGCGTTCCTGACCACCAAGACTGGGAAAACCTGTGGGAAAAGAAAGCCCAAGCTACCTTATTTGCCCACAGCAGTCCCTATGGACAGCACCTATGTGTGTGCCTCTCCTCCCCCTTCCCCTGCCCTGAAATACTGAGGGTTGGTGCCCATGGGTCTGGAGAGACCTACTGAATGGGCACTGCAGAGAAGACTCAGCCCATTTCTGGGTGTGGGAAAAATGTCCAGAGAAGATCCTTCCTAGTGCAGATTTCAGAAAGTATGTTTTCTTCATCAGTAAACAAACAATGAGTCATTGGCTGTCACATGGGAGAAAATGAGATTACAAAGGATGTATAAGTAAATAAATTAGTTCCCGTTAGTCATGGCAACAGCTCAGTGTTTCCACCCAAGTGTTTTATTCCAATTCATCTTTCTGTCTTTATTTTTGTAATATTGTTACTCTTTTACTTTGGGGAATGAAATTCTAATACGATTCCCTCATAGATACAGTTTTTAAGAATGCAGTTCTTGTATTAGACTACTTTTGAGGACACAGTATTTATTTTTTGACATTTATGTTCCGGTATGGAGCTGTGGGGGAAGAAATGAACTGTACCCTCCTCTGCCCTGACAGTGCTGCAGGTCTTGCATGTGGCCATTTGTCACTCAACCTACAAAAGGAGCTTTTACCATACAAGCATCTATTGCTCATCTCCCTGCCCCAAATGTGGGTGCATGACACTCTGTTTTACAATTGCCATCCAATAGAACTATGGAGGTTTGCAGACCCCTCTCCCCAGGCATCGATGCCAGAATACTGTGATCCAAAGAACTGTGTCTCTCTGAGGAAATGTCTGTTTTAAAACACGCTTTTGCTCCTTTCCTTTACATCTGCATCTCAGAGTACTTGATAAAAAACTTTATGTTCACCCCAGACACTGCAGAGAAGGAAATCTTGCAGAAGACCCGTGTTTTCATCTGTGGTTTTAATTATTTTTTTTCAAAGATCTTGTTTTGCTATAGATGCTGAATTGTCCACAAATTAGATGTTTTAAATATGCATATTTATTAAAATTCCTATAATCTCAGTCCATGCTCTCCACAGTAGGGGAAGTTGGAAATTGTTAGAGTCACATCTTGATTTAAATGTCACAGTTCTCATCTATAGGTAAAAGTGGTTGTTACTGTTTTCACTAATATATGAAAAATACTTCAGAAATTATTTCAGTGAACTGAATAATTTAAATATTACCATTATTCACAGATTTCCCTAAAACTATTTTCTGACTGGTTTTGTCCCTTATTGTAAGATGTAGGAGGAATTTAGGGAGACAGCACCTTTTCTGGTACATTCTTCAATATGTGCAACAAAGAAAATTACTTCCTTTAAAATAATATCAAAAAGCATCTCTCTCCCTCTCTGAGCACAACAGTTTTTATAGCTGCAGATGCTGTTAAATATATCTGTTCTAAATGCAAAATTCACTTCAAGCTATAAAGGTGATGGCATTTTCTTGGGGCAGCTGCTCAGGGGTGACTCAGGAGCTACTCAGCAGGACTACAGATGTATGTTCACAGCCAGCATTAGCAAAAGAAATCTCTTCATACTATAAATGAATCTATTTGACTTGGTTGGAATTTTTAGGTCAGTGGACCAAAAATATACTTGGAACTGTACTTGTACAGTTCCACTGTATTTGACATATTTTCAATGACAATACTTTATTGAGACTATTATCTTTAGTCACCCAGCAGAGGTGATAAGTGAGGAAAGGAGAGGAGGGAAAGCAGTGTGGAAGGGATGTTAGCCCCTGTATGCACCAACAGGTGCTGCAAGGTTTGTGAATGCATCAGGTAGAAAGCCTGGAGCCATCCCTGCTGTTTATACAAGGACTCTTCTTATTCCTGTCTTGCAAACATGTTTAGGCTGCAAAAAATTGAAACTTCTCTGTCAAATTCTCAAGGCTCTCAAAACTTGGAGACAATGTTAGTAAAAATTTAAAATAGAAGACTTCAGAGATTATTCATGCCATCAACTTAAAAGGCTGTGTGATTTGTTCCAGTACAGCAGAGAATTTTTTCATTATTGGTGGCAGCAATAATCATAAGCTGAGGCCTGTGGTTTAGTTTATGGTGGACTTAATTCTTGATGGAAGACTTTATTTTTAACAACAAAAGTGAGAGGATAGCAAAATTCTGTTAAAGGTAATTAACTCCACAGATGCAGGGCTGAAGACTGCTCTAAAGAGTGAAAAAAAACCCCAAAAAATCTATAAGGGTGATGGATTTTATCCTCTTTCTTTCCAGCAGGTTAACTTTAAAGTATCTTTTTTTTTTAAATTGACACTCTTAATGAAATAATTTAAATACTACAAAACTATGTTTAGTTCTGCTTATTGCTGTTGTCAAGGGCATTTCTACATGAAACCTGAACAAGAACAGGTCAGGTGGAGCATTGTGCGGGTGAAAGCACTTCCTCTACACAAAGTATAGCAAGACAAGATCGTATGTAAACAAGTACTGATTCATGGTTTTGTCTTTGAATGAAAGGGATAAATTTGTTTCTAATTTCTCCATCTTCACTTCTGACTGGAGAACTGATTCTCTGATGCTGGACTGAATAAATCACGGCCTGTGTTCTGTTATTTTGATTTTTGCTTTTATTCAGAGGGTTTTTTTCTTTCAAGAATGGAAAGTAAATATATGAGTCTCACAGACAAAAAAATAAATTAATTTCTTTCAAGGCAATTTGATTTGAGTTGTTCATTTAACAGAGGAAAGTGAGATTGAAAAGCAACTCTCCAAAGGCCAGCTCTGACAGAGCAAGAAGGTAAGGATTTACCCATCTCAACCTGTCAAGAGCTGACACTATTAATCTTTAAGCTGCTGCATAACAAATATGTAAGGTTAACAGTTAAAGGATGGATATTTTCATTAATTTAAATCACAGGTAAAATAAGAAATTGAGGGCTGTTTTTTTTTTTTTTCCCAATACTTTTGAGACATCAAAAGCACTTGAAGCAAAATAATTTCAATTCTTATTTTATGAATATAAAAGTATTTGTATTTCCTTGTTGAGACAGTGGGTGGGAGCAGTGGAATCAGGAGCTTTGTGTTGAATTTAGTCTCTGATAATGAATTCCTTTTTGATCAAAGGCAAGTCTCCTAACAGCTGCACGCTGTAATTTCCTTGTCCTAGATGTAGCTGTATATAAAGTATACCTGCCTCATGGGATATTTCAGCAATGAATAGAACTGTATATGTTGAAAGTACTACATAATGCCACTATAGCTGATATTTAGGTTGATGCTTCACAGCCTAGATGCCCTAAACACGTTTCTCATTACCTCATTATTTTCTTTACAGTTTATATGTGGCCTGTTCAGGCAGAACCCATTAGGCAGTGATAAGGAAAGAGGGAGAGATGTTTATAGTCAAGTCACCAAAAAGTCCAGAGACTTTCTTCTTTATATATTTGAAATATTTGCAGCCAGAATTGGAGGGGGGGGCAGGGAGGATGGAGCTTGGAGGTTGAGGGTTTTGTCTGGGTTTTTTTGAAGACTCCGGTATCTGCAAATATTTGGAAGGATTTCATGGTTCCCAAGTATTGTCTAGCTCAAGACGGTACATAATATGTAAATGTGCCATCTATTCTCTGAGATTTTTGGGAAGTCACAATATAGACAAAGTTTACCACCAGAGTCACACTGAAAATGTAGAAACTTCTGCACCCCAGAGTGTTTATTTATGTAAGAAAAGTTTATGCAACTTATGGAAGATTTACTCTGCGAGGAAATTAAATTTCAGTAGTTTTTATATATCATTTCCTCAGTTCCTCTGTCATTCCTCAAGCTCAACCCTTTCTTTAGGAATCCTGAGTGAGCAGGGAAAAATGTGTTGAATTTAATGGTTGGCTTGGGAAGTCTTCCCCAAAGCACTGTTTGTCCATTATAACCGGCTGTCTGCTGCACTTATTTTGTTTTACTGGCTATAAGGACACAAGTACTTACATTTGCTCTCTTTCTCAAAATATTGTGGTTTGGCTGAGTGGTTTAGACTAAACGGAAGAAATATATCAGTACTAGAGAGGATGGTTTATTTTGGTCGTTTTACCTGTGTGTTTTCAAACGCCATCTGTACTGTGAGTATCGGGCTGTGTGTGGGAGCGGTGCTGCGGCGGGCGGGTGCGCCGGAGCCCTGATCACCCATTCCTACACACACAGACACAGAAAAGGGTTTTCCCCAAATCCTCCACTGTGTTGTAGAGAGGGGTGTTGGAGATGGGACCTCGGCACAGAAAGCTCAGTGTGCTGGGGAAAGGCAGATTTCACAGGGGCTTAGTACCACGTCCCTCACAAGCACTGTGCAATTTAGCTGTCGGGCAGGGTTGACCACAACTGTGACTCGCATCGGCGCACCACACAGACCAAGCCAGAGCGACCGACTGAAGTCAGGGTCAACCAGGGCTGTCCTTGCCGTCA
Organism: Hirundo rustica; assembly: GCF_015227805.2. Lineage (NCBI taxonomy): Eukaryota > Metazoa > Chordata > Aves > Passeriformes > Hirundinidae > Hirundo > Hirundo rustica. Next base: position 90,444,226 of record NC_053451.1, read on the forward strand.
CCCTGGCCTCACCCATGGTACACAGGAGATGCTGAAGCCACCCACTGCCCCTTCAGCTTGGCTGGGGTGCACTGCTGTTCCTCGAGGGCACCTTTTCCGCTGCACTGTCTGGTTGTGTGGCTGTTACAGCTAGGTTTCACCAGAATCAGCTTTGATAAAATGTTTCTTCCGAGGGACAGTCAATGTGCCTGGGCCCTGGCAGCTCCCCAGTGGCTTGGCCTCCATCTCCAGGCCATGTGCTCTGGCAGCCTGTCTCCTGCAGCCCTGGTGCCAGGACGCCTGCTCGCCCACAGACAGCTGGGCTCAGCGCCTAAGGAAACCTGTTCTCACTCTGGCTGCAATGAGTCCAGCAGCCTATTGCTTGCTCCTTCTCTGGGAAAGACTACACTTAAGAGACTGGCAAAGCAGCCCTGAGCATGCTCCAGTCACGTGCAGAAAGGATTTGGATTACAACTCTCCAGCTGCATGAGCAGCCCAAGCATTCTGGCCTTGTGCAAGTGCAGTGGACTTTGCCTATTGATCTATTTTTTCCTCTCCAAGAGGACTTTCTTATGAGATAGTTGTTCAGAAATTAATTTGTGCTGCTCTAGTGATTGTATTGTTATTGCTCCCATGCGGCTATGGATATAGATGATACTTTTCAGAAAATCATGAAGAAAAGACTATTGCTTTGAGCAAGGTTGTAGTTTAAAGTTATCCAGAGAACATGACGCATGCTTGTATTCTCACTTCTATAGCATTGCAGTGGTACAACACCAGCTCTAGTCCAGGTGATGTTCTGACCTAGGTTTTCAACATGACCATGTTTATTCTAATTGATATGCTTAACATTTTAGACCTGGTTCATCAGCCTAAAGTATGAATTAGTGAGCACTTAAACCTGAGGCAAAATTTCCTTGTATATGATTAAGAGAGGCAGGAGTCCAGTATGGGTACTCAGTGTAGAAAATGCCTTCTCTCTTTTCCTGCCTGGGATGCATGAGATGCATCTGTGGTTCATGGTTTTATTTTATATAAGGTATATTTTATTTCCTCAGAATTCATGAAAATGAAAAAATCAGTGATCATACTCAATTATTCTAAATATCATCACTTCATCATTTGTAACAGGACAAAAAATAACCTAAAAATATGCCCATGTAAATTGCTTCTTGCAATACTCTTTCTTTTATGTCGTTCTAGTGTGAACATCCCCCTTGAACACTTTCCCATATTGGACACGCTGATTACACTGTTCATTTAGCAAGCAGAAAATGAATGAAAGTGCTATTAAATACACCAAATCATTTGGATCAGAATATATCCACTTCCTTGAAAAATGAAGGTTGGCAAGAGCGTGTAGGAATAACAGCAAACACATAAATTTAAAAGATGCAGTCTAATCTGGGAGCTGAAGGTGAAGGTGATGCTCCTGTGTCTGGCTCTGCCTGGGCTGGCGGCAGCTGCAGGGCAGGTGAGCCAGGGTTTCTGCTCTCTGGGGCCAGGGGTGTAACTGGCAGCAAAAGAAACGGGGTGGAGGGGATAGGATTACTGCCTGTTGTCTCTCTCCACCAGAATGAGGGTCAACCATGTTCCACCGATTTATTTGTGGGAGAGGAGTTAGAGGAATTAATTTACTAATCCTACACCCAGCCTCTCTCTTCCCTGACTGTAGTCTTCCAGTAATTTCCCACTATAGAGTGTCTTCCTCCCTGCAGCTGTTTGTTATTTGCAATTTTTAATAACAAAATGCTATTTCCTAAGACTTGGAGACTTTTATTTCTTCATCACATCCACTTCCACCTAATGTACATAAAGGATTTGTTCCTAATACATAAAAATCTGTGAATTAAAGCACTTGGAGTAGATATTTTCTTCTATCAATTTAATATGAGGAAATTAGACACCTGCTCTAACAGTAAATTAGTGTTCAAGAAAATTAGGGACAAATAGAAGGCAAATTCTTCAATCACCTACATCATGAACATACACTTTTTTGAGTAGCCCTGAAATAGCTTGGAGGAGCTGTTTTTAGGTGGCTTAAGAAGGCTCACTGCACTCCTGTAGTTGTTCAGGAGAGACAATGTGGGGGCAGAGGCTCTACATGACATTGCTTCAGCTTCCTCATTGTATGACTGCAACTTAATGAGCTGCTTAGGGCTTGACCCAATGAAAGGTTTAAGTGACTGAAAAAGGGCTTATGTATTATTAAGATTCCTGTACTCAACGTTGCAAATCCATACCTTCCTGTTTGATTTCATAAGACTCTAAATGCTGCCAGCTCTGCACCTGCACGTGTCTGGGACCATCCCTGATACTCTTGTCATGTCTGGGTGTGATTGCAACCCAAAAATGCATCACTTATTTGCCTTAAGGGCCTGTCACAGTAGGCTTGGCACACAATCATTGGACTGATCCACCACATGAGGCAGCAGTGGTTTTGGGGCAGCTTTGGATATGAATATTCTCCACCTTTGTTTTTGAAGGTAAAGGCAAATTCATGGGGCAGAAGACAGGGTGTGTAGTGCCACTGCATAATATTACATGGAAAAGAGGGAGTCAGTAAAATCCAGAGATCTCTATCTCCTAGTCAGCAAAGCAAGTTCAGGATCCCTTCATCCTGGCCAGAGGAACAGGAGTAGGATTTCTCATGCACCATGTTTCTTGGTGCCATATTGCTTCCTGAAGAAGGTGCTGGCTGAGAATGTTCATGTTCTGACCATTTTGCCCCAAGGAGTTTGTATCACAAATCCCAGAGAGTCAAATAAACACTTTGTGACCCCAAAAATGGAGGTCCCACCCATCTCTCACACCTCTGCCATCACAGTTTCTCTCTGTATCTCACAGCGACACCAGCACTCACATGTTGGCTTTGTACTTGAGTCACCTCAGTTCAACAACCAAGAAAACAAACAACAGCAAATCCTACACAGCTTTACGCCACACTAATGAGTCAAAGGGAGGGTCCAGTCAGGACCAGAGCTGGTATAAGAAGGATGCAGGACTGGGAAAGGAAGAGAGGCACATGCTGCCTCTGTTTGTCCTTAGCTGAACACTTCAGTGCCTGCATCCACAGGCTCCATGTGTGCTCTACAAGGAACAGACTGCCAAGCTCTAGGTTTGGGCTCTGCTTGCTCATAGTGACCATTTCTGCTGGTGAAAATATTAGCAAAGATCTGAGAAAGAAGACCAGTTAAAATTAAATAGAAAAAGATTAAGTAATATAAGAATAGGCACCTGTACAAACAGTCACATACATCTCTAATGGTGGCTCCTGGGGATATGTTTGTATTAGATACATGCTCTCTTAGCTTTCAATACATGTTTTCTCTCAGAGCATAAACTTTTATGATTTAATCTGGGAATAAGCCTTAGAGACACCACAAATTATCTAGGGTAATGTTAACCTTTGTCTCAGATAATCAATTGTTGTTGGTCAGCAAATAATTAATCTGATTTAAGGAGTTCTTAGGTGACATTGGTCAAACCCACACACTTCTGCATTGCTGCAGGCAAAGAACTACAACCAAAACACAGTTCTAAATGTGACAGATTGTTTCATCCTTGGCACTAGCTCAGCTGATGTATGTAGGCAGCAGAGATGAAGCTTACCAAGACCCCTCTGCCCACTCTGCCCTTTAGAAGGCAAGGAACTGCCAGATGAGGGCCCATAAGTACACCACTATTTGACCTAGAGATACATAAACCAGTACAGCATTCATCTACCATAGAGAAAATAATTGGTAGAGATGTTCCTCAAGCTGTTTTATTCTGCTTATGTAGAATGTTACATTGATTGAAGACATAAGCAGGAAGTACCTGAGAAATGGCAACTGAAAAAAGGATTTGCTATATGTCTTAATTTAGCATAATAGCAAAAAAGACAAACAGGCCTATTTGAGATTGAAACCCTTTTTTATATATATATTATTAAAGAGAAAGAAAAAGTGAGAAAGAAGAAATTAAAAGGAAAATAGGAATAGGAAAAGGAGGAAAGAAAAATGTCTTTTGAGAATTAATTCTTCATGCATTTTCCTCTATTTTTGAGCTGGCACTCCATGACAACATTTCCATTATATGCTGTCTCTGGTGTATTGCTATCAAAGCATACAGGACTTTTCCATTGAGCGAAAAATTGGCTAGCCTTTCTTGTTTACAACTGCAAAGTAACAACTCTGATAAAGTAATGGACATAATTGTGACACTTTTAGTCAAATTGTGGGAAAAATAATGTTAAGTTCCCTGAGCCTGGCCATTGCCCTGAACGTGTTAGTCTTAAAATCAACACTGATGTTGCTTGTTAACAGCATCCCTGCTCAGACGGCTGTGCGCACTCAGTGACCTCCTGGCTTCAACAAATCATAGTAAAAACAGTCTCTTGCAAGTGTAGCTTAAGGATTTTCACAGCAATTGGTGCTCTCAATAGGCTCAGCTTTGGAAGAAGAGTGTGAGATTGACTTCTAGAGGCTCTGGGCTAGAAGGGGACTGGGCAGTTGTATCCATCTCAGCAGAGTCCCTATGCAGTCCTTCCAGGCTCCACTGTGGACTGCTGCTTCTTCCCAACTGCCCTTAAAAGATCAAGTCCCATCTAAGGCTGAAATAGAAATGGATAGATGCTGCACTGCTGTAGTGACCATGACATCCTCATTATAAAGATTGACAGGCAAAACAGTGTAGTGCAAGCCTCATTAAGAAAAACACTCTGAATGCAGTAAGTAGATCTAGGCCGTTTAGAAGCACTTAAAAAACCACAGGATTACTATTCATAGAATCATAAAATCATAGAATAAGTTGGAAGGGGCCCATCAGGATCATTGAGTCCAACTCCTGGCCCTCTGCAGGACACCACAAGAATCCTACTATATGCCTGAGACATTGAGTCCCTTCCTTTTTGTCCCATAGTGCCTCAGGTATTGTAGGCTCTCTCATCGCACCACTCCCTCCCCATCCTCACAGCTCAGGGAGTCAAACACTGAAAACTTCCCTGAACATGAAGCTCCAGACTCCAGCAAGCCCCTTGAATACTCATCTTCTTAAGGCAATTCCCGAGCAAGCGGCCTATCCTTCCAATGCTTTACAATCGTGATTCTCAAAGCACTTTATGAACATTCACCAAGCTTATGTTATAACACCTGTGAGGGGTTAAAACATTGCTACTTTCCCAAGGGTGGGTAATGCCATTTTTGGGCATCCACATGGAGATGTGTGTGAAAGTTTTAGAGATACAAATGCGTGAAAGTTTTAGAGATACAGAACATCCAGAACTACCAGCTTCTGGAACACATAACTTGTGACCCAAAACAAGCACTATTAATGCAATGGTGGGCTTGCTTTTATTTACCTCCTAGTAAAAAAGAGTTTAGAAGTAAAACATTTTCAAGTGTGCCTCCACAGCTCTGAGAGTAAGAAACTTTATTTGCTTGTGCTTTTTTGCTTGAAGGGAGCTGAGACAATTTAACTAAAGATGCAATTCAGGCAGTTTGGTCTGTAAGTAAAACAAAGTACACACCATATTGGATGACTCATAGTGAAATTGCAAGAGCAGATGAAATCAGTGGGAGCCATGAGCTTTTCCGTAAACAATTTCAAAGTTACTGACACCAAAGCACAAGGCAGTGCAGTGTTAGGCACCTGTTAGGGGAAGATACAATTAAAATACACAACATTGTGAGGCAATGTGTTGAACAGACAAACAGTAGCGTGGGGACCAGCACAAAACAGTATTTGTAACATCTTTAGATCAACGTGAACAACAGTATGTCAAAGGCACATTTCATTCCCTCTGGATTGGATACTTCCCAGGAATTCCCCTCCTGGGGATATTTCAGTGGAGAGGGCCCAATGACTAGGAGGTTTGGGACAGGAATGAGGAGAATGCAACCACTCCCCGTTATCATTTTTCCCACCCACCCTCCCACGGTGAGGAGCTTTTCTCCCTCCTAAGGCTTTCACCAGAACTCTGAAGCAGCTGGCAAAGGGAGGCGTGCCAGCTACAGCTCTGCTGGCAGGGGCCTTTAAGGGGGGCTGCAAAGGCAACCGACCTCAAGGTCTGACCCCCTGCAGGTTCTCTATGGTCTGCTGGGAAACTCCTAAGGTAAATTAAACTGTTCTTTGGGGTGAGGGCAGCGTAAATGGTCTCTTCCTGAGTGATCTGCAAAAGGACTATTATGACCTACCAGCGTCAATACAAAGTAAATGAGCTGTGATTAAGTTTGCCTACACAATTTGCCCTGTCAGCTAGGGACCCTACCCATCAAATTTTCAATCCCATGAGAGCTGGTTACCGCAGCATTGAGCTCTACAGAAAGTCAAAGTGTAGCTGATTTCAAACCTAGAACAGACATGATTGTTAGTATTGGGTCAAATAACTCATTGATTGGACGGCTACCTTTTTGTATGGGAGCTGAACAGCTCTGTGCCTCCAGTCTGGTGTGTATTCACAGCTATGGCAAGCAATCTCCACTCAGGAGAAGTTTGGCATTGAAAGAGCTGCAATATTTTAAATTGGGATTTGAGGAAGCACACAGACCTTTGGTCTGAAATAGACTATTTCTGACTGAGTAGAAATTGGTCCTGATTTGGCAGATGGCACTGACTCAGGTATTTATTCAGAGTGCTCTGATGCATATGTCCATGTATGTTTACAGACTACAGATAAACATGTAGTGACTTAGGTTACCGCGACAAAGGTGTTTGGCTAATGAGTGCCCAAACTACAAACGCAACCGATCCTTCCAAAATTTGTTGAAGAAAAAATATTACCTGATAAATTTCAGTTGGGTACTGGATTTGTCAGCTAAATTGGGACTGACTTTGCTACTGCAAGCCGCATGCCCTCTGTACTTCACATCTACAAATTATCCCTCCGTCATTCCAGTGAACTATTACTATACTTGTATAAAACCCAGGAATACTATCAAAGCTTTCCTGAGTAAGCCAAAGCTGTACAGCACTTGGGTGACAGTGATGGTTGGAAAACAAAGACTAGGAACACTGAGTTCGGAATTATTTTTCCTGTCTCTAGACAATTCTTGTAACAGAGATCAGGTAAAAGAATGGTAGTGAAGCACATCCGAGTTTACATATGCTCAGCCATTTGTTATTGCCATGTTGCTGTCTTTGCAGTAGCAGCTTAAAAATGGATTGCTTTAAAAAGCCCCACCCAAAACCAAGACACCCCTAACTGTATTTTGAAACCTGATTATTTTTCCATAGCTCTTTTGTCATTACTAAAAACTTTCTTCCTTAAAATAATTGATACAATCAATATTTAAAATAAATTTTACTTTATTTCAGTTAACAACTCATAATTATGATTTCATATAGTTAAAAATTTTCTCCCTCTCTGATTTAAGAATTCAATGTTTCCTAATTTTTTAATATAATATTTGTATTTGACCACTGATTTTTATAATGCTGTCTGGTATTCAGTTTTTCTGTTATGTATAATCATTCAGCAATTTCAATTATGACTGATGGAGTCAGGAAAATTTTGCTTTCAACCATATTAGTTCTTCACACTATTTTTCTCCCAGCTAATTCAAATTTTAATTAGATTGAGCAGCAATTGATTGTACTGACGTACTATTCAATTAATTCCACAGTGATGACTGAGGTTATTTGCTGAGTGACAGCAAAATACCAGAGTACACCAAATTTTACTATAATTATGTACCAGTTCTACTGGAAACAGTGGTCCATCATCTTGTATACCCAAATTCTGATTTTAAAGTCACAACTATTTAGGTATTTTTAACCTATTTCCCATTAGAAAATGAGGATGACTTCATTTGTAAAGTGTAGAGATCATAAACTCTGTAGCATTAAGAAGGAACTTTAAAAACCGACCACACAAAATATCTCAAATTTAAATTTTTCATCAGAGGCAGGTGGCTTCTTGGTTTGTTGTTGTATGCTCATTGGTTTTTGTCTCCTGTTATTGTAGATGATGTAGATGCAGGGAAAATCATCTAGTGATCACACTACTTATAGTCTTGTCTTTTAATTTGGGATTGAAAGGTAAAATACAGACTACACTTCTGTATTTTCTGAACCAGAAAAAACCAGATTAGATTATGACCATTGTAGATGATGTTTGGTCTCCATGGATTGTACAACTGTCTAGACTGTAGACTAAAACCTTGTGCACGGATCGGTAAGAGTCTGCATTATCCATTCAAACAGGAAATATTGCATGAAGGTAAAATTCATGCCAGCATATAATAGCAGAAAATGACTTACACCGTCTGACCTAATTCAGAATTGTCAACCTCAAACATTCAAAAATTCAATCAGACACCAATCATGGAACTAATGTAAAATCCTGATTTAAAAGCACATTGATTATTCTCTTATCTACAGGTTTCTAAGTCCACAGAGAGCAGGCTTCCAGACTTTCCCTGACAGTCATGAAGGATGAAAACAGTGTTTTGAAGGTTGCACTTTTCACACAATCTTATGCTTCTTCGGAACAGTGCTCTGAGAGATACAATACATTTTGTATGACAATTAAAATCATTGGCAAAACAGTTTTCAAAGGCAGGGCCTATGATTAGTCACCAGTTATTAGAAAATAATTGGGAAAGCTAATGAGGAGCATTTGTTTCCTTCTCTGCAGTTAAACTACAGCATTGTCAGTTTGTGAAAATGACACCAGTCAGACCTCTAAAGGGTGAAATCAGCTCTTAGATATGAAGTTGATAATTAAGGCTGTAGACACATGGTAGAGAGCCAAGTAGGAACTTAAACCCGAGTCAGCATGATGTCACAGGATTGTTGCGCTGCCTTCACTCACAACCTGCAGCCGCTTTTTCAACCTCTTGGCCCAACTCAGTGCCACCATCCCTCTGCTCCATTTGCCCAGGCCTTTGGGATGACATGGGCCAGTAACGTATCTACGGCTCTGCAGCACATCATTTTGCCACTTTTTCAGATCATGCCTGCTGTACCTAGCTGAGATGGGCCAGAGAAGTCCTGTCCAGGCACACAAATGCTGCAAGGTTGTGGCTGCGGGTGCTCAAGGAAGGTGCCATGGAACTTGGCCCATGGAGTTTCAGAGGCCATGGGATGAGCTTCCCCCCATCAGTAAACAACTACATACACCTGGAAAATGTTCCTCCCAAGCAAAGCACTGGTCCCTGGCCTTATATAGCTCATCAATCGGTCATGCAGCCTACTGGATCTCCAGGTAAGGCAACCTCCTCTGTTTCTTTTCTCTTGCCTCTCCCTACACACCTTTTCCTCGTGAGAGGGGAGTATCAGCGCACAGTCCTGATCAAAGTCCAGTGTGGGCAATCCCATTTTGCTGACACAATGTACCACAGCAGTGGAATGCTGTATCTGCACCACTGGCTCTGAACTGTTGCACAGCTGTGGCACATATCAGGAGGTTGTGCTCCTCCCTTGAAATGGCTGCACCTCATAGCTGGAAGATGCAATGCCTTTGTCTCTGCACTGTGCAGAACAGCCAACTCTGGACAGAATTTGGTATTTAAGTGCAAAACGGAGATTACACAGTAGAGTCAAAACATTTAGAATTTCAAAACTGTATGAAAAATCAGCTTTAACCTTTGAATAGAGTTCAAAAGATGTCCCTCAGCACACTTCCACTTTTAAATAAACAGGAGAATCAAGGGCCCTGACATTTCCAAAGCCCAAAACAGCGGTTTGTTTTCCTTACATAAATACTTTGAATCTCAGCAACTGTCTACAAAAGATAACGACAGAATTTGTCATAGTTAAATGTGATCTGCTGATAGATTTAGCTTGCAGTTTTACAGCACCTTTGGGGAGCTTTGGTCCATTGAATAGAAGAATTTGGATGTATTGTGAGCTCTAAGGACACGTTCTTCCCCTCAATGTTTTTCATAAATGTCATTGAGGATGCAGCAGCCATGCAGTAAGTGAGAAAAGCAGCTGCCTCACCGTCAGGCTGAATTAGAATCATAGTGCAAATATACTTAAGTGACTCAGCAGTAACTAAGTGAGTATTTGGGATCTAGTCTCCCCTGGTAGTGGTCATGTAATTCCCCTTCATCTACATGGGAATCGAGCATATGTTTTAAGCAGAAACTAAATGTGTAGTGAGGTAAACCCTTCGAGATTTTTTTTCTTGAGAGAAAATACACTGACAGAAGTTTTCTCTTATCTTCTATTATTCTGTTGTTGATGTTATTAAAATGAGCATTCTTTTCCAAGTTTGGGAGAATTAAAAATCACTGGTTTTTTTCCCCCCAGAGGGCTCAGGGGTTTTTTTACCTTTCCATTTGTTAGTGACACAGTATTAACAACCCCACATGAATAAATGGATTTTATTAGACTACTAATACCTTTAAAAGGCAGTTTTGAAAATCAGGAGTATTGGCTTTTGAAAGAAGTTAATCACAGAACCACAGAATAAATGAAGTTTTGGAAATACTTCTCAGATCATGGAGTCCAACCTATATTAACTTAGATTTGGTATATTTTCTCCCCAATGGACTAACAGAGTGACCAAACACCTTTGCTACCCACCTCTGGACTGAACAGTGTTGTATTCCAGACTTTCAACCTACCCCTCTGTCCCTCTGTCTCACATCCCTGCTAAAATGTCTTCCTACGGGAGTGGGTATTAGCTCATACTCTAGACAGAGCAGCTGGTGAGAAAACCTGAGGCATCTGGAGAAAGGATCAGGTATTTGTGCAGAAGGCAGAAGGAGCCACATCTGGGAGATGGTTGTTGTCTCCTGCCACATAATAAGTGTAAACACATTAGTGTGGTTTGGATCTGCGTGGCTGGGATCCATACATTCGCAAGCCCACCCTGTAAAAGCCAGCGCTCTGCCAGGCCAGTGGTAAAGCACAAGCAGCAGCACATAGGGGACAGAAAATGGACAGTCATGAAAAAAGGAAGGCAAAGAAAAAAGAAAGAACTATAAGCCAAAAGATACAGTATTGGTTTGTTTTAGCCTCTCGTGCAAGACATGACCATCAAGATGAATTGACTGCCATTATGTAATTGCAAAATAGATCTATCACACAACCTCTGCAGAGGTCTGGGGTTTGCTGCTGTTTTAAGCAGCAGTATGAGGCATGCTGTTTCTTCACCAAAGACATAGATACAAATTTCTATTACTTACCCATTTTTAAAAAATTTTTTTAGTATATAGATACAGCCTTAGGCTGAGAAAAATATTTATGCTCTTCTCTCCGGTGTATATATTTTCTAAGGACAGCACCACTCTTATGCATATGCAAAAGTGCATGCTTTACATATTTACTTTCTTTATACAAAACAGTGTGCCTGCCACATCATGTACTGCTTTCACTTCTGTGCATATTCCCCCAAATTTATCATCTTCTCATATTTAGAATGTAATTCTCACTCAAATCACAAGCAGCCAGCTCTTCTTAATAACAGTTATTTCAGAGATAACAGCTAATTATGACATTTTAAAAGGCATACATTAATATTTCAGTAGGCTCAATGTTTTGAAATACTACTCAGGGCAACATCTTGTTTGTTTTTGCGGGGAAACCTAAGGATCCATTCAGCAAATAGGCAGTTAAAACATCCTTCAACATACAAACCCTTGCAAACTCTACAGTGTCTTCTGTACATCATAAGCCACACTTTGGAAAAAAAAAAAACAAACCAAAACAGCTTTAATGGATCACTTCTTAATGTAATTAAGTATATTTAACAACAGTATGCTTCAGAGTCCTTAAATTAGTCCTTTGCCTCAAGACAATGTATTCATCCAAATCCCTCCCTAAAACATTCTTATTCTGTAAATCCTATTAGCATTAATCTGCTAAAGTTAGGTGTGTTTTATCTTTTTTTTTTTTTTTTTTTTTTTTCAAATACCTGGAAAGCTTTGATAGCTACTGCTCATTCAGCAGCTTATGGCTCCTTCTGGAGGTCTAACTCAACCTGGAAATTTTGAAGGGTTTATGCCACCTTGCCTTGGACATCCTCAACTCAACAGTGCTATAGAGAAGAAAAGAGAACAAAGTAGAGGATTTATTGTAGGACGGCATTAGCAAGGGTGTGGTAAGAAGGGACAAAACCGAGACCGAAACCTAACTGTGTACTATAAATGCAAAGGAGAGAAGGGATAATTCACCTCTCTTTTATCACTCCCACAGTGCATTTTGGTCCAGAAACAATAGAGACTTTTATCTGAAAGTCCTTGGATGACCGATCCCATTTAAATTCAGCCTAAGCCTCTGCAGGCTGGAGTGAGGCCTGACCATGTTGTGAGGTGGAGCCAGCAGGGACCCCAAATATTTTCCAGCTCTAAAAAAGCATGGCCAGATTATTGTTTCAAAAGGAAGATTAACACCGCTCTGAACTGAAGTCAAATGCACGCACGAAAAGCCAGGAATGGGGATATCTGTTCCTCCCTGAAGTGCATGCAGAGTCTTTCTTGGAAGAAAGAAAGGGCCGTGTTTTCCTTTCAGGTTTATCTCACAGGTACGTGAAAGGCACTTGGGGCTTCCCACACCATCAGTTAAATGCTGTGAGAATTTGTAAAAGTTAACAAGGAAAAGAAGAAGTTATTTGAGGATTTCTAAACCATTTTAAGCAGAAGCATGGAAAGATTGCCAAGCATACATTTTCAAATCATCATATTTCAAGATTCTAAAATCTTTGTCACGAGATTATTGCTAGATTAAGTTTGGTCACAAAAAAACAAGACAGCAGGGTTGCTGACTTTAATTTGGATTCAGAAGGAGTAGTGTTGCCTAGCCTTGTTTCCCAAGCCAAGAAATGCCTCCTGAGCAGGGCTAACACTCCAGCCTCCTCTCCCTCGAAGTTGCCATGTTGTAAAGGGTTTCCAGTATTTTAGAGTGGCTTTCCCCCTTCCCACACCGAGGGATGATCTTTCCTCATAGACCAGGGACATTCCTGGGGGGAGTGTGCCAAGGGGAAAGCACTGGGGCTGGCAAGTTGGCTATTCCCACTAGAGACCAGGGTCACCACGGGGGGCTTCTGCCTTTAACCACTTGTGGAGGTCTTTCCAATGAGTGGAGGGGGACAGCAGCTGGCATGGCCTGGACATACACCCAGCCATGGGGCTCTGTTTCAGTATCGGCTTACCCCAGGAACCGGCCTGAAGTCTGTCAAGGGAGGTTTAGGCTGGGTATTAGATTCTTCCCCCAGAGGGTGGTTGGGCACTGGAACAGGTTGCCCAGGGCAGTGGTCACAGCACCAAGCTTGACAGAATTCAAGAAGCCTTTGGACAACGTTCTCAGCACATTGTGGAATTCTTGGAGCGTCCAGTGCTTGGCAAAGAGTTGGACTCGATGAACCTCGTGGGTCCATTCCAACACAGGATATTCTCTGATACCGCGGCTTGGGGTGGCTGCCGCGTCCACCACCCTCTGCCGAGGGCACAACACCTACTAATCACTGCCCGACCCGGCCGATACATGAGGCATTGAGGCTGAAACTTCGCTCCGGGCCGGCAGGGAAGAGAAGGGCCGGGAAGAGCTGGGGCTGCAGCCGCCCCGCGGCTAATGGGCGGCGGCGGAAGCGCCCCGATACCGCGGCTGGAAATTTCCCGGCGGCAGCGGCCCCGTGCCCCAGGCCCATGAAACCCCCGGCCCGTGGCAGCCTCGGGGCGAACCGCAGCGCGCCCCTCCCCGCTCCAGGGCGCTTTCCCCGGCCCAGTGCCGAAGGGAGCGCGTCCCCCGCATCCCCGGATCTTTCAGCGCTCGCCAGTACTTTTCCCGGGCGCTTCCGCTCCCAGCGGGGCAGCTTGTCCGGGAGCAGTGGGTCTCACGGGGTTGGAAGGGGGAGGAGGTGACAAGGCGCTCCTGGCCCGGCAGGGCCCGCTTTGCCCCGCCCCGCGGTCCCGGAGCCGTCCTCCCGGCAGAGGGGAGGGAGCCACCCAGGCTGTCCCTGCCCGTCCTTCCTGCGCTGGGGCGGGGGAGCAGCGGCCCTCCGGGCAGGCAAGGGGGAGCCCGGGGAGCTCCTCCCGCGCGATCCCGGCAGCGGCAGCGGCAGGAAGGGCAGGGCGGGGGCGGGGGCTGTGCCTGTGCCGGGGGGGGGCGGTTCGCGGAGGAGGGGCTGCCGCCGCCGCCGCCGCCGGGCGCAGCAGGCAGAGGGAAGGCAGAGAGCGGAGCTGCTGCCGCCGTTGCCGCCGCCGAGGGCCAGGGCCTTGGACGCGTCCGGCGAAGAGAGCAGAAGGAGAAGGAAGGGGAAGAGGGGGGAGCCAGCTGGCCGCTCTCGGAGGACGCGGCCCGCATCCGCCTGGGGAAGGGCAGAGGGAAGCGGAGAGGGAGCGAGCGGGCGCCGCCGCCGCCGAGGAGACAAAGAAGCGGAGCCCGCCTGGGCTGGGAGCCTCCCCGCCGCCGCCGCCCGCCCCGCTCCGCTCCCCGCCGGCCGGCCGGAGGTGAGCGCGGCCGCGGGCGGGACTGGGATTGGGCTGGGGCGGGGGCTTGGGCCCGCCGCAAACTTGTGGCAGCCGCGGGGGACGACGCCGGGAAGGGGCGCCGGGAGCGGGGGAAAGGCGAGTGTCACCTGGGCGGCCGAGGCTCCGCGGCCGCCCCCCGCAGGAGGGGGCCCCTACCTGCCGGGGGTGGCACGGGGGGCCCGGAGCGGGAGGAGGCGTTTGTGTGCCACGTCCAGTTGCGGGGGGGGGGGGGCTCGGGGGCGGCTCCTCCTCATCCTCCCGAGTTGCTGCTTGTGTGTGTGCGTGCGTGTGACAGCCGCTGCTTTGTGCCGCCCGGCTGGGGGGTAGCGCCGGGCCGGGACGCCACCCCCCACACCCCTCGCGGGGCTCCGGTGAATGGAGGCGGCGTATCCGGCGGCCGCGGGGCAGCGCCGGGGGAAGGCGGGCAGCGCCTCTCGGCCGGAGCGCGGCGCAGCCCGAAAGTTTCCCGAGCCGGGAGCGGGCGCGCCGCCGCCCCGCACGGGGACCGGCGGGCGGCCGGGCACACCGGGCTGCGGCGGGGACATATGGCCCTCGGCCTGCTCAGCTCGTTTTTCTTTCCCTCACCTACTTTCGACTTCAGTAGGGTTGAGACCGGGGCTTTTCTCAAGGAGTGCGGTGCGCTGTGGCCTCGGTCGATGCCAGTGTGGGTAAGGGACATAAAGGTAAAATTACATCTCATGTACTGAGTGTTCCGCGAAGCGCATTCCTGTGTGTTTTGGGAAGAAAATTATTGACGCTTTTAAGTTTTCTTGCCTTGTTTAAAATTAAAAATGTGCCCAGGCTAACAGCTACCCCTTGCTGGCGGAGTAGGCACTTTGGCCTATCTCAGATCAGGTTGTCAGATCGGGATTCAGGTTTGTAATTCAGGTCTGACCTGCAGCTGGCTGATCGTGAGGGCTCTCGGCTCTAGTTCCTAGGTTAATATCTTCCACTGTTTTTTAACAGTGCGTGTGGCCCTCTGCGTGCATCGGGGTTATTCCGCGAGTTCTATGTAGCATTTCACTCGAAACTGTCACGTTTTTGTAAAACAAAGAGAAACATTTTGTTATTTTAAAAGTTGAATGGTGACTGAAAGTCGGCGAGAATTTAAAGCACTCTTCAGCTTGAACAGTGTTTCTTCGCATGAAGCATTTTTGTTTCTGAGGAACATACTGCTGCTGTTCTAGCAGCTAAACGTGTGAGAGTTAGATTTCTCTTTCATGAAATGCGGTAGTGGCCTTTGTAAAAACAAAATTTCATGGCTTAACCACGCGTGGTTTGTGTCATTGGGAGTTTGGACTCGTAACTTAATATGGAGGAATTTGAAAGGACTCACTAGGTAGGAGATTATGAAGAATTTCTGTTTGAAAGTACTTGTTTTGCCATTGCTTTTTAGGAATCTGAAGCAGTCAGCACCACATAGATGATGTTAATGTTACTGTGTTTTCATTTTTAGGATTGTCATTTCTGATGTAATGTTGTTGCTTCTCTGAAATATTGATTTCACAACTCTGGAAATTGAAAGCCTCTGTCTCACCCAAGTGCATTTAAGAAGTTAAGCAGATTGCTTTGTCTTTGTAACTGACTTTCTTCTTGTGACTTTGACAGAAGATGTCACTTTTGGGAACAATGAATAAATGTAGCAATAGAAGGCACCTGTACCATGAAGATCAAGGCTGTAATTAGCAAATATTTTTATATAGGCCATGAAACAGATACAGATTCATTATAATGTTAGCTCTTATTGCTGTTGTTCTGTCATTGCAACCTTAGTTGTTGCATTTGCTTCCTACTTCTACCACATTACATTTCTGATTGTTTTTGTGAGAAAAAAAGGATACACAAATTCTCTTTTGCTATATTTTCCCAAAACAAATAGCAGAGTTAGCCCTTGATAGTCTGGATGATCCTTTTTATTACATCCTGGCTACTGAACATATGATAAATTCAGAACTGCAGCCTTGGCCTTGTTGCCATACCGAAGGGGAGCTTATCTCCTTTTCTGCTCTTCTTTGTTGTCCTGGCTAGCTGTCTGAAAGCGTAAGTAAAGGTGTTTGCTCTCTTCCGTGTCACCTCACATCTTCTGTTAGCTAAAGAAGAGGCACAAGGTCAGGAGTGTCTGCTGCTTTTCCAGCCTTAGTTTTTTTGTGCCTTGTGTTGCTGTTGGTATGTTAATCCTTTGCAGCACTCATGGCTTTCCTCAGTAGAAACTATAACAGTAGCGACTCGAAAAGTGATACCCAGATAGCTCTGTTTTACTGGTAGTGGTCTTGAGCAGCAGCAAAACTACCCAGAGTATCTGCATTTTTCATGCTCCTTGAGCATAAAAGCTGCTTCCAGACTCATGGAGACAGGTGCTGTATCAATTTACTTGCCGCAGGTTTGAAATCAAAACCAAGGCATCTTGGAGTGTAATGCGAATGTTCTAGAAAAACATTTTCTATTTGTATTGAGGGACTGATGGTTTCTAAGCTGTGGATATTCAAAACCCACTGTGTTTTGAGGAAGGAGGATTGCTAATAATTGTGGATTTATTAGAGATGTTTGGAGGAGTTTTTTGATAGCTGAAAACTGAAACCAGATGCTGCCATGTTTTTGGTTAGTTTAGTCAGCCCAGGGTGAGGTGCTGGGTGCTTGTCGCTGGACACCCTGCTCCCCCAAAGCAGGTCATCTGGCATGTCGATGAGGCACAATTGAGGCACCCTGCAGGAGAGCTGCTTTCTGCTTCTCATGACATAATAAACTTAAAAGTAGTATGCTTTGTCCTTGTATTTACTAGGTATACAGAAATATTGTAGAACAATAGTTTCCAGGGAGTGAAAGCCAGGAATTTTTACTAGTTCCTAAAGTGAATGATATTTAGAGAGCTGGGGTGGTGTTAGTAATGTGGGAAATGGCATTGTTTTGCTGTGCTGAGATAAAGAGGTGAGGCCTGCACTAATCATTTCACTTGTGCACCATTGTTCGGTCTTTACTACATGAGATCCTGGTACACCTTTTGAGAAATGACTTTTCTGCCTGTTTTGCTTTGCAGATTTATGCGTGTTGGCCCAGAAATCCAAAAGTTATGTGTTTTAGGTAGTACCAATTGAAATTTTTCCTTCAAATTAATTAGGCCCATTAGTTTTCTCATAATAATGTAGTCAACAGTGTTCTGCCCAATTAAACTATTGCTCTGTTCAGTAGTGGGTAAAGTAATTCTTCTAAAAGCTAAGTTTTTGTTGTTTTGTTTTGTTTTGTTTTGTTTTTTTCCTTGAAGTAATCTTTTTCCACATCATAAGAATTCTTAATTGATTCATAAATGCTAATGACATGAGTAAGTTGAAAGTGCATTGAAATATGAAATATATATTTTTTATATTCAATTAAGTATATGTGACACAACAAATCAATTTGTTTCTCACCATTAATGAAGGGAGTTAATATTTTAAACCCAGCATAAATAATAACTTTGTGTGCAATGAGGTGGCCTGACAGTGTAAATTTTTAAGCTTTCACAGAGTTCTGCAAATTTTAAGAATTCAGGTACAGAGGAATAAATCTTGATTAGAGAATAGCAACTCATTGCATTTTAGATTACTGCAGCTATACATAAAACCCTGGTGTCAGTAAAGTTTTAGAAATACTCATTCTGTGAAAAACATTTGTTAGAGTGGAAGCTCATGCGTGCTGGTATAGCTTGTATTTGTTCACAGTTGTAGAGAAAAACTTTGTGGCTTAGAGGCTTTTTTGCACTGTGGGTTTGCTGTGCTGGTTTTGGTCCTGATCGCGTTAACCAGTATTAATATGGTGACATGTAACTACTGTTGATTATTCAGTGGAGCTGATAGTGTGATGAACGTGGGACAGTCAGCAGGTTCCTGAAGTCTCAAAAGTGTTCTTACACTTACAATCGTGACAAAATACAGGTGCAAAATAAAATGCTGTACGGGTGTGATTTTACCTTACCCAGTTTTCCTCAACTCATATCAGTTACTGTATGCAGAGTACACACAACCATAGAAACAGATGTGAAAACAGGTAGTGAGATATACCACAGATAGAATATAGCAGAAATTTTATTAGAAAAAAATGTAGATGCATGTTTACAGAAGCAGGTAGCAACTGTCTTAGGCAACCTCCTTTTAAAAGTCTTTTTAAAGTTAATTAAATTAATTACAAACTTTGTTTCAAAGAAGATGTTTAATCACAAAAAGAAATATAGTTAGGTAGCCTGTTGTGTTTCAACAATTGTGCTCTTTGGATAGTTGGGGCATCAATAACCAAAAATAAATTAACAGGCCTTCGGTTATTACCTATTTGATATAAAGGCCAATTTTAGCCTTCTGAGCTGTTTGAAGTTTCTACATTCCAGAAATGATCAGAGTATTTATGAGGGCCTTAATAAAGAGAAGTGGCATGAGTGTGAAAGCAGGTCCTGAAGTTTATGGAGAAGCTAGAGGCTGTGGATGCTCTTCCTGATGCAGTCCTCTGAGTCTTCTCACTCTTCCAGTGTGAGAAACTGCTTTTAGCTGTGTGCAGTCTCTTGCCTGTCTTTCCCTAGATCAGCTCTGTGCAAATACAGAGGAGCCCTCAGACCCTGCGAGAGAACAGGAAGAGGCTAACAAAGGCAGGTGCTTTTTGCTAATGCTGGGGTAGGATTATTGGTTCTGCTAGCAGTGCATCATTTAAAAAGTGTGTAGGTTTTTTTTTTTTTAAGAAAGCTCTTGGAAAAAGAAATTGTCAATTTTGCTTCAGATTTAACTATATTGTTCTAACTTATATTATTTTCAAGAAGTCATTAAACATGGTCTTATAACCTTTCCTTCAGAGTAAGATTATATCCTTGCAAGGGTGGGAAGCTGTAGAAAGGAATGATGATATTTATTAAGCATATAAACTATAGATGAAGCATAGTAGGATTTTCTAACTTGTCTTTGTCAAATTTAAGTTGGCTGAAATAACGCTTTTTGTATACTAATTAAGTATTGCTTAACTATATAGTAAAATAAAACACTTAATTCCTTCGGTTTTTCATGGGTTTGGGAGAGAAGAGGAGCACTATGTCCTGTTAAAACTTACTCTATATATGGAGAGTTAAACTGCTGTATTACTCTAATTTTTTTAGAGCATCCTGGACTAATAAATGTTTCAAGGAGCAGCTATTAATGAAGTCTTCTGTTTAGCAAAACCTAGAACTGATACCAAAGAAGAGTCCCAAGCATTGATCATACTGATCTCTTGGATTTAGTGCGGTGAGGACACTCTCAACATACCACGGCTGCAAGGATTTTCCTTCCTGCTCTTACAACAGCAGTGGATCCATCATACTTGTTTTCTCCTACATCCATTGTGTGTTGGACTTGGCTCCCAGTGCCATCCTGGGCCACTGCTGTTTCTAGGGAGCTGACTTCTTAGTTGACATCCTAATGATGTTTTGAATGACGACAAGGAAAGTATTTTTCAACCTTTTAATGCAGAAGGAGAGATATGTGGCTCTATGATATGCTCTCAGGCTGAATTTTGATAGCTGTCATGACAACAAATGACACGTTCATTTCCCTGAATGGATGGTGTCCTTCCAGACACACACAGAGTGTTATCAAATTTGACAGGTCTTGAATGATGGCATGTCAGGTATTCTGGATTCCACCACAGGAGACTTGGGCTACTGCAAATGCACATTGCCACCTGGCTTAGCAAACTTTAGGTTTTTTCTTGGGTTTGAGTTCAGGTTTTTCTTAGTTTGTTTTTACAAGTATCCTTTGAGTTTTCATTTTAAATAGATTTAATATTGGTTGAAAATTTAGTCGGTAGTTTTAGATTTGAAATTTGTTTGCTGAATAGTAGAAGAAGAAAAAAAAGGTAGTTGGACTTCATCTAGACAATTTACAGATGCATGCATTTTAAATGCCTTCAGTATTTTTAGTAATAATTTCAGCAAAATCAGAAGGATAGGTTTTGAGTATTTTGTTAGGTTGGAAATGTGCACTCTGTTCACTGTTTTTTTTCGTTTTCTGTTAGTGCTGTCAGTCAGTGATGGTACAAACACTCCATGGTAGTTCAGCTGTAGAGTCAGGGCCAGGAGCTGACACCTGTGTAGATGAGCTGCAAACAGGGGCAGTCAGTGGCACAGATGGCTTATTTGGTTTATTTATAGGCTTGGCTGTTGTTTATATGTAAGGTTGTAATCTCAGTTGGCCAGGTGTTTCTGGTTTAACTGGACTGAAGAAGTCCCGTAAGTTGGGTAAAACCCTATAAGTGCTGAGTTTTGTGTGTTTTGTATTGCAATGTTAAACTGGATTATGGTCTGTCAGTATCTAGTGCTCTGGTAACTGACTCAAATGACCTGCAAACAGCAGTTTTTCATGCATGGTGGTATATTTATTTATTTATAGTTATTAATTATTTTGGTTAGCAATACCATCTGGCTATACATGTAACATAAGTGAAATGATAATTGGTACCATTTAGGTGCTGGTTTGTATCTTTAGTTAGTCCTTCCTACCAGAACTTTGAATTCTGTGTATGTAGCAATTTTGGAAATGCAGGTTAAGACATAGAATTTTTCCCAGTGAGTATTGAAATTTTATAAAAATCCCTGCTATTTTTTCAGATTTGTGGTTTTAATTAGGAATGTTTTTGTTCCAGTCATAAATGAAGGTGGTTATAGTATATGTTGTTTAATTGTGCTTTCCTTTAATCATTGCATGTTGAATGCAAAAAATGTAGGTGGCATTTATAGGTATAAAGATGGGTATTTCTACATCAAAAAAAGAGTGAAGCCATTTAGAGTATAAACATCCTGATCTTTACCTTTCTCGTCTTTCAGAAAAAAAGATGAAAAGAAAAATTGATGATCAATCTCCTTCCTTTACATTTCAGGTCTGTAGGCAGTCTTTCTGCTAGTGCTGCAGGGATAATATAGAAATAATTATATTGTGGGCTATTCATAAATTCACACTGTTTTGAATTCCATTTAATTCAAATAGAGAAAGAAATTAATGCTAATATCCCAAATAATTAATGCTATAATAAAGTATCTGCTTCCCACTTGACACTGAATGACTTATGTTCTGTTACATCAAAAGACCTAAATCATTTTGAACATTCAGTATTAGAATTCTAGTTCATGAATATTAGAAATTTAATCAGATATCTCAGTAAGGACTGTGTGGATTGTATTGAGCTTAAACACTGGTAATCACAAAGCTTGTGTTTAGCACAGGTATCAAAATATGACACATCATTTTTATGAGTTTTGAGGCTCATAAGGGATGCATGGGGAATCATAATGAACTGAAATGTTATAGACTTCCTATGGCAGAAAACTGTTAAAGTCTGGATAATGTCATTACTGTGACAATGTGTGTCTTCCTCAGTTAGTCTTGTCTTATAATGCTCTTGGTTGTATTCCTTCAGGATCTTTTCTGGTTTTGCTGACAGGAGATTATGGATGTTTATTTTATTCAGGTATTTCTTACACCTCTCTGGAAGACACAACATCAAAGCTTTGCCAAAGTTCCATTCTTTGTTTTGTATCCCCACTTCTCCCTCCATTGCTGTGGCCCTGTGAAAATGGAAACATGTGCTTAGTACCCCTAGTGGTCCTATTGGAGTGATTGTCTCTTATTTGCAAAACACGAAGCTGAGCCATATGTACATCTTTTCCAAGACAGGGACCACTGTTATTATTGCAGGCCATTTCTTTTTTAGTTACACATTCTTTACTTGTCACAACATGTATATTGAATTATGGAACTTCTGCTGTAGTGTCACACAGCCAGCTTATTTTTAGAGACAGACTTTATGCCTATACATTGTTTATGACATTACTTTTCCAGCAGTTCCATAAAGTCACTGTGGCTCCTAGTAGTTAAGGATTGTTTAATGAACAGTAATACTGGGCTGTTACAGAACAGGTGTGGATCAGGCAGTGCTTGATATAATGCCTGCTTAAGTTGATGGAAAAGGAAGTTAGTCCTTCAGGGGAGAAACAAAGAATTAGTTAGTTTGGTGTTTTGTTTAAAAACATGGAAACCTAGAATTTAAAACTGACAACCAAAATTAATGAAAACAGGAAAAAAAAGGGAAAACTAAAATGTGATACAAGAAAGGCTCTTAAATGCATTGACAGTTGTAATTCCTGTTTTGGAGGAACCAAGGTTTGAAAACAAGTACATTAATGCAGATCATGGAAATTCATAACTTTTTAAATGCTTTGCCCCCCATGTTTTAACTGTATTAGATTGTTTAATGGTGCAGCTAGACTTGATTTCAATGTTCTCTTATAAAAGTCTTTTCAGCTTGCCCTTGTGATTTGTCTGTTCTGTTCTTTGGGTTTTTTTGGGTTTTTTTAGTGATTAAGTAGCTGGTTATTTGGATTTCTTTGAGTTAATATAAGTGATATACTTGTGGTTACAAAAATTTACCATACATAACTGCAATCGGAATTAATGGCCATTGACTTATTCTTCTGCAGCAATGGCATACGTACTATTACTGAGTGTACATAGCATTTGAAGCAGCTTGGTATTTAGTAGATTATACTGTGCTTGCTAAGCAGGTAGTAAAATTTTAAATGCTTCATTCTTCAAAAGTAGCAATCCTGAATCTGATGTCAATGAGTCATGAATGCAGGTTAGTCAAGGTGGAGTTGTGCTAGAGAAGAGGTCATTTTTCCAATGCCACTCCCTGGTCAGCTCTGCCTGCCTGTTGCCCACCTGACTGGTAGCATCCCTTGGCTTTTTCTCTAGTGCTATTTTCCTGCCACAGGGTTTTTTTGAATGTGAGGGATGTGCCTAGTTTGCAGGATGTCATGCCTGATGTTAAGCAGCCGTATTTCAGTGGATTTTAAATTGTTGATACTGTTGTTCAGAACTGTGACACTTACTAGATATTAAGAAAATGCCCACAAAACCCAACAACAATCAAAACTCCAAACCTCAATATTAATATTTGCACCTGGTATCAATATAATTCATAGTTTTGGCAGTTGTGTACATGCACCTTTAGATTTTCTTAGGGAAGCGCCATTTTATTTTATGAATCTGTAAATTCTTAATTCAAGAAAAAACTTTGATTTAGTTGGTGCATACCTTGATTATTGTGCTATCTAAACTGATGGCGATCACCTGTGTCTTTGCTTTGTTAATCTTTTCCCTCCTCTTTTTCCATTGCACAGTATTTTGTAGATAATTAGGATTGGGAATAGCCTTGATTGTGAGTGGACATGTTTTTGGGTTGTCTGTAATCCATTCATACGGCAGAAATATTTAAGCAAAGAAAATAAAATATTAGATAAAACTAGAAAAAAATGTATTCTGTCTAGTGTGATTACACACATTTGGGAATGAGTAAGACTGGAACATTGCAGTTACATGATGTGCGGAAGTAGAGTTGGTTGATGAGATTTCTGAAATGAGGATACACTTGAACCCTTGCTTACAAGATTTCTCTAATTGTTTTTAACTTCCTTCTATGATTATGTTCTGGAATTGTGTTAGGGTATCGGGTCACATGGGTCAGTCAATACATATCTTTCCTTAAATAAGAAGAAACATTTTTGCATTGAGAAATGCAAACTTTTTGCATTATTTTTCTAGTTTTTTCAGTGACATTGATTTGAAATACTGTAAATTTATGGCAGGCAAAAATGACGGTGTGTAACCGTTTTGCGGAGAAATGTTTTCCTGCAGCTGCTGTATGCAACTGATCATTATATGTTGTCTTGTATCACACAGCCCTTTGCTCTAATACCTCTAACCAAAGCATCCAAATCGGCCTCCTTACCCCATCTCCCTTCTGTTCCCTTCGCAGTACAGGGTAGCACCTGTCAGTGCCTCAGAAATGCACATCCTGTGGTTAATGCACTCTTTCCAAGCAGCAGAGGGCTGTCAGGTAGCTGAATGGCGTCCAGCTGCTGTGTTATGGAGCCCTTTGTCTAACGATCTGCTATTAAAGTTCCCGTGGAGGCTATTACTCATGTATTCCTCATGCCGGAAGAGTCTTTCCATTAAATTAACAGCTGTGAATAGGATTTGAATGAAGATATTTTTGGTAGTGTTTTGTTGGCTCTCTATTCTAACTATGTAGCTGCACAGAGTCACAGAAATGAGGTTGTCTGTTTGCTTATATCTGCTCAGGGCAGGAGAAAGTGTAGGGTGCTTTACAGGTTATTCCGTTGAATAGCGTGTTCTCATTTTCTACCTTCATATGTATATGCTTGCAACTTGATATTTGGGAATGATTAATTAAATCCAACCCCAATGTGGTCCAAATTAGGGTAGGATTTGCCAGTATAAACTGGCTTTGGGCTAAGATGAAGTGTATAAAAATAACACTGTACTTTCCTTTACCGTGCATCCTCCTCCTTCTGCTTGTCCACTCTTTATAGTGCAGGAGAGCTGCCATAGAGAGAATTGTGTGATGAGGTTCAGCACTGGATCCCAGTGTCATAGGGTGTTGGGGGAATGGTGGAAGCAATATTATTTCAGTTTTTTTCTGTTTTCCAATAGCTGGAAATTCTCTTTTCTGTAATATTTCTTCAGAACATTGCTGTTCTGGAAAGTCTGTGTTGTTCTGTACTGAAATGAAGTGTAGCCTGGGGTTTTCAGCTTGTAGATGTACTGTAATATACTTAGTGGCAGTTGCTGATTCTCAGGACTTTATATGCAACACTGATCTGAAACTTATAAATTTTAAGGGCAGGTAGAGGAAAGAGCTGGAAAATAGAAATCTTGAGTTCAGTAAGAGTTAGATGAAGGATGTATGATTCACAGTTAGTAGCCTTATATGTATATGTAGATTTTAAAAAGTTTCATGTGGGCATACTTCCAAGATTGTTTTTTAAAGTAATTGTTTTGTACTTATCAGCTTTTGCAGCAAAGTGGACATAATGCAGGTTGCTGAGTCATTGACCCTTGTAACCAACAATTTGTATGTCTTCACCTTGTTTAGCTTCATACCAAGAATCAGTAGAAATGTGATTTTTATATAAAATCACTAGGTGGATATACTTGTTCACAAAGGAAAGACTTAAATTTTTCTCTGGTATGTCTAATTTTTTATCATTATGTATGGACTTACAGAATGTGCTCAGCTGAGATTGATCACTGGTGTGTGAAATGACCAAATTATAACAATGGAAGGTTTTCTGAGGTGGGTAATATATTTTCATATGTAGCTTCCAGCAATGACTTTACTACACTGAAGACCACGCTTTCTATGCTTCTGTTATTGAAATGTAGTGCTCTGATCGTTTTTCTGCTGAACTTCAATTTAGAACTTCATCTGGAAAACATCCGAGGAAAAAGCATCAAAGCAAGATAATAATTGTCTTGGAATGCAGGAAGGTCTTTTAAGTATAGAATTAAAATAGGTAGCAAGAGCTTGATAAAGTGCATTGGGCACCTTAAAGGCTAAATCTGTAAGTAAGAAAGGAAAGAACTGGCATGTACCTTGATGTTGTAATAGTTTGCTAACCATTCATACAGGAAGTAAACTTCTGCATTCTTACTGTTTATAGCTTTGTTTCCCATCTTGAATCTTTTGGCTTTGCTTTACCTAAAGGATTGTTACCACTTTACTGAAAGTTCCTCAAGAACTATATTGCCAGTCGCAGAGTCCCGAGTTGGTCCTCTGCTGCACTTCAAAGCCACCAGGTGAACTCTTCCGAATATTTAATCAACTGAGTTATGATCCTCAAGCCACTTATGAATGTGTTTAGTTAAGTTTTCTGAGGTTTGGATTTGGGACTTTGTAAAGAAAAGCACGCACATATGGGAAGAAGAAAATGATGATTAAAAGAAATGTATGCACAGTTGAGAATTGGTTCTGGCTCTTCGGCATTTTAGGTGTGCCAGTGTGAGAACGGTTTCTCTAGTTCTTCTGTCAGTATAGCAATAGCTGTGGGAGGATGGTTGTTGGAGTCCAGGGCATTCCTGGAGGGTCAGGGACCTGGGCAGGGGGGTCTGGGACCCCAGCCCAGAGCTCAGAGAGACACTGCTTTGATTTCAGTCCATGGGAAAAACTTCCTACACTGAGAGAAGGTTTACAGACCACAAGAATGTGAAATAATAGTAGTTTAGCTTATCACAGGGTGAGAAAATAGTAGTTTTAGGTTCCTAGCATTGAAGTGAATGGGGACAAGATGGAGAATCTGGGGCATTGTCTCCTTCTTCTTCTTCTCCTTCCCTCACTCCATTGCTGCATTGACGTGGCACAAAGTAGTTAGTGAGGATTGGGTCAAAGTAAAGATGACCTTTTTAGTAATAGTGATAGACATGGGTAAGAAATAGTAAACAAGAAATACGTAGCAATTAGTATAAAAGATAAGGACAACCCAGCTCGGGGGGAGACGTGAGGAATCCATGCAGCTGCGAACATCTTGTCGGTCTCCGAGAAAATTGTAAGATAAGAAACAATAAACAAAGTATGCAACGTTGAAAAATCTAAACCTGAGAACTCCGTCTCTTCCTTCGGCTTGGCTCGGAGCTGTGCAGGGGAGCAAAGGACCCTGAAACCACCTGAACATTGGGGAAAGCCCCCGACAGATGGTGGTGTGCATGAGGCTTCAACAGCTGACAGCTTTTTTGTTTTCTACAACTGCAATTAAAAGTATCATAGACATTGAATTTCACACTGCTTTTATTGGAAGAGTGATTAAAGAAGAAATGTAATCTGTATTATCCAGGAACACTTCTGTGTATCATGCTGAAGTCATTCAGATTTTCCTTTCTTTACAGTAGGTCTGGATCTGTCATACACAGATTTTGGCGGTTCATGAATTGTTCTGGCTGCACCAGCAGATGGTTTCAATGCCATCTACAAAATATATGGAAAGGTCTGTAAAGTGCCGATTTTCTAGGATTTTGTTTGGTTTTGCTATGCTTTGTAGTGAATATTAAATTGTTCACGGAACATACTTTATTTGTCTGCTGGGCACAGTAAAATCTTGCTGTAGCATGTGGAAGCCACTTTTCATCCCACCCACAAGCTCAGTGTACCTGAAAAACCCATTTATTGGCTGTGGAGCGTGTTGCGGAGAGATCTGCTCTTCAGCCTAAATCTTAGCAGACATGGGGATTTTCTTCACCTCTTGTATTATGGAGGACTCTTCTGCTTGCTTTAGTTTCTACATTGTCTTTTCAGCTCAGCCCACACATTTTTCTTGCTTTTCTAGGAATAGCTTCCCTAGATGGCAACACCAGCGGCTGGCAGCTCTGTGCTAGTTACACCTGGGGAAAAAGCCCTGGCTTTCTCAAAGCCCTCTGCCTCACTCAAAGCAGTGAGCAGATACACTCATGGTTAGGAGATGTGAGTGGCAGGTGTGTGGTAGTCTTGTCTCTGCATGGCTGAAACCCTCATCAGCTGGAGCATCTGAATGGATCCCGGTCTGGGAAGAACTTGATGGATTAGTGTAGTGGAGGAGTGTCTATGTTACATATCTCATTTGATGCTGCTGTGAGGTGTTTTATGTGCTGGCAAATACACTCTCCCAGATATGGTCGAAATGCTCTTGATTTTCTTCTTTACTCATAGAGATGTTGCAGTACATCTGGATTCCACTCTGATAATAGAATCACCTGTATTTCTTTGCTATTTTTTTCCAAGTCACTTCTGCATACTTGGACAAATAGCACACATACACTGTCTGCAAAACAGGTATATCTATGGAATATGCACATGGGAAGTTTGTTACAGATTATAGAATCCACCTCTCTGGAGTAAGATTATTTTCTTGATTTCTGTGTGTGTTTAAAAACATAAAGTCCCCCCTAAAGTGTGTCTTGTCAACAGAGTTACTACTCCGTGGAGGAGGGGTAAAATGATGTGTTATGATAACTTACGTTTCAAGATGCAGTATGAGGTTTAAAGAGAGGAATTGTTTGTGCCTACAAAAAGGAGAATTATTCTGTTTCTCTGTATCTGCTATTTCATCCTTGAAAGAAAAAAGCAAGGAGGAAAGTTGTTGTGGTCATGTAATGTTACTAGATCTCAGTTTACTAGTCTGAGTTTTCTTTCTTAGAAAAGAAAGATCATTTAATCACAGATTGCAAATAATGGAAATTAGACACCCCTGGAAAGCAGAAGGAAGAATTTGTTGATTTCTACCTACAGAACAGGATTTGCTCATTTTGGCAATAGCAAGATGTTTAGTTCAGCTCTGCCAATTTTTTTTTTTGAAATCTAGCTCTAATTTGCTGAGCTTGGAGACAGTGTGATTATTTCAGCCAGCAGGAGGGCCTTATTTCTTTTGTCAGGTTTTTTTTAAAAATCTGTTTGCTAAGTCTTTGGGGTTTTCTTAGGAGGGTTTTGGGGCTTTTTTGAATGTTACTTCATCATGTGCAGCATTAAACATTTTATGCAGGAATGAGAAGTAATTATTTCTTCTTCAGTTGGTTCACACTGGAATAGCCATAAAACCCTTGATCCTGATTCTCCACTGTTCTGCTGCTTGTAAATCATTTACTTTGTGCTCCAAGTGCAATGTGTTTGTATAAATCTACTATTGATGTTGATGTATCATTTCTACTTCAGTCTCACTTAAGGCAAGTGTAAATAACTTTTCAGAGTTGCAAAACAGTAGGGAAATAAGCCTCCACAAGCTAAGGCATCAGATTTATTTTCTGGGGCAAATGAAGAGGTTCTTTGAAGCCTGATCAAAGCCCAGCCCTCCAGTTGTGCATACTATAAAGGTGGTGGCGTTTGAGCAGAATTTGTTGGCTTCAGGAGTTTTGGTTTTGTGGTGGTTTGTTGTTGTTGTTGTTTTTTTTTTTTTTCCTTTATTGAGGCTTTATATCTCTGGAACTCATATTCAATGTATTTCTGGAAATGACAAGTGTAATGCCATATGGCATACCAGATTTCAAGCCACTCTGAGGTGCATGAGTGAATTTTAAGAGTGCCTGGAAGAAATGAATGAAAACCACATTCTCAACTTTATCTATTGCTGAGCACTGTAGGCAGAGGAACGGGAAGGCTTTGAAGTAAATTCTGCTGGAGGGATTGTGTGCTTATTTCTGAGCCACCATCCTAATGCAGCAAGGTGTAGATATAATTTATGTTTCAAAATACGCACTAATTTCAGCAGGGCTGTCGGTTTATGTGCTGCTGTGCTATTCTGGGAGATGGTAAGAAATACTGAGCATCTTTTTGCTGCTGGCAACTGTTACCATTTTCAATTCTTCATTTCCAACCCTTTTTGTGCCTAAACCTCTCTTTCAGAGTTTAATGCCTGAACTTAATTCTTAAGTATTGTTGAACTGTTATTTCTGTATATGCTCTGCTTCCTTAAAAGGTTCTGTATTGATTACACTTTGGAGAGATTTTTTTAAACTTTTGTTATTTAGTAAAAGCTGAGGAAGCATTACTGAAGGTATTTGTACCAGGGTTATTTTTCATTCTGGAGACTTTATATAAACCTTTTAAATGCAGAAAAGGTGTTTGGGGAAGTTGTGTCAGGTTTTGGTTATAAAAAGCATCTCCTCCTTGCAGAGGGCAAGCTATTAAGGTAGTTCTTAAGATCAGTTGTGCGATCAGCTCACACAATTCTGTGAATTTTCTTCAGAATCAAAGACAATTAATTTTGAAGGGTTTTTTAATGTAGAAAGAGGGAAACGCACTTGTGAGATAGCTTATTTGAGCGATTAATATTTTGCCACAATAGTTGCTTAGCTGGTAGAATTTGTTAAAATTAATTCTTTCTTCCTCTAACGATACGAGAGTGTTCACAGGGGAAATCATGTTATGCTACTAAATCCTTTCCCCCAAATTTATCTTTTAAAAAAGATACTTTGATACAGTAATTGTTCATGAACCACGTGGTGCTCTTTGATTTGGGTGAAACCTGAAGGCTTTTCATAAGAATCTGAGTTTCCTCTATGTTAGGTCATCTGCATGCTTCAATTTAGCTTGCTGTGTGCCAGTTAATTGCTGTTTCTGACCTTGAAGTTTCTGACCTTGAATGAAAGAGTATGTTACGTGTTCCAGTTGTTTCAAGAAGATGACAGCAAAGGAATGATCTTGCAGTGATGTAAAGCAGCAGTTTTACAGGTGTTTATGATTACCAACGTTTGTGATGTTCTCATACACACGGTGGAAAAATGTTTTCCTTCTTCCTAGAAAATACTGGTTTGTTAGGTCTGTGTTATTTAATGAATCAGTTTGCCAAGGTTGGATGCCCTGATGAGTTGAGAAGCAGGAAGCTGTGGTTCTTGCCAGCGGCAGCAGGAGGGCCGAGAGCTGCCCTTGGGATCTGTGTGTGTACAATCCTCTGGCCCTTGGGACAGCTCTCCCTGGTAGGAGGTCACAGTTGGGAGCCTGTGGGGAGTTTCTAATGCTGAGAGTATGTCCTCTTGGGTGACAGCGGCAACTATTGGAAAATTCATGGAGTTTTCACAGAGGAGAAAACAATATCCCTTCTTTCTTTCTGGATATTTTTTGGTTTTGGGTTTTTTTTTTCCCTTGGTGTGTGATATGTTTTCGAATTATCTTCCTCTTTCTGATACAATGGATTTTTTTTCAATAATTTAAGCAAACTTTTTTTTAATACAAAACTTGAGTTCATATCTGTATTCCACTTAAAGATTTCCAGAGTACAGAGATCCGCGCAATAGCAATACGTCATTGTTCTTTGCTTTTGAAATTCTGTGAAACCATACATAGCACCAAGTATATATTCATTGAAAAAAATCATTTGAAATCAAGAATTTGGAATTTCTGAAATGTAATTTCTGTGTGTTATGGTAGGAATAAAATAAAGGACATTTTAGAGTTTTTAACTTTACCTGCTTTATGCACAAACAATTTTGAAACATTAAGTTTTGTGTCAGAATGGCAATATACTTCTCAAATTTCTATCCATATAGAAACTGGTTTTGGAATGGTTTAAGAGGGGTATTAACTGTGAATTTATTAATTTGTCCTCTTTCTTCATACATCTGTTTCAAAACTCTTCTTCCAACTTTTCTAGGAAGTCTGTGTATATTCATATCTTTACAGAAACCTGTGTAAGAGACTCTTAGGAAAAAAATCACAAAACGGAACATGTAGTCAGCCATTTGAAGAAACCCTGTCTGCCGAACTTTTCATCATGTGTCTCTGACTTGGATCAGAATTAGAAGTAAACATCTCCTCAATTCTTCCCTTTCTGAAAGACTGACTTGAATATGTTAGTATTTTGTTTTCTTTCAGGATTAAAGTTTAATCTGTCAAATACAAAACCCTAGCTAAAACCTGAGCTCTTTTGGTGTAATAGTCAATGCAGGTGATATGCATTTCCTTTATTGTGTATAAATGTTCTTAAATGTATTATCTCAGAAATTTCAGTGTATCAAAATCAGTGTTTATTCTGAAGCTATTACCAGCCAACCCTTATTTTCTATCAAATTCTTCTGAATACTGTAATGATTGGTGGTTGGTTGTCATCAGTTGAAGTTAAAACTAAGCTCTGCATAGGTCTTCTGTGTGTATTTTTCCTTCCCTGTCTGTGAAGGGAATTGCTAACTGCTTAAAACCTTTCTGCATCTCTTTCAGTGTTCCTCTAACATTTTGGCTGGTTTTGTCTTCTTTGTCTGTGTTTACACTGGTTTACCTTCTCATGTGAGTTACCCTTACCAGCCACTTACTAAAGAACTACATCTGCTATCCATGTTCTTGTTTTGAAAACACCAGCAGAGAGCAGTTCTGAAATAAAACTGATTGCATGCCTATCCAAGCTTTATTGCTTGGTAGATATTGCAGGTAATGGCACTAAGGAAGATATGATAGCATGCGTTCACAATCAGAATGTATCCCTGGTAGATTTGTAATCTCGTTTATGTCTTGGTACTGTTTAGAGAAACTCGGTAGACCTGAAGCAGAGCTCTTGCTGCCCTTAGGCCATCAATTTACGCATACTTCTGGTTCGGCAAGCCTTCTTTGAAATCATAGATGTATGTGGTTGGCCTGTTTTGTTTTGGGTTGTTTTTTTTAGTGAAAAATTGTTCCATGGCATTTGGTGGTAATTGGCCTGAGTCAGTCATCTGCGATGGGGCGGGAGAGGGGGGTAATCCTGCCCTGCTGAGAATCACCGAAATCTTGTGATTCTGATTGAGGACCCCATGATCTCATACCATTTTTTGGTAAAGCTTTTATAGAGATACACAAGATGCCATTCAAAGTTTGTGGATGTGTGTGTGTTAGTCTAATAGTTTATTCTTTAATTTGACGTTATAAATTTGACTGATTAACATGTGCCACTAACTTTCCAAAGCTGGTGCTTAAGTTGGGATTATCTTCTCTTCTGCTCACTAGTGTAAATTGTCTTCAAGTAGCAGGTCCATGCAGTCCTCCTGCCTCTCCGCTCCAGGGAGAGCACTGATAGGAAAGAGAAGGGTTTTTTGCCTGTGGAGACATTGAAAGGCTGGACAAAGAAACAGTAGTACCACCGTCCTTTGAGGTGGTTCTTCCTTCAAGCTTTATTCAAACAGGAGGCATTTTTGCCCTGTGACAGTTTAGTTTCGTTCTCAGACCCGAAGTGCTCATTTTGAAGCTCCCATCAGGTTGTATTCTGCAGAAAAGAGGAGTCATGTTTCTGTGGTGAAGCCAGCTAGCTTATTTAGGAGCAAAGCTAAAACTGGCTTCTGAAACAAAAGCTAAGCAAAGTTTATCCTTACAGTGTGGCACAATCTACTTCAAAATTTTGTTACATAGGCATAGAAACCCATGCTAGAAATTTTGGTTGGTATGTCCTCTGTAGGGTTGCTCTTTTTTCTGCCTTCTGTTTCCTTTGTATCTCATGAAGTAAGATAGTAATATGTCTTGAATGGAACTAAATTGCCCTGAATTGCTTTGCTTTGGGTATTTTTTGAAATGTTGAATATTGACTGACTCTTCTCGAGCTCATTAATGCCCATCATCAGCAGGAAACGTAAGAATGCTGAGTGAAGGAAGTTTGCACACGTAAAGTTACTACAAGCTGGTAAAATGCAAGGTGCGAATAATTTTTTTTTGGCATAGGAATGAATGAATGGTGTACCCAGTTATGGTGTCAGAACCAGTACTAGATGATTCATCATGCTTTTTATCCTTGATACTGTTTTGTCATGGTGGGTTTATTTCTAATTCCTGGAGCATCACCAAAATTTTGAATCCTGTTCACACAGCATGTCTGTTCCGGGGGTGATTTTTTTTTTTTAATGTTTTTTTTGTTTGCCACCATATGTCAATGTGCTAAGAATGTGAAGCTTGTTGTATTGCCTTCTTAAGGTACCTAGTGCTTCTAAAAATTCAGTAGCTATAATTTGAGCACTTGATATGTTCATATTCTATAGGTAGGTTCTAGTTTTGAAAATACGTAATTCTTACTGGGAACTGCTATTTTATATTTGTCAAGAAGAAAGCATTTGTGGCATTTGTGATATTGCTGATTTAAATGAAAGGTTGCCATAACTAATTTTTTTGGAGAAAAGTTGTATGTGTGCTTTAGCAATTAACAGTGAATATTTGAGACTGTTGCTCTTAGGGTTCATTTCATAGATTTTGTGTTCTAAAACATGTGGGATGCTTGTGCTCTTTTGCAGTTTGTGATATAAAACTTCCCTAATGGATCTGTTCTTTTTAAAGGATCCATATTTGCCATCATAGTCTACTGAAAGGAATGGTAAATTACTAAGAAAACCAATATAGTTGAAATCATGCAGAAAGGAGAGGAAATTGTTCTGCCTCCTTTAAAGTTAACCAGAATTTTTGAAATTATTTAATCATACAAGTACAATTTAATGCTTCCAGATCTTTATTAGTTTTAAAAAAACTCAGGGGTGATACTCTTAGCTTAATTTTTAGGCAAAGATGTTCAGGCAAAGATCATAAAGCCGTGTCTTCATATTTCTCTTAGCAAAGCTTCTGTTCCTGCAGGTCAGTGAAGCCATTTTAAAGTGTGTCCTGAAAACCCCGTGGAAATACACAAGAAAAGCCCATGGGATTGAGTAATATGCATGGAAAAATGTCTCTGCCTTTTGTTTCCTTTTGTCACAGAAAGGGAAAAAAAACCCAAACCCCAACCTGATGTTATTGTCTTTTAATCTCCCCTGCACCAAGAAAGCTCTGGCCCAGATCTTCCCATTTTAATTGTGGAATTGAAGTACAAACCTTGAAGTTACCTAATTATCCTCCCTCCCCCGATCAGTATCCTCTCTTTCTCTCTCTCTCTCTCTCTCTCGTTTATCTGTTTCTCAGGTCAGCAGGCATGTAGAGGACCAAATTTAATAAAACTGTAGCTAGAATTGTTTAATGAAATGACTGAAATATTTAAAAGTCTGTTCTTGAAACTTTGAGCTGTTCTGTACTAGAAACCAAGCGTTTGGCATGTGTGCTTGAAAGTAGACAGCTTATGTTTTCTTGGCTTTTGTTTTTTAGCAGCAGATCATCTGTTTAAATGGCATTGTGACATTTTGATTTCTAGCCTGCATGAGGAAGATGATTTAGTCAGGTTAGCTATTGAGAAAGAGCTATTCAACAAGGCTCTTGTGTACCTTTCAGAGAGAGCTTTGACTGTTGTGACTGCCTACTACAAATGTGGGATTTTTAATTTGTTTTCTTGCTGTTTTTTGTTCCCAAAAGAAAGGACAGACCTGGACATCTATAAATGTTTGGTTTGGGTAGTTGGATGAAGAGAGGGACACATGATTATTATATATCCATAAATCAACTGCACTGAAGTGATGAGGTATTCAAAGCTTCTGAAAGTTGTCTAAATTTATTTTGAAATATTTAGCAATGACAGTTTTTAAAATCCAGATAGGATCTTATTTTTAAAAATTTAATCATCTTTTCAGTAGCCTTCAGATTGGTGAGGTTTTGTTTTGATCTCCCCCCCCTGTTTTCCAACTTGAAGTAACCCTGTGTCAAAAGGTTCCTTACCCAGGAAATCTTTAAAAAGCAACAGACAAACAAAATGACCCCTAGCAAACAAGAAAATGAAAACTGGGACACCATTGGAGTGAATGTTGAATTCACTTGGTGGTTGTTATGGTTTACATATGTTTTGACGACCGGGACAAACTTCTGTGCCACAAGCAGAAGGAGCAGTTGTTTGAGAACTATGTAATAGTGACAGTCTTCTTCATGGGATGATGGGAAGAAGAGGCATTTCCCAAGTCTTTCTGAAATGCCTGGCAGAGAAAGGTAGCTCTGAATTTTCTTTCTTGTAAATGAAATTTTATTAAGCTGCGATTGCTATCTATGTCATACTATAAAGATGGTTGAAAAATGTGCTGATTCTCATTTTATTCAGTTTATTGTCATACCGTATGGGATTTAAATGAGACCTAATGGAGTCATAATTGGATTTGATTGGATTTGCAGTGCCTGTGTGACACGAGGGAGGATTCATGGTACTGTGCTCAGTCTCTTGTAGAGAGCAAACGCAAAAATTAAATCTCATACAGTACTGGAAACAAATAGATTGTTTGAATATATCCTTAAAAGAAAGGAAACTTGAGGAAAATTGTAGCTCAAGAATTTTGTTCAAGGCTTTGTCAAAATGCTTCTAACAGGCTCAATGACTGCATGATTCAGTTGGGAGATATTTTCAATTAAGCATATATTTTCATAGCTATATTAACTGTATATTTTCAGTATATTAACTGTATATTATATGTAAATATGATAAAGTTATTATTAGTTTAGAAGTTTAGTTAAAATTTTTGTGTCTGATATTCTCTGTTATGCTTTAACAGCAGAAAACATCTGGGTTACTGATTTGAATTTGGTTCAAACCAGTAATATCCAAAATTGCTGCCTTGCAAAGAGATGTCTGTGAATATCTCTGAAAATGGATTTTGAGATTAAATGCTGTAGGAAAATGATAGCTGCTCTTCATTGGCACTGCTTTTGAATTAAGGATATCTTGAGTTCTGGAGTGCAAGCCTGCATTTTTGTATTAGGTGTTTCTTTGAATTTTTTGAATTAGCTCTATACCCTAAAATGTACCAGATTTTGACCAAGGAAATTTCTTGTTTTGAGACTTTTCTGAGTATCGCTAATGACCGTATTCAGGAAAAAAACAGAAACAAAAAATATCCACCTCTAATCGTGTGAGTTTTGGTGTAAGAAGCACAGACTTGGAATATGCAGTCCTAAATATAGCCAGCCACATTAATAATGAATGCTTTACTCTCTCCTGAATTTTATGCTGTTTTGTTACCAGAAGCACTTGCAATATATATAAAGTGAATTATATCTTTACCACTGAAAATATTCTGGACAGATCAGGATTAGAAACTTTGTCTAAACCAGTCTGCTATTTTTGATGATAATTTACTTATATTTAAAGGTTTATTCATCTATTCATAATAGAGATAAAGCTTCTTAATGTATTTACTAACCAACATATAATGCTCCAGTTATTTGGCATGTGCATTTTTTTCTCTAGTTTCATAACAATCTCTTGAATAGGTTCATTTAAAAGACAGATAAACTTGTATTTTAACATGCCTGCAAAGAAAGAAAAAAATTCCTTGTATTATTTCTTTGTTGAATTAAAATACTGTTTCCCTTTCTCCTTGATCCTTATCTGTTTTAAAACAATAAATAAACAGAATCCTGTTGCAGGCTTTGCAACAAGGAATCATACTCTTAAATTAAAATACCATTTGTCAATGAATACCATTTGTCAAAATGAGGGAGAATATTATTTTCTTTTATGTAGACTTCAGGTAAATTTATTTTGTGCTTCTGGGAAGTTGGCGTGTTATACTACTGCTATTAATGTTTTGTTGGGAAAAAGAAATTTTGGAAAAACCAAAATGGTAATTGAGGGTGAAGCGATAAGCAGAAATCTTTGTAATTACTTGAGTCAATATGTCTTTTTTTTAAAGAAGTGGACCTGGAAGCTATTATCTTGGGGGGCAAATTTGGACAAGGTAATTGGCTTTGACCTTTTGCCAGATGTCTAACCGTTCCTTTTCCCCTCTCCCTTGCATCCAGATAAATGTCATGCCTTTAGGTTTTTGTTCCCTTGTTCTGGTTTCAAGAGTGGAGCTGCTTATGTAGCTAATCTGTGCTTAAAATTATTTCCACTTCTAACCCCAGTAGGACTCTCTTTTGGGGTATTCAGACAGAATTGACAGCATTGGATTTCTGCCCAGATACTGTATTTAGATAGCTTTGGAGATGCCATTAATTTGACAGCTGCCATAGGAAATCTTTGTTTTGACTATTGTTACAGGGCCTGCAATGTTTCTATTACATTTTCATTTGTAGTCTGCCACTGAATTGCTGTGATTAAAATGAGTAGAATAAGACACCATCAAATGTGTACAAGACATGAAAGGGAGAAAATCAGTGCTAAAAACCTCAGAAGGTAGGCTGTTGCCAAATTTCATTTGAGTATGATGAGATTCTAGAATACCTAGTTATCTTCCAAACACCAGTAACAGCACAGCCTGCGGCTAGAGCTGCTGTGTGCTGTGGTGGAACCAAAGCTGCGTTAACATTTCTCTTGTTGCCAATCTAAAGCAAACTTTCTGTGTGCTTCAGGCAAAAACTGCTTCAGCTGCTTTTGTGATGGTTAACTTGGAAGAAAAAACAGGGTTTTTGGGGAACCATGTTCTTGGGAAGTGGAGATCCTAGCAACTCAGCTATTATTTCCAAAAGGAAACATGGATCTAAGGATCTTTGTCCTGCACAGTAAAGGTGGAGATTTTAGGCGCTGCTATTCTGCCATGTTCAGAGAGGATGGTCACTGTACCACCTACCGAGTTGTGTTAAGTGGCAGAACCACTTCAAAGTTCTGTGTGTTTGTCTTCCAGTTCCCTTTGGTTCTTAGATGTGAACCTCTAGTTTGGTTGTTTTGTACTTGAACCTTATGCAGGTTATTGCAACTTCAGCCTTGTTTTTCATCAGTTACATCATCAGAGGAGACTCAGAAAAACTTTAAATCTGAAATATCGGTTTTTCACAGCCTTTGATATACAAATAGACTGTGACAGAAAAATCTTACTCCTCCCAAAGAAGATAATTTTCATCAGAGCATTACTGAGTATTAACACCCAATATTATTGGAGCTTACTCTGGTGTCAGTAAGGGATTTTGTGTTGAGTGGTCTCCCTCCGCCTCAATTTTACTATTTCATTCTATTTTAGTGTCTGTTTATTTGAGTTCTTCAGCCCTGTGCTTTTTGGCATTGTAAATGAAATACTGAGTTTGAGTAAACTGTAGATCTCTACTCTTCTAGGTGGTGGCAGTTTAGAGAGGTTTCTTCAACTTGCTCCCTCAGATGAGGTTGTCATAGATTTCCTCACCTGAGGGCCAGGATGCCTTGACTTCTTTCTGCTATCCTGTCCAAGTGTCTTGTTCATGCTGACAGTGCTTCAGATGCAGTTTGCCTTAAAAGAATAGGGCAGAGCTTGCAAAATCTTCAGTGTCAGGTACTTTACTTGGACAGTAATGCCTAGAGCATCCTTATTCCTTCTGTCTAAGCATCTGGAGGAAGGGTAAAACCCAGACACCCTCAGCAAACAGGCTCACATGTGGGGAGCAACAGCTGCAGCTGTTGGTGATGGCAGCTTTCGCTGGGGAGGGCCCACACCAGGCCTTGTTCAGCATAAATTATCCACTTGCCACCTTGCACTTTGAATTATCAAGAAGTTTCTGACAGTGATTTCCTTGAAGACATCAGTCACAATCTGCTCTGTGCATTTCCTCTAGTTCTCTGTTTCTGCCTGGTGGCTTCAAAGACAAACGCTGACCTTGACCTATCCCTCTAAAATCACCATTGCTATATATTTTTGCACAAAGACAAGTAGTGGCAATATTACTTTAAATTCAGTCAGTGCTGTGTTGAATGTACACATAGGAAAAATTTTCTTCCGACTAAGAAAGAATGAATAATTTACCAGAATAGAAACTCTAATAAAGGTTTCAGTCAGCCTTTAACTCTGAATTGCCAGAAGGCTAAGTCTGCCTTACTTGACTCTCTGTAGCCCCTGGTACAGTCCATTTTCTGTTACATCTCATCCCAAAGCAAATCGTCTGAAACTGTGTAACTGTGAGGTTTATTTGCTTATTTTAAACGTTAGTAATCTTTAGCTATGACTGGTAACCAGTTGTCTCTGCCTAGTGTTTCTCTGATACTGAGTTAATGCTACATTCTTCTGTGGTCGCTAATTCATTGGAATATGTGGCTTTCAGTTCTCCAAAAGGCATCTGTGAAGCTTTTTCCAGTGGAGGTGGTAATTTTCAGTAATCTACATGTGCAGATTACTAGATTACTATAAAGAATATATTAACTTGCTGTTTGTAGTCATCTTTCCCAGACCTGAAATCCACAAGTATTGAATTAAAAGCTCTGACTGTAGTAGAGAGGTTTGGAAGAACTGGTATAATTCAGTGGGTTGTATACATCTTTACCTTTAAAATGTTTTACCTAAAGATGCAATAGGAAAAACAGAATTGTGAGGGAGCTGCTTAGGGCTGGTAAGTTGCTAACCACTGAGGTCATCCTCAGAGATTCTGAGCTGATTTTATATTTAATGGAAAAGACTGTTGTCATACAGTTTTTACAAACAAAGCATTAAATTATTGATAAGAAAAAGGCTGAAGCTCAGAATGGAGCCAATTATTAAACTATGTACAAAGCACTAGTTTATGAAATTCTTACTAACTATAGATGCTAAGATGTTTCTAAAAATGTTATCTGTAATTTGAATCATAAAGCATCCTATTAAGGAAACCAAAATAATTCTTATGCTCAAGTCATGGCCTGAGAAACTCACTTAATCAAGTATTACCTAGGGCTCAAGTCTAATCCTTTTCTTTCCCTAGAGACATACTGTGAGACAAAGTTTAAGAATAGCCTTGGTATGTATAGTTCAGTTTCTGCTTGTCTCTTGGCAGTTACAATGGGCAATGCAGGTCCTTTCACATACATTTGTAAGAGTTCTTGAAGTGGTTAGCACTGTCCTAAACATGAATCAAGACCTTTGTTGTTTCTCCTGTGTGGGCTTTAGGGATATTTACCCGTATCCTTGCAGAGCCAAGCTTGTAAACCCTTAAAGAAAGAAAATAAGAAAGGTTGTGAGCTCTGTTTTCTTATTACAGATAAAGACAAAAAAATTGGGTATTGATATAAAATGGAGCTTGACTACTTCACTTTTTGCTGATAATCCTTGCATAGGAATGCTAAAAAATCCTGGAGCTATGATAGTGGCGCAACACTTTTGTTGTGAGCTTCCATCAGCTTGCAGAATATTCACAGCTTGCGCTTATTTTGGTGCTTGATTTTTGGTCTGAACAACAGATGTGTGGGGGTTTTGGTCATGGGGGTTATTTGGTTTTGGTTTTGAGACTGCAGTATTGCATGTTTTCTCAAAGAGTTCATAGCCTTCCTGCCAGGGAAGCTTTCTGGCCACCCATTCATGATTTTTCCACTGTGCTTTATGTTGGTTTGGGGTTTTTTTTGGTTTTTTTTTTCATTTTCTCGTGCAGGGGCTGCCACAGAACTTTTCAGCTCAGCATAATTAAATATGAATTAGATCAATATCAGTAAATATCAAGATAGAAAATCCTGCTTAATCCAGGAATTTTAAAAATTACGTGTTACAATGAGTTTAGGTAGTAATCTGTTATCAGTATCTGGGGTTTTTAATAGCTCAGACTTCTGGTAGAGGCCCAGAAAATGTAAAAAGCATGCAATTTCTCTTAAAAGAATGTAAATTTGTACCATATACATTGTAGAAGTCTCAGCAGATGCATCCTGTAACAGGATTTCTTTCCAGTTTAAAAAGGTGCTAGTCATGCATGTGATTGGAGGATATACATACAATAAATAGGAAGCTTGCAATGGCAGTTAGTTTTTGAAAGCCAATATTTATTTTAAACCCTGATATTATTTAAGCAACCTGCTACCTGTGTGTCATGGGTAGATCAGGTGGTTGTGCAAATATATGTAAAAATATTCTTGTTTTTTGAAAACATATCGTGTGTACTCCAGTACAGCGAATATGCATTTGACTGCAGGAGTTAAATGAAAATACAGGTCAACATAGATTCTTTAATTGTGTGTGATTAAAGTGTGAGCCATGCATGTTTTCTCTAGCTGCATTTCTCTTCCTATTCTCCCCCAAGTATATGTTTATTTAAAAAGAAGAGTTGTTTGAAGGACCAATGATACGTGTCTAACTGCTTCCTCTTTGATACAGACAGCATGGCCAGAGGTGCACGACAGCTCTTGCATCCAAACCAGAGCACAGAGAAGATGCACAACCTCCTCCTGCCTGTCTGCTCTTCAGTAGAGACATGAATTTCTTAGGGTAACTTGTACAGCCTCTGGTGATGGCTCCAAACCAACACTGCTTAAAAAAGCCCATTTAAACACAGAAATTTCTCTTTGTTTCAAAGGCTCATCCCATTTTTATAGCTGGCATACAAGCTCAAATCTTTCCCAGTGTTTGAAGTATCTCACAGTATTTTATGCTGTCAAGGCAGTGAACCTATTCTTGTTGAGCCTCATTTCACTTGCTCCCTTGCTGTTAGGGAACCACAGTCTTAAGAGAAGAGACTATATAGTATGGAAGGATTTTAATTCCTTTGTTTATTTTAAAAATGTTATACGCATTGTAATGCAGTGTTGTAATTTGCTGCCTTTTTGAAATCTTAAATATTATGTAAATCCACTTTTCCTTTTTCTTTTTTCCTTGTGTTTCATACTGACTCTGAAAGTACTTTACTATTTTAATATAACCATTTTCTTAGCTGTAGAAGAAAGTAATATTAAGTGAGTTTTGAGACAATATATATGATTAGGAGGTTTAAAATACAAAGCATATACTAGGGTATTAAAAAACTTGTTGGGTTTCTTTTCCCTTTAAGCAAATTCAGGCATTGGGCTTTTGATTGCTTAGGCTGATCTTTCATCTGCTCCATGGAACTGGATTGTGCTTGCCCAATTGTCTGCATAGTTAAAATATTTTGAACATAGCCTATTTTAATGTAACTTCTTTTGAAATATCTGCCTAATGGAGAGGTCTTAATGGAATACTTTAATAGCCCAAAGTGGTTACCTGCAATTGCTCCAGTGTATTTCAGTCAATTACAAGGGAAGGCAATATTTAATGTTGGAGTGAAGCTAGATGGTGTAATGAACTGGCAGATTGCCAATTTGATCTTCTCCACAGGAGAATTTGTATTAATGTGATGCTTTTCATTTGTTCTCCAGAAGGTCACCAGTAATACGTAAATTGGAGTTAAAATTCCCACTCTGTGCAGTACAGGTTTATGGTCAGATCATTCTTGTATATTAGCATATTAAGTATCAAAGAGATTATTTTAGCTATTTCATGTCAAAATTTAAATAGGAGGTGGTTGGGTGTTGGGAAGAGAGCCTGAGAGAATTGTCATCGAAGTCACTGCTGTAAGGTTGCATCTGGATTTCAGCCATGGAGAGAAAGAAAAAGGGGCACATTAGAGCTATTTGTGAAAGAAGAGGTGGTTAATAACTGTAGCTGTTACTTGTAATGTAATCAAGACCACTAATTTATTCTGTGGGGTAGTAACCTTTATAATAAGGTTCTTAGCATATTAGATGTTGCTGATATTTACCTTCTGGTGCTCATTTGCAAGCATCAAGTTTAAATTTTTAGTTCTGACTATTGACAGGGGCTTTTTACTGTGGAACTTTTATAGTCCTTGTGTTTGTAGGACCTTGATTTAGAAAGCAAATGAGTGACTAAAATTACTACTGAAGACCGGATAAATTTGTCTTTTTGCTTTGTATGTTTGTAATCCCATGTTCATCCAATTCCTATACTCTGCCATTCCTATTCCATGTCATAGTCTTCTGTTCCTCTGCTCTGGGCCTCAGGGAAGTGTAGGGTATGAAGAGACTCATGAGTGGTAAGGAGCTGTGGCATTTCACACGTGGCAGGGCTGACATTACTCCAGTAGTAGGTGCATTGAGGTATGGCAAATGGACATCATGCTAAATGGTACAGAAGTGATGGGCACTGGGGATACCATGGGAGAAGACTGCCCACCTCTATAGCTCCATTTGCTTTGCTGACTTCCAAAATAATTCTTGACTTGATTTCCAAGTTTTCCAACGTTGCGCCGGTTTGTGCTTTGGGTGAACACTAAGTCCTGTGTGTTGCAAGGCTCTTGAAGGTGGTTGGAAATAATTTTGTACTCTCACAATTTAACAATCCACTCCCCAGAATGTCTGTGCTATCAAATATTTCTTTCTATTCCTGGTAGGACATAGGAGGAGAATCAGAAAACTCCACGTGTGGTGCAAACTCTGCCTGGGGGCAGGTGGTCCCAAATCCTAATTGCTGTTATGGTTTTTTGACCCTTGAGAAAAAAGGTCCTGAACTTCTGTAACTGAAGATTGTTTTAAGGAACACATTTTCAAGGAACATTTTAAATATAAGTGAAATATCTGAGGTCTGTATTTCCATCCTGAATTTGTGTCACTTGGCAAATCACAGTGTTTTGGGCAAAGCTTTGGACTGTGGGGGTGTGTGATGGAAATTGGTTACTCCTCTGGGGAAGTGACTGTTAGTGTGACTCGTAGCAGAAAACTTCCTCTGGCTCTTTCAAAGCCAAGTGAAGATTTTTATCATGAGAAAAAGAGAAAATGGGGTCACGATGCAACAGGATTGAACTCAAGGACGGAGACCAATTTGCATCTTGTGCTTGTATGTCTGTTAGATTAACAGAGTTTTATTTCAATCTGAATGT
The DNA here is from genome assembly GCF_015227805.2 of Hirundo rustica. Classification (NCBI taxonomy): domain Eukaryota; kingdom Metazoa; phylum Chordata; class Aves; order Passeriformes; family Hirundinidae; genus Hirundo; species Hirundo rustica. Next base: position 90,488,304 of record NC_053451.1, read on the forward strand.
TATTAGGAGTAATGTTTTTTTGTTCATCTTCTTCCTTTGACTATTTGCACTGTCACCATTAACATTCCAAACTACTTTCAATGTGTGTTAATTGAGCTGCCAAAATAAAATGATTCTTGCTGTACAGGAGGAAATTAGCATTGTTATGTTGAGATAAACACATGACTCATTCTTTTCTTATGCGTGTAGATGAAATTTGGACTCTTTCTTTTCCCAACTGTACTTCTTTTCTATTTGACTAATAAATACAGGGCTAGTTTTTCAGGTATTGATGATGAGTAGTGCTATTTTTCAGCTCGCTTTCAAACACATGTTCTGTTTGCAAGTGTGCATTTGTGAAAGTGGAAGCAATAATTGAGGGAGGTATTGTGTTTTTCTTTAAGGAACAAACCAAAAATACCCTAACAAAATCAGAGACTTGGTACAGCACTTCAGTGATGGATGGTAATGAGCAGTAGATGATTTGTGAGGTAGGTCAAGGCAAGATAGTACTATACAAAAGATCTTGTACCAAAAAAAGAGATTTTTATTTTCTTTTATATCTCTCTTAATATTAAAAATGTCCTTGTATTATTGACATGAGAAAAACACATGCTACAAAACATTCAGCCAGCAGGAAAATAGATCTGCTCTGCCTCAGGGTTTTAATGTTGCTTCATTTATTAAAGTATCTTTCCCATTTACTTGATATCTTTCCACAATTTCAATAGAACAGTTTTCACTGGGAACTCAGTTAAGGTCTACAATTGGTTAGAAGAATTGATATAGCAAAGTGTTGTTGCCTGTGGTCTGTATCTGCAAAACACTGAAAACCCAGGCGTGGCAGCAGCCATTCCAGTCACCACCTGGCAGAGGAGAAGGAATTGGTCACCCCCCAGCCCCATCTGCTTTCTGCTGTCACAGGCAAATCTTCATTCAAGTGGTGAACAAGATCAGGAGGCTCTTCTGTTGTAATAACATTTCCTCATAATTTGTCATCCTCCATTATTCATTTATATTTTTAATCTCGTATGTTTTCCAGGAGGGCTGGCAACAGTTTGTATCCCCTTGCAGCTGCTGGGGAGCAAAGGGTGAGCTTCCAGGAGCTGAGGGTCAGGAAGTCTCGTGTTCTTTGCCCCCTAACATATGTTTATAATGTTAAATATGTTTAAATTTAAATGTTTCTCAAACTGTGACTTAGAAGTTCTGTTACTTCACCTATTAATGAATGAGTGAGTAAATCTCACTTTGAAACATTCATCTAAGATATTTATAATACCTTTGTCAATAATTTTTCTCCCTTCACTTCCTTATTGTGCATAGGATCACTGGGTGACTTGCTCCTTTGAAGTTAGTTTCTTCCTAGGATCCTTTTGTAGAGTCACAACGGCTTGGAATCTGTTCAGAAAAGGCTTTGAACAGAAACACTTGTGCGTGTTCCTATACAACTGGGGTTGTATAGGAATTTTAACACATCGTCCTTATGAGGTAGAGGCTGCAGCACAAGTTTCTGAGATTTTTTTTTTCTTTTTTTTGAATTGGATCTTTATGGGTTTTCAGTGCCTGAATTTGTCAGACATCCTGTGGAGTTAGAAGGGCCATTAAAGAACAGAAACAAGTGTTTAAATACTCTGACCTCTCTTCTAAACAATTACTTTTGTGGCCAGAAATACTTAACAGAACAATGGCGGCCAGGAGGGACCTCTGGACAAGCCATCTGTATTCTGTCAGGGCTGAGGCTGCACCTGGGGGGCCAGGTTCAGTAGAATTTGAGACTCTCCCAGGAAGAAGGCCCATCACTTCACAGAGGGTATGTGGCTGTGCTTGGCCACCCTTGTGCCTTCTTTACATCCAGCTAGAATTTCTCTGAATGTGGTTCTCTGACCCTTTGACAAACTTCAGCACCACTGTCAGAGCTCTCTTGTTGGGTCACTGTCTCTTGTGCCAGAAGGCTCCAAGCCACATGTGGTAGTAATCCAACTGAATTACACATCTGTATGTGTGTGAGTGCCTCCTGGATGGAAATACTTCACTGCCCCACAAAACTCCTGTCTGTGCTTTTGTTGCTGTATGTCCTTTCCACATGTAGAGGCATTTTCCTTCTATTAGGAAGTACAGTCAAGTTAAATTGACTAATACAAGAGTGAAAGAAACAGTAAATAATGGTGCTTTGTAAAATATAATCTTTCTAAAACTAGGCTAAATATTTAATTAAATTTCTTGATTGATTTTTCTCTGTATTATGAAGGCTTAACTTGTGCATGGTTGGGATTGTTTGCGGTTAAAATCACCTTGTATTCACTGAGAGAAATGAAATGTGAAGACGGGGTCTGTTTATGCTAAACTGGTGGATCAAGTTCAAGCCATGCTCTTCAGAGTCTCATAGGAAGTTTTGACAGCCTGAAAGCTGAATTACCTATTTGGAAGTGTTCTAAATTTAGTGCTAGAACTAAAGCATATGTTTGTTGTTTCAGGTGGTGGTGTATATAACTTTGTCGGAGAGTCCTGCCTTTCACTGCTTGGATCCTTTTAACAGTGTGTCAAAGGTAAGTGGTTCAAGTTTAGTGGTTATGTTCATAACTTAAGATAACAAGTAAACTGGATGTATTGCTTGGTTTTGGCTTTTGTGTAATAGCAGTGTAGTTGTGATTTTTTAATTATTTTTTTTTTTAACTGCTGAATGAATTATTAAATAGTGTGTTTTTTTCTGTCAGTGATCTGGGGCGAATCAGTTCTAGTTCTTACTTTCAAAAAAAAAAAAGGAAAATTATAGGCTCAGACTATTAATTAAGAACTAGATATCGCTTCCATTGTTCTGTGGCTCCTGTCTCCTGCTATCCACTGCTTTGACTTGGGATGTTTTCCTCTGAAGGTGCTGCCTGAAAGCACATGATGGCATGGGAAGTATAGAGGAGAAGCAGTCATCCATAAACCATGGTGGGGCAGGCTTCATATTATTCTTTGGTTGAATTCTAAAAACTAAGTTATAGCTTTGAAAGTGTTGAGTATTGAAGGTATCAGATGGAAAAAAGGTTTTTGTGAGAGCAGAAGTGAGAAGGAAAGAAGGCTTTCTGTGAGAGCAGAAGAGAATTGCATTCAGTGTATAGAGAGCATCTTCCTAGGCTGACTCTGAAGACCTGAAATAATCTAATGAAGCTGATGTTCCTATAGAAGTCTTTTTGTAGTAGAGTATGGCTAATTTCTTTCAATTTGTGTACCCTGTTGTCAGTTTCTAGTAGCTGTAGTTGATCTCTGGCTTAGTAGGAATTTGTTAACTGAAACCTTTAATAAGTGACACCTCCTTACAGCTGTACCAAAAAACAAAAGCAAAATGGCAGAACACTGAATACACATTCAGCATTGTAGTAGCTGCAGCATGGAATCTGGGCTTTATTCAGTACTTTTCCAGATGGATTTGTTACTTCTTACTCTAATTCTCTGTTTATAAAAGTAATGTGACCTTCTTTGGAGGGAAGTTATAAAGTCCAATTATCATCAATTTGGAACGTTCAAATGGAAAGCAATATATTAAGGTGTTGTGTGCCTTCATATTTGCTGTGAGTTCTGTTAAATACTTGTTCAGTTAAGTGTTATGAGATGTTAAAATTAGATTTTTTTATTCAATAAAGGGAAGGTGAACCCGCTAGAATTAAAAATGCAATCCAGTCTTAACTATAATGCCTCATATGTTTTTGCAAATTATTGATTCTCCTTTAAACTGAAAAGGAAATTCTGAAGTAATACTGAGATAGTGGGCTTTTGCGCTGTATTTTCAAATTACCTGACATCTGTCTTTAAATGTACTGAAAAAAATGTATAACCCTGGTCTTTCTAACAGATCGGTGAACACTTAGGTGTTTAAAGACTAATATTGAGAAACCTTTTGTATTAGTTTTCTGGAGTAGAAATTGCAGTAAATTTTCTTTAATACTTTTTCTATGATGTATAAATAGCAAAATCAAAATATTCTTGAAAGAACTGCTAATGTGAAAACAAAATAAATACACAATCCTAATGCAAATGATTCATCAAGCTGTTAACTTAGTTGTAAAATTATTTTTCTACAATAATTTCTTCTCAAAATTAAGCTGGTATTTTGTTGACTATGGGCTAAATTATGTATTTATTTCAAATGTGTAATATAAAACACATTAGAGTTTTATTTTTTAAATCTCTTTCTTGTCCTTTTTATAATAATTTTAAGTTAAATGTTCAATGAAAATAATTTTAAAATAGTCTGCTGCTCACTTAAAGGAAATAAGCCTATGAAATCATGGTTATGTACTTAGTCTTCTTAGTCTTCTTTATTTCGTGAGCTAGTTGCTGTGATATATGGCATATTGAGTAATTTATTATTTTTTTTACTCTTTAATCAAGTAAATGTGGAGGGCAACCAAACATGCCCAAAATGGAGTGAGGTGAGGGTTTTATTATGTATTTTGCAGTAAAAAGATAACAGCTCACTGAAAGGAAATGAGGAAGAACTACCCTGCATGTCAGTTGTTGGGGGTGTAAGAAGTGGCTCTCTTTTTGTATCTTTTTTTTTACCTCTTTATTGAAGAATGAGTACCCAGGATATTGGCTGTGTACAATTAGACCACACTCAATTTAGGTAACAAAATTAAATCTAACCGTATTAATATTTTACTCCTTTTTCTATCCTTTGTGTGCTTGTTTCTGATGGACTGTATTCAGCTTGGTAAATATGTGAATCTTCCAAACCTGGAGCATTCTAATGCTGTGCCTGAAAGGAAATGAATACGTAGGTGCAGGTTCTGTAAAGCCTTACTTACATAATGCTTTGTTGAACCAAAACATAGTAAACCTTCTGCGCTTTGAAAAGGAAATTAACTTGGCAACAAAGTAAACTTTTAGAAGTTGCATAAAGTCCTTAAACTTCACCTAACTGCAGGCTATCATGTATCCTTACAGGATTTTGTTGTGATTATCAAGGTCTGCCTGGTCTTTTTATATAGCTGGGCAAGCTGGCTTTTTTCAGTTGTTTGCTTTCCTCTCCCTCACCTTTAACGTCATATTTTATGTATTGATATTCTGTACTTTTGAACTTGTCCCTCACTCACTTGTAGTAATTGAATCAAAAATAAGATCTCATACTGTGTTTTCACAATAAAATATTTTGAAAAGTGGTTGCATTATTGATATGTGCATTGAGCATTTTGTATTTTAGATTAAAATCTTCTGAGAAATGTGATTTTTTGAGACTTGATACACTTGTACGGAATACTTGGTTCTTTAGGGTTACCTCTGTACATGGGAGGGAGATTGTTTGATGACATCAGAAGCAAACCGGTGTGAGCAAAGTTATCAATGTCTTCGTACTCAGCAGATTTGTCAAAGGCTACAGTACCACAGCATAGAACAGAAATCCTTTTCTGTAAAGATTCTCAGAGCAACCATGAAAGAGATGAGCTCCTCACATTTTAAGACTGGGGTCCTGCACTCAGCTACTGACAGATAGATCCTCCTCATCTGTTCAAGAGCAAAAAGCACCATAGGCATGTCAGCTTGGAACTGTTTGTGGTGCTGTATCAGAATATTTCTTGGTGTTTTTCTGTGATTCAGCATATTTGTAGCTGTTGCTTTTGGATATTCTTTAACCCAAGGAAAATTATACCTATTCTCAGTGTTTCGTATTAGTTCTGGGAAGCTTTGATTCTGACAGTTATGAAGAGAATGAAAGGTATGTGCTGAGTGGATGTCTGGATTCCTTTCCCTTAAAAAATATTTCTGTAATTACACCAATTATCTCAGGTGCCCAAAGTGATTGGGATCCTTTGAATGCAACTTCAGTCTTACTTAAGTATATTTACAGACATTTAGTATAAGAAATGAATTTATAGAATACTGCCTGTTATGCTAGTGGCATAATACTTTTTAACCTATAATTGAGGACAGTGGGGAAGAATACTTTCAGCCCTTTCTTACACTTCCATTACCACAGGTAGAGACAGAGATCCTGAATAAATTGATTTTCCATGATAATATTATTTAAGTATTTCTTTTTTTAGGTTTTTCTTTACTGCTTTTTTTCTGTTTCTCTTTGTAGTAATTGTAGTCCTTTGCCTGAACTATAGGCATGTTTTAATTTGCTAATAATATGAAAGTTACGAATCAGCTGTCTAGTTTTTTTCCAGTTTTGATAGTTTCAGGTGCAACTTATGTTTGAAGTATCAGCAGTACCTGTTACAGCCCACAAATGTCCTTTGCAGTGTGCTTTAACTGCAGTCCATATGGATTCCTCCTCAGAGAACAATGTACAGCTTTAATCAATGCAGGAATATTAATTTCAATAAAAATATGACAGTGTTCACATATTTTTCAAGATGGAAGTAGTTTTGGTATATGATAGCCGGTGTGGACTTTGTCTGTCTTGTCATCCAGCATGGCAGTTTTTCTGAGCCAAATAGTTTGGTGTGTTATCTAGATGTTGAAATTGGTGAATTTCACAGAAGAGAAGAATATTTAAAAGTTATTGTGGTATATTTCTTGTAGAATTCTATTTCTAATAACTTGGTTAATTAATCTTGGATTACAGTTACTGTTTGCACTTTGTTACTGTAGTAACAAAGCTCTAATTCTACTAAGCAGAGTGGACAGAAAAAAATGAGCTTGCCCTGTTGTTTATTTTTTAAGCCAGTAGCAACACAAAGCATAGAATACCATGCATACAGATGCAAACCTTTTACAGTTTATTTTTCTTTCCCTGATTTTAAGTTTGAGAGCTTTATTTTAAGATATCACAGGTTCCTTGCTGTCTTGTGGATTTAAGCCCTGCTTTCCTTTGTACTTTCTCTTCACACCCTTTTGTTTCAGGGATCCACTGAAGCACTCAGCCCTCTTTATTTTGGAGGCAGTTGTGTCAGCTGGTCCTAGTTGTTCCCTGCAATAGAGCCTTAGTGTAGCCTTTTTTTCTACGTGCCCCATCCTCTCTTTTATCCCCCCAGCTTTCTTATAAATGATCATTCTCCTGATTTTTTGATTCAGCAGCTCTATGTTTAATCCTTCCAGGTACTGATGTTTCCACTCAAACCAGTTTGTTTTCCTTACTGGTTTGGTTCATTGGATTTTTTGTAGCACACCTTTTCCTTGAGACTGCTTGTTCCACCTTGTTGGGAAGGATGAAGCCAGAAAACCCACCTCTTCCTACTAATACTTAAAATTTATCAGTAGCCTGATTTTTTTTATTTTAGTGTGCAATACCATCATCTTAACAGACATGTTCCTGTGTGTGAGCTAGATATCTGCCTCATGCAAGCAGCTTCAGCAGGTGATGTCAGAGATGATTTTGCTGAAGCAGCAGGTAGCTGGGGGATCCAAATTTTCCCAGGAGGCTGCTTTTGAATTCTCTATCTTGCACCAAAATCCATAGCTCTTAGCACATTCCCAGATAAGCTCAGTTGTCTCATACCATTAGTTCTCAGGTTATCACATACCAGCCCCAAAAATGCTGTTGAATGAGGGTTAGACTTCTCTTTATATTTGACCCCTGAATTTGTTTTTCAAGATTAAACAGTCAGAGTATTAGTTTTCCTTGCTTAGTTCTCTCTGAAGATTACTGAATGATATTTTCTGCCAGCCCTGGATTTGTATGCGATCTGGAAAGGTCTGTTCCATTATTGCTGGAGAGAGGGCTGGTTTATGATGGTGAATATCTGGATGCATGTTAATGTGAAGCATTTATTTCAAAATGAAAGAGTGTTGACATCCCTGAGTTTACTTGAATGTTTTTGACTAGAACTACAAAACCTGTGTGTGTATGTATGTTTATAAAATTGGTTTTGAAACTACTTCATAAGGCTTTAACAATTATGCTCCGTAGAATTTGAATGTACCGTCAAAGGGGTGATGGAAGCTAGCATTTTCAGCTGCTTCTTGCACTTCAGGCACTCTTTGGATGCTTGGCTGCTGTAACATACTTTCTGACTGCAGTAAATTACTGAAACTTCAGAAAGTCTTGAGCTATGAGTTGGAAGTCTTCTTCCATGTAACTGCTCACAGATCATTATGTGGCCAGCGTTGGGGTGTCCTATTTGTGTGCTGGGCTTATGTCCATTGTGTGAAGAGCAGCTGCTGCTTTGTATTCAGGAAAAAAGTGGCAGAGATCAGAAGCCTGCTGATTGTTGTAACCTGCTTCCTGCCTGTGGTTTGGGAGAACGGAAGAGAAATGACAGCATAAAGTAGGTCACTGGTTAGCTAAAGATCCTGGCCTGTAGGTGGTGGCTGGGCATTTTGGCATTTCCACATCCTGATTCAGTACCTTAACTAATCCTGCAAAGTTCTTGAAAATAAGAGAAACAAAACTGGGGGCAATATTTGATGAAATTACATAGTGCTGCTTAGCTTTACAGACTATAGCTTGGTTTCAGGATGGAGTTTTTTGAACCTAAATGTATTTATTACACGCTAGAGGAACAGGAACAAGGCATCAAATAACAATTCAGATCAAGACCTGTTCCTCAGAGTTTAATTTACAAGAAACTAAAGAACAAATAAAATAAAAATGCTTGGTATTAGTCACTTGAAACAGTGGGATTCTGTGGTCGAGGAAAAGAGAAGAGATATCTCTTCTGTAAATTCTCCCCAGGGTCCAGAGGAGGAGGTGATGAGTATATCTTTCTACTTGTCCCTATTCTCTTTTTTTCTCTATTTTCTTTATATTCTATTTTATTCTCTGTTACCTTGAGGTGAATTTTTACATGCTGGCTCCTGTTTCTGTTTAGTCATTGGATTGTAACTTGCTGCTCCTTTAATACACTGCTCTACAGCTCTCCAGTATTTGTGTATCAGTTTTCTTCAGAAATCCTTTCATTGATGCTTGATCCAGATTTGGTAACACTGTTGTCTTGTTTGAGTAAGGTCTGAGTTAGATAATGAAGAAGTTGTCTACTTCTGTTGTAGCATTACGTTTAACAGGGTTGTGGTGTGTCGCCGCTCTTGGATATTGACAAGTAATGCTTAGTACTTGACAGCATCTTGTAGCACCTTAGTATTTTGTATGGCTTAGAGCTGAACTGGTGTATGAGAGCAATGGCATAGTCATTTTTATTGAAAATCAGTAGCAGTATAATTTTTTTAATTTGTATTAGTCTACAAGGAACAAGAACTCTGTGGTTAAAGTTCCACATTTCAAACCTGTGTTTTTAAACCTGTTTTTTCCTGTATTTAATCTTTGTTCTTGTACAGATGTTAATTCTCACAAGCTCTCACCGTGTTTGGAAATTATTTGGCTGCTATTATTTCCCTTTCATTTTTGTTGATGCATTTTTTTGTTATCTGGTGGGAGTAAGGAAGAAAATGTGTCTGTGAGCGTGCGAGGGTAGAATGTCTCATCAGTGCAAGAGTACGTAACATTTCTGGATGAAAGGGAATGTAACGTAGCAGCCCAAACCAAATGTTTAATTTTGAACCAAGTTATTGCAGGGAGGTTTTACTCAGGAAAAGCAAGCTTTGGAGAAATTTGACAGGAGATTAAAATAATAGGAGGAGATCTAAAGGCATTTGGAAGTACTCCATTTTGTGCTTACTTCAGTAATCCAAGTACTGAAGGTGAGAGTAGGAATAAAGGAGGATGACAGTCCAGCATCATGGGTCAATGTTGGTCTCTCTTGAATGTTGTATGTTTTGCTCTTAGAAATGTAGACTTTTCTAATTGCTTATTTTTGGTTTTGGTTAACTGTTTCTATGGAAGAAGTCGGCTATTCCTACTGTGAAAATTTACTTTCAGAAGCTTATCCTTTTGAGCAGCAGATCTGGTGCAGTGGAAAATTGTGTTGGGATAATAGCAGTGGAACAACTTTTGAGATTGTCTGTGTAAGCTGTCTTATAGCAGCTGGCACCTGAACTGCAACATAAGAGCTCAGAATAAGGAGCATCTTCCTAACGTACTTACAGAAGCATGTGTTCTCTGGAGCACTCCTGGGATTTTAGACAAAGGGGTTTAGAAAATCCTCTTTCATCCTCTTCTCTCTTCTGTGAAAGGTGTTTCTCTCTCTTAGCTTTGTAACCCTCTTCATCAACTGAGGAATTAGCAATAGCTAGCTGCTGTAATTGTAGCAGAGCACCCCCAAGTACAGTGTTTTGGAAGAGGTCCTCATTTAAACTGGAGAAAGATATGTAAGAAATAATTTCATTGAAATAAATGAATCTTACCAACAATCCGGATTAAAAATGTGGTCTTGGTTTTAAATTTAAAGCATTCTTTAAAAGTTATAAGACAAGTAATTTTGAAACCTGTTTTGTTTGGGAAAGTTTGAGGGATAGTGTTTCCTTTGCATTTGAGTTTTGGGAGCAGTACGATAGGATTCCTGTATTGACTCTGTAGTGCTGTTAGATGGAAGAAGAAATAATTTTAAGGGGAGGCTGGGATTGCCATTTCTCGCCTAGACTTATACTTCCTTGGTTAGCACAGCAGTCAGTGTGACTGACAAGAGACTTGTGAAGCTGCAGAGTTCACTCACATCTCACAAAAGATCCAAGTGTTTCTTTATTTAAATTGTGCTTTTGCTGGGTACATGTCCTATCAGGAAATTAAAGTATAGCTTTCTGAGTAACTATCTCATGTTCCAGTCTTTTTCAGGAAGATGTACAGATTTATACAGGAATAAATTTAATACTATTACCTGTCTCTTAATGAAATCTAATACTGCATCTTTCAAGCTGCCTGGTTACTTGCATAAGCACAGAATCAAGAATGGTATCTTATGTCCAGTGATTATTTTAACCTGTAGTATTCAAAGACCCTGCTTCTAGAAAGTAGTTTTTTTTGCCTGACAAACTCTCCTAGATATAAGAAATAGGTGTTCATTAACCCCAATTCTGCTTTGGAACTTTGCCTTGATATTTAAATTGAGAAGTATCTTTCCTCCCCGCTCTGCCCCCATCCCCCCACTGTTACATGCATCCATTCATATTGGGTAAAAATTTTAGTCCAGGTGACTTGGTAAGAAAATCCAGAAATCTAAAAGTTTATTCAGCATTCAAAACAACAGTAAACTGGAAGATATATGGGAGCAAAATTTGAACAGGACCTTTAAATTACTTATTACTCTGTGAACTAGAAAGTTTAAAATTATTATAACAATTAAAACTGTTTTCTCATTTTCCTACTGTTATGGGACAGATTGATGGGGCATTTTTGGAAAAGCAAATGATAAATTACTTAAGACTGTAGAGTGAATGTTGTCTAGGAATGGACAATATATAAATATATATATATATATATTTTTGCCCCTTAAAGACTTTGAAAATAAATGGAGTTTTGAACTGAACAAACATATCTTCCTCTTTCTAGTTAAAAAGTGAATATATGATTTTTCCATTGGGGAACAGAAGTTCAGCAGTTCAATTTTATTTTCAGCATTTTATAGACAGTTTAAAGTGAAATCCCTTGAAAAGTAGGTAGCAGTGTTTCAAGGGATTAGCAGTAAAACATAGCAATCCTCAGTGATTCTGAGCTTTGTCCTTCTGTGTGAGATCAAGGTTAAACTTCTTATGTCTGAGGACTGTTCTTTGTTTATACAATACATAAATGTACTAATACTTCCAGTGAAGTATAAATCCTGCAGACCATTGAATGTTTGAGCTATAGGAAAAGAAGCAGCGGTAGAAGCAAATCTTTCAAACACTTTATTATTTGGAATCTTGAAAGAAATTCAAGGATGTCTCCTTTATAAAATCTTACGTTGTTCACCATGTCCTGACTAGCTGACTGGTTTAATTTCGAGAAGGAAGGTTTATTGATAGTAAGGATGAAAACCTGTGAACAGGGGTACACTTAATTTGTTCTTTCACAGAGCATGTCTTACCAGTCTGTCATATAGCTAAGTTTACCTAAATGTCCTCTCAGTAGAGTGTCTGGTTTTATTTTCTGACCTTGTGTGCTTGGCTCCCTTCTACTCTGTTTTTTTAAAGAACTGTGGAGAGGTTGTTAGGTGTGAAACGATTTGTAATTTTTTCTTAATGTGGACACCTTATACCATAAGGTATATTTTATTCTTCCTGGGCTTCCCCATATCTTTTAACTTGTTTGTTGTTAGTTTCATGTGTTTCTGAATAGAGAGGTAGACTTAAATGCTGTGTGCCTCGAGGAGTGGAGAAAGCCATGCAGAGCAACAGCAAGAAACATTAAGCTTATCTGTGTCTCTGACTTTGTAGAAACACTGAAACACCCATAAACCAATGCAAAGATGTGATCATTAATCATTGCTGCTGTTTTAGAGGTGAGATGAGGTCTCTTTTCCAAAAGTTTTCTTTAGGGCAACGGAGTTTATTAACTGCATCATTTTTCTGGAACTGCTTTTAAAAGAATTCAGGAGAAGGAGAGTTAATGCTCTTTTCTGGCCCTCTTGCTATATCTAAATATGAGGCAGTTTGAGGTTCTGTTGTTTTTACTCTGCAGCCAAGAAAAATGGGCCAAAAAAGCTGCCACCTTCCTGTTTGTCTCATGTTGTTTGCAGTCAAAAAGTCTGAAGATGTTCTCTCTGCACAATCTGGGTTTTCCCACTGCTGTCTAGAATGCTCCAGTGCTCCTGATTGCCTTCAAAATAAAGCAAGAAGACTTTTTGCACTAATAGTGGAAATAGTCTTTACAGGTTGGATCATTCACAATCGCTGCATCTGCATTAGGCTGCTGCTGGAGGCAGAAAAAAACCTTGCAGCTGCTGCCTGTACTTGCCCGAGCTCTGCGTGCTGCTGGAGATTGAGGCAGCAGGTGCAGGAAAGAGAGGTTGAGGGCAGATGGCAGAAGCACAGGGAGGGTAAAGGCTGGAGGAAGAGCTTTCTAGGGAAAGGGATATTAGGCAGCTGCCTGTCATTGGAGTTGTTTTATATTCAGACTTTTTTTTTTTTCCCCCATCTTTCAACAAATTAAAATCAGCAGAGATGACAGTTCACATTCCTTGTGTTTTCTGGTAAGTATATGATAAAACAGCATGAAAAGATATGTAGTCTTCAAGATACATGGACATACTTTCTTCCAAAAATACTATTTGAGATGAAACCTTAAAAATCTTCTCTTAGTGTTGTTTTTTGGGTTTTTTTGGCTTGGTCTCTAGAAGGCTGCCAGTGTACTGTCTGTTAATCTTTGTCCTGTTTTCTGAACGACATAGTAATATACATTTCCTAAAAACAACACACACCCCAAACAAACTGAAACACGTTTGTTTGGTTTTCTTAATCCCTTAAGGTTGTCATCCCTTATTTATGGAAAGATTTGAGCTAGGTTTTTCTTACAAGCCCTTTGCCTTGTCTGTTGGTGACTATACTAAGCTTAGTTAGAGATGTGATGAAGTGTTTTCTCTGTAATTTCTATTACTATCACTCTCTATTTAGGAATAGGTAAGTTATAAGGCTTGTAGCTAGTACTGTGTAACTGTAACAGGAGTTGCTATAATACCAGCTTGTTCCTGTAGAATACCAGCTTTTTGTCCTTTGAAATAGAACTTTAAATTTAAATCATCTGTCAGAAGCTGAAAATGAACACTGCCTACTTTATAACAGGCATACTGTTCCAAAGAAGGCTATAGAAATATCCTTTTCAAGTAAAACATCAAAAGAGTTTTAAAAACTCAGCTTCCTGACACAGCAGGGCGCTTATCATATAAATAGAAAAGATTGTACAAAGTATTATGTGTTTTAAAGTCTGCCACGTTGATTAAGCATTTGTATCTTGAACTGCACCAGATGAGGAAATTTTGTGGTATAGCAGTATTACTAATGAAAATCTTAAATATTGAATTGGAAGGGTTAGCTTATGTGGAAGTCACAACATGAGACAAGTGAATAGCGCATAAAATTAGAGTGCTACTGCATAATTAGCCGGCCAGAACTCAAATTTGTATTCTTCTGATGTTGCAGCAGCCTACCTTAAAACAGCCTGGATGGTTTTCTCTTTGTATCACCAGAGAGTTAGCAGCCTAACGTGTATTTGCTACTTTTCATAGAATCATAGAGTATTTAGGGTTGGAAGGGACTTCTAAAGGTTGTCTAGTCCAACCCCTCCTGCAGTGAGGAGGGATATCTTCAAGTAGATCAGGTTGCTCAGAGCCCTGTCTAATCTGACCTTAAATATTTCCAGGGTTGGAGCATCTTCCACATCTCTGGGCAGCCTGTTCCAGTGTTTTACCACTCTTCACTGTAAAAAAAATTTCTTCCTTATATCTAGTCTAAATCTACTGTCTTTTAGTTTAAAACCATTACCCCTTGTCCCTATCTCAGTAGGCCCTGCTGAAAAGTCTGTCTCCATCTTTCTTATAGGCCTCTTCTATGCTATAAAGTCATCTCTTCTCCAGGCTGAACAACCACAACTCTCTGAGCCTGTCTTCATAGAAGAGGTGCTCCAGCTCACTGATCACGGACCTGCTCCAACAGGTCCATGTCTTCCTGTGCTGAGGGGCCCAGACCTGGATGCAGTATTCTGGGTGGGGTCTCACCAGAGCAGAGTAAAGGGACAGAATCACCTTTGACCTGCTGGCCACACTGCTTTTGATGCAGCCCAAGATGCAGTTGGCTTTCTGGGCTATGAGTGGACATTGCTGGGTCATGTCCTGGCTTTCATCTACCAATGCTCCACAGTTCTTCTCGATAGGGTTGCTCTCCATTCCTGCATCCCTCAGCCTGTACTTACATGGACTTGGCCCTTTTGAACCTCCTCAGGTGCCCATGGGCTCAGTTATTGAGCTTCTCCATGTCCCTCTGGATGGTATCCCATCCTTCAGTTTTGTCAGCCGTAGTTTGGTGTTATATGTAGACTTGCTGAGGATGTGCCCCATCTGTGTCACCGATGAAGAAGACGTTGGACAGTGCTGGTCCCAGTGTGGACTCCACATGCCACTGATCTCCATTCAGACACTGAGCCATTGATTAATACCCAGATACCCTCTGGATGTGACCATCCGGCCAGTTCCTCATCCACCGAGTAATCTATGCATCAAATCCCTATCTCTTCAGTGTAGAGAGAAGGATGTTGTGGGGGACTGTGTCAAAGGTCTTACTAGAGTCTGGACAGACAACATCTGTAGCCTTTCCCTTATCCACAGTTGTAGTCACTCCATCATAGAAGGCCGATAAGTTAGTCAGGTAGGGCTTGCATTTGGTGAAGCTACTTTCTCACATAACCATTAACAATTCTATTCCTACTTGATATTTCCTGAAGTCTTACGTTGTGTTTTTTCTTGCAACTTTTGACATTGTATGCCTCAAATTATGAAGCTGTATCAGTCTAAATAATGGGCAGCTGTGAGGTGACTTGAACACGTCCAGAGGAGGGCAACAAGGCTGATGAAGGACTTGGAAAACAAGCCATATGAAGAACGATTGCAGGAGCTGGGGTTGTTTAGCCTGGAGAAAAGGAGACTCAGAGGTAACCTTATCACTCTCTGCAGCTTCCTGAAGGGTGGTTGTAGACAGCTGGGGGTTGTTCTCTTTCTCCAGGTAGCAACTGACAGAACAAGAGGACCCAGTCTTAAGCTGCACCAAGGGAAATATAGGTTGTATATTAGGAAAAAGTTTTTTAAAAAAGGATAAAGTACTGGAATGGTCTGCCTGGGGAGGTGGTGGAGTCACCATTCCTGGATGTGGCACTTGGTGCCATGGTTTAGTTGAGGTGTTAGGGCATGGGTTGGACTCAATGATCTTAAAGGTCTCTTCCAGCCTAGTGATTCTGTGTGTGTGACTTTGGCTTTCAAGAAAGGAAGAAAAAACGTGAGCTGGAAAATTGGCCTCACTGCATTCATTGTGCTTGGCAGTCTCTTCTTTTGAGGGCATCAATATTTCAGCATCCCTGCTGGTCTTGTACATCAGACACTTGTGCTGCACCTTCCTGCTGAAGTGGAGCTTGCAGAGCTGGAAAAACCTACAGCCATCAGATACTGACATCACTAAGAATCTGGACTGCAGGCAAACTGTAAGTGGGTCTCGCTGAGGTGATGCAGCCTTTTTGTTTAAAACTTCCTTTTCCTTAACTATTTCTTTTACATTTTAAGAAATCATTTGAAGCAGTCCCTGCTTGCTTATTTCACCTGAGCAGGCTCATTCGTGTGATAGACATCATGAAAATTTTGGATGAGAAATTTTTTTGCAAAAATCTTTTTATACATTCTTAGATAAACACACAAAGATTTCATTTTTATTGAATGGTAAAATGCTGTACTGTCTTCTTAGCAGGAGAGATGTATTACTAACATGTATTGTCCTTTATTTCTTTGTCTTCTAAAAAAACTTCTAAGCTACTTACAAGACAAAAAAATGTGCTTGAGCTCTGTACTCTATTGGAGCTATGCAGAAATTCGTTACCACTAAACTAGTCTTGAGGTTTCCTGTTTGCAGTTGTTCTGCAATGTGAGATTCAAGGTGCCAGCACATAGCTGCAGCCGTATTAGAGGTTGGGGTATCAGATATGTTGTGGGGCTGGGAGAGGCCAACCTTGCCTAGCAGCTGTCAAAGGCATTTGGCTGCAGAAACAAACCTCAGCCCTCACACCACTGTGCCCACGAACAGTGGCAGGCCACAGCAAGGGGACAAGGTCTGAGGTCTGTAGGCAGCAAGGTCAAGTTAGTATAGTTCTAAATTGCTGATTAATTATGAGTGATCCTTCTCTTTCTTTGGAGATACACTGTCCGGTTATGTTAGCAGGAGGTATCATCTGAAAGCCCCATCCTTTCTGTGCCTGCAGAAGGGGACTGTGGCAGGGCTGTCCCGCCCAGGTGCACGGGTCATAGCGCCTCTGGTGCCATTAAGTGTTGCGCTGGCCTGGATCGCCCTCACCCTTTCATCTATAATTATGGCTTTCTGGGGTTTTTGTTTGTTTTTTGTTTTTTTTTGTTGTTGTTTGTTTGTTTTTTGGTTTTTTTTTCCCCCTAAGTGATTTGAAAGCAAACCAAGTGCTTTTTGCACTTTAGAGCAAATGTCCTGGTGCTGCCACAAAAGCTCGTGGCGACTACTGACCCTGCCTTTGAGCCACTCCTGCATTGTGGCTGAGGCTATTTGTCAGCTGATTGCTAAATCTGTCCAGCTTGGATGGATGGGTAGACCTAAACCAGGATCTCAAAAGAAGCTGAAAAAAAAAATTAGCAAAAGGTAGAACTGTAATAGCTTTGTGGATGTTTCTGATATCTTGGAGTGTATTTGAACATTAAAAGTGTTTTAATTTTTCTTATTACTGTTATATGTTAAGGAAAAAGAAGAAAATGGTTGTCTCTGTAAAATAAGCCCAATATGTAGAAATAAGTATTAAACCTTTCTTCCTGCATCATGTGCAGTCAACTTAATATGCTATCTAATTCTGTACTTATTCTTTTGTTAATATTTAAATTATTACAATGCAGTTTTAATACCCTTTTTATAGTTCTTAATGAGCTGAATTTTACTTCTTTCAATACTTTCAATTTATGTTTCTGGGTTTGAGCTTATTGCTATCAGGTTTTCCTTTTCATGGAAAGGACCAGGGAGAGGGGACACAGAAAACCTCTAGATCTTTTTACCTCCTTTTTTAACCAGTTCTTTTGTAAATGCTAAATTTTGAGAGTAGGTTGCAAATTGTAATAAAACATTCCTCCTTTACAGTGGATTAATTTATTTATATCTTTGTTCACTTTTTTTTTTACAGCCTTCCACTCATCTTTGCTTTCAGTTTTTGAAAACTGACCCCTTAAAATACAGATAGCAGCATCTATTGATTGTGACTGTGTCTTCAGTTTCCACATCAAAGTAAATTAGATAATAATTACTTGCACGTACTCAGCTATCTCTTTTAGTTCTGTAATCAATGCGTCCTAATGAGACCTAATAGTGAAATACCCCAAATTAATTGTGAAGCTTGGGCTAAAACAGTCGACTATTTTAGGTTGCCTGAGTGTGAGGGGCTTTTTTGCTCAGATATTGGTTCGACACCCTAGAACCACATAGCTGGGTGATTCATGCTTGTTCACTACAGCTATTTTGCTAACTTCCTTTCAAAGAGAGAGAGAGAGTAGTCTTACAGTAGTTTTTGATGCAGTGACCTCTTTCTGAAGAAATGTGTCTCTTGGGGTGGGTTGACACATGTTATATGAAGTATTAAAGTATTAAACTGCAAAAGCAGTTAGACAAAATGGCATTTATGTGATCCATCTCTATTTGTCCAAGCACCAGCAAATAGCCCAAGTAACAAAGCATGGAAAGGGTTTTACTGGTTATAACAAAGGTTATAATTATAACAGCTGGTTATAATTTGGGTCAGTTTGTTTATTCTTTTTAAACTTCTGCATTTTGAGATTTACTTGTAACACTCATTAGAAAAATATCTTTCTTGGTTTAGGTTAACTTTGGCTTTTGAATGAAGGAGGTGATATTTTCCTGTTTCTTCAAACATGTTCCACTAGAAATGCTAAAAGTAGATCCAAAAGGATCTACTTCTTTTTCACAAGTGTTTGTTTGAATTCACATTACCAGTTCTTTTTCGTGCCTTCTGAGTTCTCTCTTTGTGTTAGCAATTTACTGGTCCTCAAGAACTGAACAAAACAATTTCAGATGTAAAGATGTGGTTTTTTTAAATCTTTCTATATGTCAAAACTGTTCATGTGGGCTGATGCAAGAAAACTAACCACACACCCACACACGTAACAAAAAAACTGTAGGTGAAAAAAAAATTCAAATTTCCTGAAACTGTTGGCAAACTAACCAGAGATTGCATCATCATAAACAAGATAGCTTCAGATTTAGAGAGTACCTCAGATGAAGTGATCTAATAGAAGTTATTAATTGCAGAATACAGTAAGCACATCCAGGTACTATGAAACAAGTCTATATGAACACAAACTTATTTTAAAATTTATTTTCTGCAACTATATTACCTTAGAGGACCAAATATTGCCTATTTGCCATAGCTTATGAAAGATTACCAGGTGGGCACCAGATAGACAGCTTGTCAGCAGCAAATGCTGCATGGTTCAAAACACATCTTGATTTTTCAGAGTTTGGGGACAGGATGAGAGGTTGTTCAGCCTTCAAATCTTAGAGAAAACCCTGGTACGTCATTAGTTAGCTTTCCATTCTTGCCATTTAATTAACTAAATATCATATAGTAATTGTATTTTACTTAATATTGTGTAGCAATTAGGTGGTTTATGTACATCAGTGTTACGTAAAAGCCTCTGTATCAATTCTGTCCCTTTCTTTCAGTGTGTCTTAGGAAGACATCTAATTCCAGAACAGTCTATTATATCAATTGGCACTGCCTATTATTAGAATTTTTGCTTGTTCCCTTGGTGAGGGATTAAATTTCAAGCATTACTGTCAGTCATTTTTTAGTCATGTTCCTTTTTGCGAAACAAATTGTGAACAAGGAGAGCAACTGCTTCCTTTCTCACTGCATCTTTACCTTCTGTTTGGACTGTCCTAACTAACTCTGTGATGTTACTGTGAGCCTTCCTCTTGAGGGCAAGAAAAGATGCTGCTTTTCTACCCAGTAGACATGGGCATTAAACTAGTCATGGTGTTAACTTGTGTCACTCTATAGGAGAAGATTCCAGTTCAGGTGGCATGCTGATAAGAGTCCTTTCCTATTTGTTGTTGTGGGAGAAATATATTAGTCCTATATGGGGAGGGGGAGAGAGTGAGGATTGAAATCCCATCCTGGTAAAAATAGAATGGAATCTGCTTAACAATTGTTTGTATTTTGGTATTTAAAATGACACCAACTGAATAAATCTTTCACATGAAGAATCACTGGTAGATTTACAAGCTTGTTGGAGCAACTTCTCTTAGGTTCCTCTAAGTTTCCATCATCTCAAATATTACTTGCATGGTTCAGTTTTAACTGAAATGGCATAAGTGTTTCTTTGTTTAGATTTTTTCTTTTTTCCCTGTCGTTGCTAAGTTGTTGGATTGTTGATAGTTTATTGAATATAACCTTTTCCTTTTTGTACTTTCTTCTCATAGAGTCATACAGAAATTACAGTACTAGATATTCCACCATTATCTGCATTTATTCTGCCATATGGTTGGCTAATGTTTATCACCTGTCTGAGCAGACTTTCAGTACAGCCATATCTGTCTTGACTTTGGCTGAGTTTTTGCTCATTGCTTTCTTGGCTGGGCAATTTTTCAGTTTTTGCCCTCTCTCTCAATGACAATTTTGTGTAGAAAAATTTCCGTGTGTACTTCTGCAGTAGGGCAGCTTCCCTTGAAGACAGGACTTCCTTTCCTAACAAAACCTAATCTGAAGGGAAGTAACAAAGTGGCTGAAAATATATGAGCTCAATCTAAACTATATTAGTTTTAATATTTCATTAAAAAATCAATGTTGGTAATATAAATTAGTCTTCTGAGACTGATAGCAGTGAAGTAATTGCTGGATTAAAAGGAGTTGGAGTTGTGTATTGGTATTATAAGAATTACCTTTAGAAGGTCTGGGTTATGGAGTTTTGTTTGCTCTCCTTTAATGTGGTATCTTCATATTGGGTTGGCTTTGGTTTTTAAGGTTGGAAGTTGGATTGCCATAGAAGTAAAGCAAATAACCCTTGATATGGTAAGGTAAAAACCAGGATCATGTGAAACAATATTGTATGGAGAAAAGACTGTTACATTTCATGGGTTGTATGGAGGAAAGACTATTACAGTTCCCTGCAGAAGCATTTAAAAGCTTTTCACTGGTGCTTTTTAATGTGTGGAATGTTGTTCTGTCAGGGAGGAGAAGAAAACTCAGTATTTCAGCACGAGGACTTCTGACCTTTTTGAGAAGAAACTTTCCAGAAAGTTGTACACTTTTAGCAGTAATGGATTTTCATTTTCTTGATGTGAAGGAATCTTACGTTGCCATTAAGATCTTTGGGAACTGTGGTATCTTTTATTTTGCAGTATGTAAGCAGTATACTAAAGAAATTTCTTTATTTCAGTCCATGTCAAGTTTTTACAGTACTCTCAGATGCTTTGGGAGGCTATGTTATTTTGTTTTCTTTTTGTTTTCACCCAAATCTTGTTACGGTGTCTGCTTATAATCTTTTATTTGGCATATGGCTGTGTTGCAGAAGCATTTCAAAACTATTTCTTCTACAGCCCCCCTTCTGGGAAACAAATATGGCCTTATTTACATACTAGGAAATCTTAGCTTTGCAGATGTCACAGGAACAGCCATACTGCCCTTCAATGGAGATAGTCTAATGATATAATCATAAGAAAATAATTTTAAGACCTTTACTGTATTTCCCCACATTAAAAACAAACAAAATAAAATAAAACAAACAACCCCCAAACACAAAACAAAGTTCACTCGCCCAAAAAGAACAAACCTAAAACTAAAAAGGTAACCCAACACAACTAAATTGTACACGTATGTATACAGCTTTAAATGGATAACTATTTAGCTACAATTACATTCTGCATTTTGACTCTAAATCCTGTCTCCACTTGGGAAGGAAAGCTTGTGCCACTAAATATTTAGTAAAACCTGGACTACTTTACTGAAAGGGGTTATGTGTGAGCATGGTGCTCAGAAAACTTGGCTTTTCTATACCTGAATACTTCTGCCAAAACTGAATCATGCAAGGGGTCTGCTTGTAAAATGACATCATTATTCAGACCTGTCTACACTAATGGGAATTTTAAAAAATCAAGTAGGTTTGAGCACCCTGGTGAGTCCTGGTGAGTTTCAGAGGACTACAGGTGAGGTTGTCAGCCCTGCTGAATAGTTTCTTCTTGTGCTTCTGTCCTTGTCCAGCACTGTGGGGAAAGACTTGATGACTCTTACAATAAGGGTAAATTCAAATTCTTTTTTTCTTCAGAGATATAAGAAGAGTTTAATAATTTTCCACTAGTCACTATTCAAATGTTATTCCTAATGTGGGGGGTTTTATTATTAATATGCTGTAATACTGATCATTTTAACTTGCCTGTATTGTGAAAATAATATTTGTTAGAAGGGGAGTCTTTATAGTGGCAACATCAACCAACTGCATTGATGATGTCCTATTTCTTAACATTCCCCATGTCCCCAGGAATAGTAAGAATTGACCATTTTACAATTGCTGAGATAAAATAAACTAACTTAAATTGGAGAGATAGATTATATTGACAACACCAGCCTCCAGAACTTGCTTGATTGCAGTCCCCTGTGGCTACATCAGCTTATCGACCTGTAGGCTCTCTGTCCATTTTATGTCAGTCAGAAAACAGGGCAGTTTATTGGTGACTGAGGTCCAAAGTTCAGGCTCTTCTCTGTCATTGTCAGATGGGATTAATATTTTAGGGGGAAGAAATGGTTGAATGGTTACTGACTTATTTCTTTTAAAACTATCGGTTCCATTGCATAAGTCACAACCTGTTTGAGCTATAAGGATTGTTCTCAGTTATTCAAAGCATCATAGCTCCTTTTAAAATCCTTCTTGGGGACCTCAGCCATGCAAATACATATTTGAATAATCTTTTAATTGTTGTATGTTCTTTCTGATTTTTGATTGGAAATTGAGAACTTTTAAACCTATTCAATTCAGCTTCAGATTTTTAAAAATTATGTCCTGCCTTGGCCATGAAGGTTGATTTTGCTGGTGCTTGCTGGAGTTTTGCTGTCAAATGTTTTAGCAACCATAGCTCAGGCCTATATGGTGTTCTCCTGGAAACAAAATGCATGATAAGAGGAGGCTATTAAATTATAATAGGGTCCACTATTCTGTTTTATGATTATAGATTAAATAAGGAAAGCACTTATTTTTCCTAGAGTAGATAAGCTGGGTTGTCTGGCATGCAGTTTTCACAGTTTGTACTGTAGCTAAAGGGGGAAGTGTGTGTATGTGTTTGTGTGTATTTACAGACTGCAGAAGGAACCCTTTTGGAATATAGGTGATAAAACTTGCATGCCGAACAGAATTTCTGAATGAAAATTGGTTTTTAATTACCTTTCTGTCACATAAACTACTAGATATCAGAGAAGATAGAGTTGTGGACTTCCAAGACCTAGGCCACAAAGCCAAATATTACAGAAATCTTTGGACATTAATAGTTCGAAGTACTTTTGCACCTTTTTCTACTAGTCTGTAGTTTAAATGAAATCTGCCTTTTTTCTTAAAAAAAAAAAACAAAAAACAAAACCAAAATCTGCTACATTGATTTTCAAATATGTTCTCACCTCCTACTCTCTCTGTCCTCCTCCACTTCCCTCTCCCCCAACCCCCATGGCAGCAATTAGAACATTTTAGGTGTCTGCTCCGAATTTTGAAGGTAAAATGAACATGTCTCAGTTGGCATTATAACATACTTGAATGTCATTGGTACTAGCATTGGACTTTTCCTTACACCACTATTGTGCTGTCTCACATTGTTCCTGGTAATTGCTGGGATGCGTAGGAAAGCGTGGAGGCATGCAGCTGTCTTTGTGCAGCTGATAAATAGATTTGAAAAAGATTGTTCTTACAGGTAAGCGAGAGAAAGACAACTCAGATTCAGTCTTAATGGAACTCTGGATATGTTTCAGATAGGGAAGAAATGAATCCAGTGGGTGCTCTTTTCTACCCTGCTAACTAATGCCTGGTGCTGGACTGTGCTGAGCTGAGATCTTCCTGGGAACAAAGTGGGAGGGAAGACTTAAAGGCGGTTTCGTGCTGCTTGCACAAAATGGTGAACAAAGGCTTGCTAAGGACAGTGCCCTCTTATTGATGGCAGATTTCCCTGGCAGGTTGTATTACTTACTGAGTTATTTCTTAACTTTCTGCTAAATAGAGGTGGACAATTTTGTTTAAATGCAGAAAACTTGTATATGTGATATTAGTATGAGGTTGTGGAACTACTGCAGAAGGAAAATATGGTTTTGGAATGCTGCTATTTTATTTTTTTTCTCAGATCAGAACTTGGAATGTCATATGTGGGATACTTTTATAATGCTATATGCAAAAATTAAACAGATTTTATAAATAAGCTTCTGTTAATATATATCCATATAAGATTTGGTATACATTCTGAAGAAGTGAATGTAATACATTATGACTAGAATTTACTATCAAGATGTTGCCATATTTTAGTGGCTGAAAAACCAATAAAAGTCATTATGACTTTCTTCATTTTTAAAAGAGACAAAATGCATATAGGCATTTTCCCTATATGGCATTCTCATTTTGCCCTACCCTTTTTCTTGTTTATTTTACAAGAATTCAAAGGAAAAAATGACTAACAATTATATGACATAGTTTACTGAGGATAATGTTTTAATATTTTGTTGCAGAAGGACTCCATGAAAGATGACAGAAGAAGTTATTGTTATTGCAAAGTGGGATTACACTGCACAGCAGGACCAAGAACTTGACATCAAGAAAAATGAGCGTCTTTGGCTATTAGATGATTCTAAGACATGGTGGAGGGTAAGAAATGCGGCCAACAAAACGGGATATGTGCCATCAAATTATGTGGAGCGAAAAAACAGCTTGAAGAAAGGTTCTCTGGTTAAAAATCTAAAAGACACATTGGGTAAGTCCTTTTGTATTTTGGAATAAATTTAGTACACTTGATGAGTTTCAGGTTGGGAATGTAATGTGGATATAAATATTTTTTTAACATGCGTGTTTGGATTGTTTTTATGCTTAGTTTGAAGTGACATGATGGGTAGATGATTGAGGGAGGGAGAGACAGAGAGAGTGGGTGTGGGTGGAGAATAATGTGTAAAAATCTGTAGTGTGTTTTCTTGCATCACGTCTAGAAAAACAGATACTACTTTTGTTCCAGTTTGGCAAAGTTTGTCTGTTTTCAGTGGCTGAAGAACTGTGAGTTTCATACTGCTCAGTCTTCTCCCTTCATGCCAAGTCCTCTCACTTGAAAGATGAAGGATGTAAACTGGATTGTTCAGCATAGGTATCATAGCCAAAGCTAAATCACTTTGTGAATGGGATTTTACAGTGTGGCTATGTACAGAGCCAGGGGTTAAGTTTCTGTGGTGTGAGATGTTCTCTTGACTTTCAAGTCCTGAAATATGTATTCTATTTTATACTTGCACCGAAAGTCTTCACAACAGTACCTCATACATATAAAATAATCTAACTTTGAAAAATTTTGTGTGCATTTTAAAGAAAACTATTTTAAAGTTAAGTGATTTTTTTTTTCTCTTTGATTTTTAAAGACTGATTAAAAAGGGCTTTGCATATGGCTAGAAAAGGTTATACCCATAGTGATAAGTTGTTGTTTTATGCCAGGAAAACCTACTAGTGGTATTTTAGGATGTTATGAATAAAAAAGAAATAGGCATATTAAAAGTCTTTCGAGGGGTTTTCTTTTGTTTCTGCTTTGGTTTTTTGCCTGTGTTTTATGAAGTCTAACATAGGGAAAATTTGTTCTGTTGCAGACTGCTGTACAAAATGAGTCTTCAGTAGAAAAATTAGGATTTGGGATTGGATTTAGTAGGAAGTTAAAAGGTTCACTTAAAAATAATATGGCAATAGCTTATGTGGGATTATCCTGTGCCAAATTTGTTTCTAACAGGTTTTGTTTCTTAGTCACTACTTCATTACCATGTCTTCCACTGCTGAGTTTCCACGAAGTACATGGAAACTGGGCACTAGAGGATGGGTGACAGACAAACAAGGCTATCATAAAATTTACCATGGTAATATTTAGTACCACGGTCCTTTCTACAGATACTCTTGGAATATACTGATTGCAGTGCCAGGAAATGTGATTATCCCTTTTCAAAGATTTGTGTGGTTAAAATCAAAGTCTCAGTTGTAACATTAAGCTCCTTTTATATAGATATATGTTGTTTAAAACATAAATTTAATGTATATGTTTTGTCTGAAACCTACCTTAGAAAAAGGATTGCAGTCCTGTTGTAATAATATTTCAAGTGTTCATGTAAAAGGTGGGCAATTATTTGCATGATGTAAACACATTTTTATTTATGTCCAACAGAAATCTATTTAAGTGAAGGGCATAGAGGTGTGTTCTAGCCTATGTATGTGTTTATTTTCAGTTTTAATACAGCTGCATGGTGCAGGGTGCTTCCCTTCACTCTGATGGTGAATGATGAAAAGGTGTGAGAAAAAAGCTTGGTGGTTTCATGGCTGAGCCATCCCTAGGTGTTACATCTTCCAAGCCTCAGCCCTTTGCACGCACCTGCATGGGTTTTTAAGTTCTGAAGCACTGTTACGACAAGTTACGTGCTCCCTGTTCCCTTTATGATGATTTTCTCTGTGTGTTTGTTCAGTTGAGGTGGAAAGTGCCTTATGAGTCTGGCTTTTTGTGTGCTGTGACCACACTTACCTGGTGAGCATCCAGAGTTTAAAGCACCTCTCAAGCTCTTTTAAGCTCATACTGGTGAGAAACTGCCTAAGGCATACCTAACTCACAAATGGATTCAGAATATTCTTAACATCCACTCAAAAGAGCTGGTGCTTAGGAGTATTCATTTTTAATAGTTTAGGTGCTGTGAACTCTTTACCATAATGAAGCATGGTATGTGCTGTGCACCATGTGTCTGTACAACTTTTTTACCTTTCCTGAATCAGAGTTCTCAACTAAACCATAGTCTTTAAGCCTTTCCTGTCTTGCTGTACAGTAATTTGCCATTCAGAACAAGCAGAGCATGTGTCCTTCCTTAGAGGATCCATTGTTTTGAGAGGCCATCAAAAGTGCACTCCTTCTTTTTAAACAAAAGCTTGCAAATTGCAAGACTGATGCTTCATCTAGTGAAACAGCTTTTGTAAGTTTTGCTTTGCCCAGTGAAGCAAGTTCTTAAGCTCTCTTTATACAAATATGTCTAATGTATCACTATGCCTGCCTCTCCAAGGATCACAAGAAAATTCTTATTAAATCACCTCCTAACCCAGCACAGCTGGGAATGGTGGTCATGAGTATTAGTCCTTAAACCAAAACTGTTTCCAACTTCGATCTTGAAACCACTACCAAAATACCAGGTACTGAACTTAAAAAAAAACCAACAAAGTGTCTCTTAATAGTCTGTCAATAATTAATCATGAATCTTGTGAAATCTCAGGAGAGAAACAGCAGACTCATATCTGCTTCTGGTGATATACCTGCAGCTCCCTTTCATATTTGTGTCACTCAAGCAAATGGTTGTTCCCATGGAGATGCACTTTTCCCTGCCTCTTTTTTAATAGGTTACACTTCCTTGTGTTAAAAGACAATTCATCTGAAAGCCTCATTATCATGCAAATGATGTCGTGTGTTGTCTGTTTGATTACCTGTAGCTATCTGCCACTCTTGTGCTTATCCACGGTAATTACCAGTACTTGATTTATATTTTTATATTCAATAAATATGAAAAGTGCCAGCCATAGTTCAAATTGTGGCAGACCCCGTAGGAGCTATAACTATTTAATTAATAGTTCCCCTCGTTTGCTGTTGAAGATGCATCATCTGAATAGTTGTTCATCTTTGGCAGTCTGTGTTCTAATGGAACTTAATGCCACCAGTTATGTTGGTATCTTGTACACAAAAACCAAAGTACATCATGAAAGTTTACTCTCTTTTTGAAGTTGATTTTATTGGGAAAATTTATAGTCTCATCAGAGAATTAAGTCATGCCTGTTTGATGCTAAAAACCAATTTTCCCAGAACTGTTGACTGTCATTAATTATATCTCAGTCCTTGAATATTTTATTAATAGAATCCTATCAGCTTTACCATTTTTTTGGCCCAGGGTTGGTGGAAGGTTAATGGACTTATTGGGCATCTAGAATAGGCAGCTTGATGTTTTAAAATATCAGCCCGTTTTCAGCAATGTCTTAAGGCTTCTTGAATTTCCATTTTATTTTGGCATTTTTTGAGAAAAAAAAAACCAAATAACACGTATTCAGAGACATCTCTCCTAAATGTGTTGGATGCTTATTAAAATGTTGATTAATGCTTGTTTAGCATAGGTTCATTAAATCAGTTCCTTGTGAACTGAAAAACAGCTCACCCAAAATCTCAAATGACCACCAGTAATTTCTGAAGAGTTACTTTAGAATCATCCTGTGCTGTTTTACAAAGCAATAGCCTTTTCTACGATGTTCACTTTGTCTTGGCCTTTTTAAGGGCTTGCTTTATTCTGTTGTATCGTCTTTTAGTCCTGATATCAGGGAATTTTCCGTAACTTTTAACTTGCCTTAAGTTATTTGGAGAAACTGAGTCTTGTAATTCTTCAATTGATGGGTGTCTGGTTTTGTCATTTTTCTGTTTGATAAGTGCTGCTTGTGTCTTCTTAAATCTCTGTTTTGAGTGAGGTCTAGTGAATACTCAGCTACAATAGCTTAGTTTTAATTATGGAAATACAGTGTATAGGCCACCTATTGAGTATTTTAAGTGATTCATCTTCTCATTCCTTTTTTGTCTTAACTGAGTGATACTGCAAGTAAAAAGTTAATGGTAATTTGGCCATTTCAAATTGCTGTCTTCTGTTTGCTCATATTGAATAAAATCTGGTAATTACTACTATTCTTAAGGCAAAAGCCAACTTCCATGCCTGTGATTAAAATTTAATCTTCATTCATTATAATGAAGTTTAAAATAGTTTCCTTTCTTTTGCAGGGAGGGTATTTTCTATACATTTTGAATAAGTCTTACTAAGCAAGAGACCTCCTGCATGCATCTTTTAAACTGTAATTTTCTGTAATATAATTCTTCCCATGTGCTGGGGGGGTGGAAAGGAATTCCCATATCCATTTGGTTAGAGTGGGTGTTTGCCAGCACCACCCCCAGAGCTGCCTCTGAGTACAACTCCACGGGTTTCCCCTTCTGCAGCAAAGATGATCTGTGCCTGCTGGCTCATCTCTGTCATGCCAAACAGAAACCTTATCTGAAGGAAGCCGGAATAATTGAGAAGTCAGTTGTATGTGTACTCAAAATAAAACTTCTACATTTTTTCCATCCCTTTGCAAGTCATTTTCCTGGCAGCAGCACAGCTCCCCAGGCAGCAGTGTGCCATGAGTGACTGAAGCGTGTGATCCAGCAGCAGGGTGCCATTTTCATGGGAATCCATGATTTCCTGAAAGTTACTGCTTTTGCTTCACAACCAGCACTGCATATAGGCTTTTCTTAGAGGTTTCTGGTCTTGTTCCCTTTAGTGGACAGCTACATAAGAAACCTTGAGGATGTACCTACTCTACTCTTGGCGTGGGTTTTTGAACAGATGCCCTGCAAAAGAAAAAAGATTTAACAAAATGTGTATTGAAAAAGAGATTGGACGCCAAGAATACAGGAGTGGAGTTTGCAAATCTGTAGGAACAATACAAACAGATGAGTTTTGGTGGTGATGGCAAGTAAGAGTAACCTTGATAACATTTCAAAGACATAAGTTTGAGATGCATGAGAAACTTTTAAAATGACTCCTTTATTAAGCTTCTGGAAGTCTGCAAAACTTTTCAGTAACTTTTTCGTTTTAATTCACTCAGTATGACAGATTCAAAAAGTAAGAATTGCCAAGCAAGATGCAATGTGGAGAAGCCAGTTGTTGCTTGCATCAGCATTCCTAGCAGGTTATTTCGCAAGTGTTATGAGCATCCAGGAGTATTTCCTGTCTTTGTCAGCCTCTGTGTTGAGTGTCTACCTGGGTCAGTCTGTAGATCTGCAGCAGTCCCTGAATGCCATATATATTGATGCTTTCAGGAATCAACTGATTTATATCTCTCTCTTCTCCCCAGTTACTTTTTATGAAAATGCTGGGTTTTTTTCAAATTAATGGCTTCATATATTCCCATTTGAGAGCTACTTAGTATCACTTTCTCGGTGCTCATTCGGAAATTGACAGAGAAGTAAGTTAGCCCTTTTTTCTTTGCAGAGTCACTGCCTAGTAAGAAGCAGAAATGAGGAATTGGTTATTCTTTAATGCAGTGGTTTTTTAGCAATGGAAAACTGTTCCTCTTTACTGTTGGTTAAGAGGCTTGATGTTCTTACTTTTTGCGTGGAAATATTTCAACTCAGATTTAAACTATTACCATCATAGTTCTTTATAACATGGTTATGAAATCTCATTCTCCAGTTAAGTTATCAGCCTTTAAGTTCTGGTGTGTGTTATTTGCCCCTTTTTTTTTTTTTTTTTTTCCTTTCTTCTTTGTTTTGGTTTTGAGGACTTTTTCTTTTTAAAGCTATCTTAGTGATCTGATTTTGGTAGTTCTCATCTGATATATGTGGCAGATTTAATTGTATAATTCTCATCTGATATATGTGGCAGATTTAATTGTATAAAGTGGTATTTTGACATTCATCAGATTGCTTCTAAATCTTAAGTATTGAATTTTGATTACTAAAGTCTTTTACTGGTGAAATTTACTTATGCCTCTAACGTTGTGGGTTTTAGCTGAATATTTTCCAGTTCTTCCACTCTAATTTTTAATAGTGTGGTCATAACAAGTATTTATGGCACACTCAGAACAGTAAATTGAGTTTTCAGTACTCTTTGCTTGATGAATTTGTTTGTTTATCAGTGACCTGTCTGAGCCTCATTTGCAAGATCACACAAAACACATTAAATTAATAATAGAAGCAAGTACCAGTTTGAAAATATTGCTGTTAGTTCTTAATTAATTATTTCAAATTCTAGCCTTCTCTGGACACCATAAGGGTGTAAAATTTGCTGCAGAATGAAAGAGTAGTGGAATTAAAAATAAATATGGTATCACTGTATAATAAGCATGTTGTTGTATAGCCTTATAACTTATGTTAATAAAAACAGGTCTACCTTAAAAGACAAACGGAAGTTCTTTTCATAGTTTTAGAACTTCAACTTCCTGATATTTTTGGCCTTGCTTGTCACAGACCTGTAAGAAATGCTAGTCTTTCCATTCAAAACCCAGCACTCAATAAAGTTGATTTTAAAAAATAAATAACTTCTTAAAGTATATAGCTACTTGTCAAATATTTATATATAATTGTGCCTCTTGGAGGATTGGCTGAGGGAATTTAAGTTCAAATTTAGAAGAGGAATTAGTGGAAGTGTTTATATACAGCACAAATTCTTGCTCAGTTTCCTGGAATCCTAGAATAGCTCATTTAATGGTTGAATTTGGTCAACAGAAGCACTTTCTTTGCTCTGCTTCATCCTGCTTTGTAGTTGCATTGCTCAAAGTAAGCATGTTTGTGAAACAGTGTGACAATGGTGGTAATTCTTCACCGGTGATGCAATTGAGGAGAATATGGTTTTGTGGTAGTGAGAGAAGTGATTGGAACTCCTCTTAGGTGTGGTGTCTTTAGTTTCAGGGAAAAAATAAGCTGGAACAATTGCACTTCTTCCATGTTCACAGTACTAACAGATGATTGTGGTTGCATAGATTGCTGAGAAAGAAGAACTGGGAGATGTCCACAATGATTTCAAACACAGGGAAGAGATTTCTTCTATTCCCATTCAGAGCATGTGGAGTTAGGTCCTGGCAGTGCTGATGCCACTGGAGTGGAGCAGATGATTAGTATAATATGTAATTGAAATACTTTGCTACTTTCTGGAATTATATCTATCTCACAATCATCATTAAAACCTAGACTTAGTTAAAGTAGCCATTTTTACTTTATTGATGATCTTTGAAGATGAGGAGATATACTCAATAGCAGTAGTTTTGCATATGGAAAATTACTGATGACGGGGTAGGGTCTGACTTCTCACAATCAGTTAGATACGTAATTGCAAAAATGTATTAATTTTTTAGTGTTACTATAAAATGTTAAAATATTTATCTAATATGCAAAACAAACTCGGGAATTTGTGGTTTTGAACCCGTTATACACCTGCAAATGTTTAAATAATTTTAATATGCATATTAACTGTGTCCACTGAAAGTAACATTAAAGGAATCTGCTTGGTGGAACTAAAATCAGACTTTCTAAAAAATACTGTTGTAATTTCTAAAGAAAATCTGCTTGAGAAGGAAAAAAGAATCTGAAGTTGCAGAGCAGACTAATGTAAACAAACAAACAAAACCACAGCAAAAATCCCAAATGAAACACAAACTTTATGCCTTTTAATGAGCTGAAAGCAAAGAATTTCAGTGAATATTCTGGAAAACTCATGGAACAGAATAATGCTTCCTTTATCGCTTGATAGGAGTTTCTCTGCTGGATGTATGTACCAGGCCCTTTATCTGCTCCAAAGTGAAAAGCCAAAAGCAGCAGTGAATGCAGAACCTGAAGCTTGTTGCCATGCTAGCTAGTAATGGTTCAGAAGTTTGCTTTTTTCAGTTCACAATTGGATATATTGTATTCTGTTGTGGTTTTAGCTTTATTGAGGTAGATTATTTATTGGGGTAGATCATTTAAAAAATGTGCTGCTTCAAGAATTTAAATATATAATGGGAACCATGATGTGTGCTATCTTTCAGCAGGTTTTTCTACTGTGATGGTTGCAGTAAAATGTTGCAAGGATGAAGGAATAAAGAAATCCTCTTATTTTTAATTCTATATTGAGTAAAAAAAAAAATTGTTCATTGTATTAGAAGTTTTATCTAATAGGTATACTTTTTCCCCCTTTCCCATGCAGAATGTCTGTGTGTGCTTGGAGGTACCTTGACATTTACAGATCAAAGAATGAGCCTTTATTTTATTCATAATTATGTGTGAAAAGATAAAAGGATCACCTTAACTCAGCGTGGCTGTGTGTATTGATGTCTTTGGTATTATTTCCCTCAGTTGCCACCTTGGAGTACCCTTCATTTTGCCCCTCTCTGAGCCAGTTATATTTTAACCAGTAATGTGTGGCCTTAGAGCAAGCCCAAAAATTAGCTCCCAAGGTGGTTTCACAGCTCACCTTTCAAGAGAGTTACTCCATTGCCGGTAGCTCTTCCTACATCCCGTTCCAGCTGTGGAGGCAGTCTTTCACTTTCTTAGCATTAGAAGTTTGTGTCTGAGCCCTCAACTCTTTTGATGTTTCATTTTTTTACATAGAATAAAATACTTTAATCGTTCTGCTAATTATGTCTCTTCTTCTGAACCAGTGAAAATAGAGTCCTTTTTTTTTCCAGATACTGTCTTGTACTAGACTCATTGCACAGTGTTCCCTTCTTTCTTCCTTTCCCTCAGGTTCCTGGGAGAACTGAAGTTGGCTGAGGCAGCAGAACTGGGGCCACTGCCCCAGTGCGGGTCACTGCATTGAACCTATCTGCCTCGGTTGGGCTTTTTCCATAAGTACATGTTTATAGGGATACATGTATTTGAGTGCTCTGCATGCTGTCACCCCTTTGGCTTCGCATCCTAGCACGTGAAGGTGGTAGCCAAGAGAAGAAACATGACAGTAGCTGAGGTGTTAGAGGTACAATAGAGGTATTGTGTGCCTTGTTCGGTGTGTGGAGCTGGGTCACTGTTCTAAAGACCAGGCTAGGATGGTAACTGGCAAAAATCAATAGCCTCTGTATGTACTCTTGGGGATACCATTTTCCAAGGAATTACAGTGACTCAAAGGACAAGAGATTTTTCATAACATGTAGGTGGCAGTGGCTGTTCTTTCTCCTACCTTAGAATCATTGGGGAATTCTTTTCCTTCAGATCTGGCTATTTCCTTCAATATGCAACCTAAAGTAATTATTTTGGTATTACTGGATGGATCTCTTTTTTTTTTTTTTTTTCCCTGTTTTTTGTGGCCTTGGGCTGTCTTGAGGTTTAATATTCCAGGGTATTTTAAGTATTAATTTGTTTCTTTTTCTCTACTTGTTTCCACTTGGGTTCCATTACTTTCTGTTTCTCAGGTTTTTTGAAGACCTGAAAAAATGGCTATTCCGTGACATGTTCTCATACTATGCAAACAGAATTTGTAAATTAGCATTCACGCCAAAAGAAACTGGGCTTTGTCTTAGAATATGTAAAGGAATTTTCTGAGTCTCAAAAGTGTTCTGTTCTGTGGAGTCTTTCCGTAAGACAGGAACTGACATGCGTAAAGTGTTTGTAGACATAAAGCACGAAGCTGCAATGCTGGAGAGAATGCCCACCTCTCTTTTCAGGGGAAAGGTTCTAGCACAGATGGCTTTTTTTTTGAGAGTTGCTTCAGTGGTGAATGTGATTGTTTACTGACAAGTTATTTTTGTGGTTTCAGCAAATTGTTTTGGATGGACACCTCTCTTAATGGCTGATCAGCTTGAAGAGATGGACTTTTGAGGGTGCTCTTTCTAATAGATGACTATTTGTAGCTGTATTTTGCACTAGAAGTTGATTTAGGACTTAGGCTCTAGACTGTCTAAATTGTATGCAATCGTTGCCATCACTCCTGTTTGCAGTCTTTGGGATTTTGTAAATTAAAGGAAATGGAAAGCAATAGAAAAAAGAAAGGAAAAATGTATTTTGATGTGGTAGAAAATGTCATTCTTCTTGTATATGGGCTCTACCAATATACTAACCAACCTGTATGATATTTTTAAAATTGTTCATTCAGGAAAGGACTCCAGGACATGAAGTAAATGTATTACTTTACTATTACTCTATAGTTATTGAGTTTAAAACTACAGAAGAAATTGTTCTGGTTTGTGTGTGAGTCCTGGGGTTTTGTGTTTTGACTGTGAGGACTAAATCTCAGAGGAGATGGGCTGTTTTGTTAGGTGAGCCATTTCATCCTGTTACTTCCCCTTCAGAGACAGAGAGGCCTGGTTTTGCGTATGTAATTGCAAATAACCTGAGAGCCCTTGATTAATGAAGCTATGTGCATTGAAATTCAGAGAGGAAGTTAGTACAGGAAAGATGTTATTTAGTTTGCTTTCCCATTCCTAAAAGGAGATTGCAAACTGCAAGAAAAACTGCAGTATCAATGACAGGCTTCTAAGGATTTTTGAGATTTCTAAAGAGAAAATGTAATAAACATTTTGTATTTTCTTGTAACACTTATTTAATATTGGAGAACATTAGTATAGTATAACATGGGCATTCTGGCCATATGGTAGAATTACTGAGGCTTTACATTGTGCTTGGTTGTTGGTATGGGTCAACTGGAGTAAAACACAGTGAGCTCGAAGGACTGTTGTGTTTTCAGGCGGGACTGTCTTGAGCTTTTTGGTGCTGAGATCCTGTGCTTGAGTCAGTGTTTGGATCATTGCCTTCTAAAGCATTTCTTTGAGTTAAGGGGCTGTATAATTGGTGCTTTGTAGTTTCTCTCTTCAGGTTTGGGCTTGGTGATCCAAACTTCAGTCCCCTTCTGTAACATCTATTACATCTTTGCTTCTCAAATACAGAATTGAGAGTAAATTTGAGCATACAAGAAGTAAAAGTTAGAACAATAGTTACATGTCTTTAAAATAGAATAATTCCATCTCGGTTATTTGGAAGGGCCTTTAAATTGGAGGGTTATCATCTTGCGTTCAGGATAGTCTACTTTGTACTTCCTGTATTTTTTTCCCCAATTTCTTTTTAATTGAGTGGGTTAGTGTTGGGAAGTCAAATTTGTATCCTGAGCTGTCATGTGCACCTCTTTTTCTTCATATAAATGTGAGATAGCTAAATATAAATCATCTTTCCACCAAGTGCTGGAAGGGGAGAGAGAACATAAGCTATGATATACTTCCTGAGTGACAGGAATGTGCATTGAGGGAACAGAAAGCAGTGGGAAGTCCTACATGGCTACTGCACCTTCTTCCCACACTTTATAAATATGCTCTTAGAATTATAGGGTGGCCTTGGATTTAAGGTATTTCTGGATAAATTCTCTTATTAGTGCATCTTTAAAAATCAAGATAGCGTAATTTGTAAGATTACAAATTAGGTGTATCTTTTTGTGTGTGTGTGTGTGTGTTTGAAAGCAGAGACTGCATATTGAAAGCAAGCAAGTTTCAATTTAAATATGTAGGGAGAAATTGGAATGGTAGGTCTTGAGAAACCCCGTTTATTTTATATGCCTTCTATTTGAGACCAAGACAGCTGTTTTCCTGTTATATAGAGGATTTAAATTCCCAAGACCATTTAAATTTGCCTAGCGAGGCTTCTACTTCATTTTGCCACTGGGGTAAAAACATACATGAGGCAGTTTATGGAAGCCTCCAGATCGTGTGTTTGTCTCTGTCCACGTATGTCCCTATATTAGATCTTTATAATTTTAACCTTTTGCTCTAAAATGCTCTGGGTTTTAATTACCCAGAATTAATGCAATAGTTGTTTTTAATATAGTTGTTGAGTTGATTTCTTTACAGAAGCCTCCAGACTGAATAGTGTTTGATGCATGGAAAACTTTGACACTGCTTTTTCCTGTATTTGAAAAGCAGTGATAAAGCAGCTTGGTTGTCGAAATGTCAGAGTTTCACTTTGACATTTAGAGAAGAGTTTCCATTTTCTGATTTTTTTCTAGTGTGGCTATTTTTTTATATTGAGCTTCTTAGAGAAGATACAAAAAGTCATTAATTGAGCTGTAAAGCTTCATTTCTGTATCACAAGTGCAGTTGAAGATTTCTGGAATTTATAGCAGTGTCCTTTAAAGAGTGCTGTTGATGGATATGTTGCTTCTAAACACTGACTATCCCATATGGATCTTAGCCTTTGAACATTTTCTTGGAAACTATATGTGTGAGTGGAGGGGGAGAAGAAGCTGTGGGAGGTTGCAGTCTGAAAATGTGCAGAAATGTTTGGTTTTTCTTTCTGTGTAACAGAAGAAACTTTGGTCTGCTGCATTCCTTAGTAATAAAGAAGCAAAGACAAGTTAATTTGAAATTATAAAAGTAATAATAGATAACAAAATTACATGAATGTCTGATTTGAATATTCCAGGTGACAAGAAGTTGTGTTTAGCTCTGTACTGAGTGGATGAATTACTTAATTACTTAATTACTTAAACCCCATTGTGGTGGGTTTTTTTTCTGAAGAATTT
Organism: Hirundo rustica; assembly: GCF_015227805.2. Taxonomy (NCBI): domain Eukaryota; kingdom Metazoa; phylum Chordata; class Aves; order Passeriformes; family Hirundinidae; genus Hirundo; species Hirundo rustica. The sequence goes on from NC_053451.1 coordinate 90,525,010, forward strand.
TCCTGAAAAGTTAATTGCTTCTTTCTTAATACAATTTTTAGTTTATTTAAAAACAGACACTGTACACTTTGCACTCTTATTAACTGTATGCATTAATATGCAATATAATTCATTGTCATAATATTCGGAGATTAATAACTTACTTGTTAAATAAGAAAACATCATTTTTTTAACTGCATTGTATGAAGTCAGATGGAATTACAATTTTGTTGGATATTCAAGAAAAATAATTTTAGGTATCCTAAAAATTGGCTAAAATATTGAAGAAATGTTAATTCTTAAAAAAAAGTAATTTTGAGAGATTTGCTTGATTATGTTGCATCTAACAGAAAATACTACATTAGTAAATTGAATGAAAATTTCTTGTTGCCTTGTCCTTGAAGATTTTCACTACAGGGAGAGCTGTTATGTAAAATTTGATTGAATGTTTATGGAAACTAAAACATATCTCAATTTCAGCTGAAATTTATTTCTTAACTTTTTATATAACTCTGAAATGAGCAGCAATTGTTTTAAATTTTTTTTCCCCTCTGAGTATTCTCTGAATATTGAGAATTCTCCTAGTTCATTTGTTTGACTTCCTCAAATTTATCAACCTCAGACTTGTTTATCTTGAATCTTTCAGCTCTTAAATGGAAGTAGTTGTTTTAAAATATAATAAGGTTAAAATTTTATAATATAATAAGGTTTAAAAAATTGGTTAAAATAAAAATACTTCCATTAAAATTGTACTGTGCTCATGTTCTTTGTGTGGCTTCTATGATTTTATGGGATTCTTTATGACCATAAAGCAAGTGGCACTGTTAAAAGCATTTTACTCTTGAGTGAGGGTGCCTAAATTAAAGCACATTAAAATTAGTATGAAAAATTGTACAAGTAATTGCTTTGTTGTTTGGGAGTTTTTTGTTGTGGTTTGTTGTTTTTTTTGTTTGGTTTTTTTTTTTTTTTTCATTTTGTTTTGGGGGTTTTTGTCTGTTTTGTTTGGTTTTGGTTTTTCTTTTTTTCTAATTTAGAGAGTAATGGTCAGTAATATTTAAAAAAAAAATAGTTACTGGGTAATTCACATTTCCCATGAAAGATTTTTTTAAAATAATTTTTCCCATAAATAAATTTTCAAATATTCCTGTTAAGTTTAAAACACATGCTTTGACAGTGAGAGTTATGGGTGTACATGTGTCCTTTTCAGCTCTAGTGTCATTTTCTGTGTTTTGATTAGTTAATACACCATATTTTAGATTTTTAATTGAGAAAAAATTCTGTTATATTTGTAAATATACTATGAAAGAGAGTACCTGTTGGTATTTGATTCAAGATATCTTTTTGATGACTCTTATCTTGCTCAAGTTACTTTTTTGCCAATTTACAGCTTTGTAGTAATATATAATAACTGATCAAAAACTGATTTCATACATAAAGGTTTGAATACATTATAGAAAAATTAGTTCCGCCTTGTTATGATAAAAAACATCTATTAAGATATGTAAATATGGCAGTAGATGAAAATGTACAAATAGTTGGCTTTCTAATTGCCGTGGGGAGAACTAACAGCTTTACTCAGCAGCATCCATTTTTATATTTCCAGCTTCATATTTAGACTTAAAACTGGCTTCTCCAACAGTGATACAGGATATTTGAAGAACAGTATTATAATGGAGCTCTAATCCCTTAAAAGAGGAAGTAGTTTTCAAAACTCAGTTGTATTGAGACACTTTTCATTGGTTTTGCAGTGTATTCTATAGTTTAAAGGTCACTTTTGGAAGAGAGTATCCTTCCTTAATTGTTCTTGATATTTGAATAAGAAGCTCTTGGGGGATACTTAAGGAGTTGTATCTGTTGTATTTAGTAGTATCTGGTCTTTTTCACTGAGTTCTAAACTGAGGAATTCTGTTGAATTTGTTGTTGAGGAGATTTCAGTTTGAGGAATTGAATTTGGTATTGAATTGAGAAATTCTGAGGAATTTGGTATTGCTCTTAAGATTTCTCAAAGCAATACTTTTCTGGTATTGCGATGTTTTTCTGAAAGGGTTTTTGGGGTTTTTTGTCCTGTGATTTTGATTTGATGTGTAGGTAAGCTGCGAAAAATACCTTTGATCATCATTTATATATTAAAATTATGTATTAAAATCAGAGAATGTTTTAGAAAAGGTAGCCTTGGAGAATTCAGACGACGCTGATGACTTGCCATCAATTTCTCAGAAATTGTCATTTGGTCTGAATAATGTTTTTTGTATATGGAAGAGGGAAAAATAGAAAAGACAGTAATATTAAATCAAAAGACAGTAATAGCAAATCAACTTTAAAAAAAAGTCAGGTATCAAATCAACTTAAAATTTCTTCAGAAAAGAAATGCAAATATATTTAGTCTAAAGTTGAGCTACGTACAAGATTTTAACAATTTTGGGAGCAGTCTTGGGAAGGAGATGCTAGAGAATTAGACTGCAAATACCTTTAATGCTTGGTTCATGTTATTCTTAAGCAGAACTTAATAACCATGAGTATGGATAAGCCTGCGGAGATGTTTTTTCATCTCTGGGGATGATCAAATGCAGTCAAAATACAAAATCTGGTCACTCATCAGTTTCAGACAAGGATACCAGCTTGCAGGAACATGGAATGACTTGTCAAATAGAACTTTGGAAAATTAGGATGTTGTCTTTTCTAGTTGTCTAGGATTTTTCTACTAGAGGTATTGTGGAATATTAAATCATAATTAGTAAATGGAATGCAAACTTATACTAGTGGCAAAAAATCCCTTTCTGTGCAAGTGTTATGTATGTGTTTGATGAGGTGTGTTTTAAGGTCATGTTTTAAGAATAGTTAAACTTATCTTATGAACCAGTTTTCATAGATGTTGTAGCTCTGAAGCCTTGTTTCAGTGCCATCACTGAGAGCAGAAGAGAGAGAGGAATCCTTTTGTTTTTATCGGGAGAAAGCTGAGCAGTTGGGGCATCTCTGCTGACAGGCAGCCAAGCTTCGGCCCAGGAACGTGGCCAGCAGTGCAAGAGACGCACGTAGGGGTAGGGGAACTGGCACTGTCCCAGCATTGGGCCAGAGGAGATCGATCAGAGGGAAATTCCACTGCTTTGAGCTTTGGGGCTTGGGGGAGCTCAAGACGTTTCCTAGGGCTGTCTAAGAAGGATGAAGTGGGAAGGCTGGAAATGCTTTGGGGAGAGGAAATTGGAGGTGCAAGCTCGAGGACCTTATAGGTACAATGGAAAGGCTGTCTCAGGGACAAGCTGGTAATGAAGGGGTGCTTGCATAATGGAAACTTAAGTGACAGGAAGCAAACTCATAGGAAACTGGTCTTCAGCCTGCTGCTCAAAAAAACAAGCTATTCTTTAGAGCGGCAGCTGAGCTAGGAAAGGAAGAAGGCATGTAGTGATGCAACAGGCTCATTTCTGAGTTTCCCTAGGACTAACTGTGAGGCCAGAGGATTTCTTTTGCTACAGAGAAGAGGACTTGCAGTAGGTCCCTTCTCTGGAAATGTTGCTCAACAGGTGCAACTTTTTTGTCTCAGTAATATAGCCTAAGAATTATACCAGCTCACATCACTAAGCAATGTATTTTTATGAGTGAAAATAAAGTAACTGTGGGTTACTTGGAGATTGTGAATAGTGTTATTTCCTATGAATAGCAGTAACAAATCAGTCTCTCTGCTGCTTTGCAATGCTTCTTTTCCGTCCACATTTTTCTTCTCACTTGAAAGCTAATCTCTTGCTTTAGATTTCTCCTTACAACAACTATTTGTGTTACGAAGGATTATGGCTTCCACAGGTTACAGAAGAACTGTAACCAGTGAGTTGGAATAATAAAAGTACAATTGCAGTAGAGAGGCAGATAGATTAATAAGAGAAAAGTTTTCATTAGAACAAAGACAATAAAATATGCTAAAACTACGACTGCAATTGGAAGTATATTCAGCTTTTGTATACATGACTCCCAAAGTGCTTGAATGTTTTGTTTTCCATGAAGTCTTTTATATGGGTTTCATTCCATTCCAACATAGTAAGGATCCCCTTATGAATAGTAGTAAGTGAACATTTCTGATAGTACAGTGATGGTGTTTACTCTTCTAGAGATGACTCATGTAGGTTTTACTTTTCTTTTTTTAATGGAGTAATGTTTTTTGTTATAGATGCATATACAAAGTTTGTAATTGTCCTAACTTTATTCTTGCTTAGCTGTGATGAGCCATCCCAGTAAACTGTATTTTTAGACTTTCCTAAGGAAATGAAGCTTACACTAGTCATGCTGTCACAGTCAGCTGTCATAGTCCGTCCATCTGTCCATCCTTGATAACTCAGCCAATTTTAGGCAAACTTGACAGACTGGCAGAGATAAACGAACTAGTTTTTTTCCAATTCTGTGCCTGGGAGAGTCATTGCTAGTGTCCCTCACTGGAGAAGAAGGCAGAGCAACCCCAGCTCTTTGCTCAGTCCAGGTGGGGCTGAAAGCCAGTGGAGTACCAGGCACTGTATTTGGCTGGCCAGCCCAACAAAGGTAGGAAGGAGGGCAGCACCAATGGGAGATGGAGTATGCTTTGAAGGCATTTTGGAGATGGCAGTGGGGAACGAGGGATACGAGAAGGACCTGGGGATGTGAAAGCAGTCATACAATAGGGGCACTTACTGTGAATCTTGCAGGAGATACGGGAGGAAGAGGAGAAATAGCTCAGCAGGAGGTATAAAGAGAAAAACAAGAACAGATTTCCTTCATTCTGCTCATGGAACAACTTGTTTCCTCTTCAGTCATGGACACAGTTATGAATGTTGCAGCCTCACATAAAAAATTACTCATAGATAATGTGCATGCCCTTTGCTGTGCCTGACTGCAGATGGGTCTCTGCATAGTTTGTTCCTTTGGTCAAACCAACTGAAAAGTCTTTGGTGCACACTGCTGCTATTGCGAAAGGTTAAGCATTACCATGCTGTCAGCTTTAAAAAGTTTTTTCACATGAAATGTTAAGCTTAAACAGAAGAACTCCAGTAGTCTTTATTGGTAGAAATTAGAAACTACTATTTTTTTCCTCAAATTTGTAATGATTTATGTTTAATGAGTGTGATAGGAAGCAACATTTCAAAAGTCAGACCATTAGGAGGTCTGTGAAAAAAGAGGGAATTTACGAAACTCCAAATGAAAGAAAGTGTTTGAATGATAACTTTTTCCTAAATATGTAGGTAGCTTTATCAGATTTCAGAAAGGTTATTTTGAGTATTTTGGGGGTTTTACCTGTTTGTCAACAGTTTTTTCTCTAGATACTTAAGTTTATGGCATTTTCTTTTTTGCACTATGTCCCCGTTTCTCACAGTTATCTCTGTGCTCTGAGTTTCAACTAGTTAGGCCAGCTGCTTCACCATCTACTGCTTTTTTCATTAGCTCTTTTGCTGTAATTCCAAGAAGTGAGCTATGTATCTTCATTAGTGAGCTGATAAAAGCCTAAGTTTTTAATCTGGAAGGTTCAGTCTCAGTGGAGGGCTTTATGTAGAGTGAATCTATTGAAATACAGTTGCTTGTTTCCCATGAATTTATAACAAGTAATTTCCCCCTTTTCTTAACAGAACTACCCTTAGGTTCTGTTTGTTTATATCACTGTAATTTAATGCTCATTAGTTCTGAAACATCCTTGTCTTTTTGGTTAAAAATGATGTCTAAACTGATGAAAATTTCCAGTCTTGGCAGAGATCAGAACCTGACCAGCTTCTGATTAGTACTCCCTTGTACACTCTTTTCCTGTGATTGTCTCCCCTAGTACAATAAGCTGCCTCCCTCATTTTGCCTGAAAGTGCAGCCACTGGCTCTTGGCTGAAGTGATGTACTTATAACAACATTAGGATGTAGCAGGCTCCAGCAGGAAACAAGGCCCTGCTGGGGAAGGTCAGGAAACACTTTAGGATCATCAGAATTTTCTGCTGTCTTCTGAGACCGTAAGACGATATATTAATTAATGTATTTAACCCTTCTAGACAGCAATCCCTGCATGGTTATGTGTACACTGTTAGTCTGTGCTGTACAGATAATTGTGAAATAAGCACAAAGTTTTGTGGTGAACAAACAGCTTTGCTGAAGATGCCCATTGTATATGCAAGTACATATATATATATAAATATATTAAAACATACTTTTTAGCAGTGGAGTGGCTGGATTGAATAAGCCTGAATTGTTAAAAACTAAATAGCATGCATCTCCTTATTTCAGATTATTTGAAGAAACAAAACCAAAGTACCTTTATTTATATTCCTACCATTTAGTATTCCATAATATGGTGCTCTTGTGTCTCAACTAAATCTCTCACCTGCTACCTAGGCTCTAGGGGTATGGAGAAAAGTACAAATGCTCCTATTTCTGTCATGGTTTTGCTTTCTGTCCCTTTCATGACATTTTGGGTGTTCCTTGGTTGTGCTATACTGAGACGTAATCTTTTGTTTTTCAGAAATTTTATAAGTGAATTTCACAAGAGAGGGCTACTTGTTCGCCTTATTTATTATTTTGTTTATATATGAGCTTAAGCAGGGGTTACTGCAAAAGTTTGAAAAGTACACCAAGTGTGTTGTGCAGTTTTTTAATATTTAAACAGACATTAGTATGGTTTCTCTAGTTAAAAAAAAAAAAAAAAGTGGTGTTCAATGTTGTTGTTTCTTCTGTACGTTGTATTTAGCACTGTAATTAAAGCCATGACAGGATATCAGAATTTACAGATTATAGGGAAACATATGCAAATGGCCTTCCTCATCATCAGGTTTCTGCTGTAACAGTACGTGATGAAATGTAGGTGAAAGAGTTGTGGGTTTCAGAAGGGGGGTTACAGTTGGAAGGAATTGCAGCTGTGCCTGCCTGGGTACTACCAAAGCAAAGAGAGCTATACAATCTGCAGAGAAACTTCAGGTTTTATTTCTGTGCTTGATAATTTTTGTAGATTTTCTTTGACTTTTTGTTTGAGCCATATTGAAGTATTCTCTAAAATTAAAAGACATGGTCATTTGGCTGGAATTTAAAAATACATAACAACAAGCTCAGAAATGTTTCAGTGATTAGCTGTTCTCCTAGTGAAGAAATCACTGTGTTTAAGTGTGTTTAAACTCTGCTGCTTCTGAGAAGTCATTATAACACTAATTGCTCTTTACCTAATGGTGCATCAGCTGGATGTTAACGAGAATCTCTTAAAGGTGTTGCTATTTCCTGACTATGTAGTGTTACAGAAGAGATCTCCATTTAGCAGTGTTGTTGAAGCGAGGGTACAGCATGTCACCAAATCCAGCTGTTGCAGTCTGGGGACAAGCATTCCAAGTGACCACTTTCCATTTCTATCTTTAACAGGCTTGGGAAAAACCAAGAGAAAGACGAGCGCGAGAGACGCCTCCCCCACTCCCAGCACAGACGCAGAATACCCTTCCAACGGCAGCAGCGCCGACCGGATTTACGATCTTAACATTCCTGCCTACGTGAAATTTGCCTATGTTGCCGAGAGGGAGGATGAGCTGTCCCTCGTTAAAGGGTCCCGAGTGATTGTCATGGAGAAGTGCAGCGATGGCTGGTGGAGAGGTAGCTACAATGGACAGATCGGCTGGTTCCCTTCAAACTATGTGGTAGAGGAGGTTGAGGAGGCAACTGCAGATTCACCCAGCTTTCTCAGCCTAAGGAAAGGCGCTTCCATGAGTAACGGCCAGGGCACCAAAGTACTCCACATCGTTCAGACACTGTACCCGTTCAGCTCAGTCACAGAAGAAGAGCTCAATTTTGAAAAAGGGGAAACGATGGAAGTCATTGAAAAGCCAGAAAATGACCCAGAATGGTGGAAATGTAAAAATTCCAGAGGTCAAATCGGTCTTGTTCCTAAAAACTATGTAGTAATCATTAGCGATGGTCCTTCCATGAACACTTCCCATCCACCTCAGATAAGCTACACGGGACCATCTTCTACCGGACGATTTGCTGGAAGAGAGTGGTATTACGGGAACGTTACCCGGCACCAAGCAGAATGTGCCCTGAACGAAAGGGGAGTGGAAGGAGATTTCCTTGTTAGAGATAGTGAATCTTCGGTAAGTGGGGCTCGGCCCTCAGGTTTGTAACCCCCCGTGCATGGGTTAGCAAGCACGGCACTTAACAGATTCCCTGTCTTTTCACCCTTAAAGAAGCAAGCAAGGCTTCAGCATTACCAGCCAATACCCACCCTGCTTGTGAGAAGTGGTCTTTCAGTGAAATGCAGTGACATTTACACTGAAATTTAACAGCTGTGGTCTGTATTATCCAGGGGTTTTTTTAAGTTAATGGACAATCAAGTAAATATTTCAGGTTTCCATTCGGCTTTTCATGTGTTTCTCATGCAATCCTGAAATTTAAAGCACTGCAAAGTAATATAATTCTAGTTGATTGAAAATTTGGTCATTAATTTGATCTTAAATCTATTTTCAAATAGAATCTTTGCATTGGTCGGTTCTGTTCTGCTTTTAATTGAATAATTACATAGTTTCTTTATTAATTAAAATCCCATTTTAATCTATTTTTATCTACTTAGATCATTTAGATTGTAATAAGGTAAAGTACAGTCTAAATGTGCTTCACATTTAGGTACAACTTAACAATTGTATCTAGTTGTTGAGATTGTTGTATACAATAGAGAGGGTCAAGTCAGAAGCTCATATGCCTTGTAAATTGAGCCTTGATGACATCAGAGGGATCTGAATAATTCTCATTATGGTTCTGATTATGTAATTCCAAAAGTTCAGATTTAAAATTCACCTGAAAGGACTTTCGTGTATGCTGAGGCCAGAAAATTTCTAGTTAAAAGCACTAAAATTATCCTTTGACTGTGATTTTGAAAAGGTGACAGATTTTAATCTTACATCATATATAACATTGACAAAATTGACAAAGTGCGATTTTATAACAGTCCAGATATTTTTATCTGAAGACAGTATTGTCTGATTAAATTTCAGGTACCTCTCCTTGATGAATTTGCTCTGGAAAAAACATGATAGCTCTCAAACACCCCTTTCTTTGAAACTGTGTGTCATCAAATTCCTATTTCTGCTTAATTATAATCACTAAACAAAGGCAAATGCAAATAAACCACAGGAGAACTGGAAAAAAAAAAAAAAAAAAAGGATTAAATAAAAGTAAACTAGAGAAAGATAGGAATAAAAATAGAAATTTAGAAATCGTGACTGATTTACAGAGGCTGAGAGGAATCAGGTTTGTTTTGTCAACAGAAGAAAAGACTGATGTGGGACAGTCTTCTAAAATGTAGAAAGCCACTGTAATTATTAAATTACAGTAGGGTTTTTTTTCCCAACATTCCTTTTCTGTCAACATCCTGTCTGTTAGGGGCATTCTGAATGTGGTGGATTCTTGGCACGTCTGTCCAGCCAGGTAGAAGCTCACTTTCAGATCTAGAGGCTGCATTGTGATTCATCTTGAGACTGTAGCTATCAATTTCCTTTCATCTCTGGGGAAAGTGCCAGAAGGAGAGTTTGAAAACTAATACAGTACTTAAAATACAAAGATTCTTGCTAATTTCTCATTGCATGATGTGTCACAGTGACCACTATGCTATGGCTTGGTTTTTTTGCTCTTAAGTGTCTGCCTCTATCTTTGGAGTAAATGAACTACCGTGGAAGAACACAGTAACCTTTTAATTTAATGTGACATCATAACACTAAATCCTTTTATTCAGGGCAGTTTCAAACTTTTTGCCTGCATTGTTGCTGGAGAAATCTCTGCTTTGGAGTACAAAAAGATTCATTCAGAATGTGGTCTTCAAACTATTTCTAGCATCTAACACTTAGTGGGATAACAGAAAATTTATTCAGTTCATATCACAGCGAGTTTTTTGCACACCTGCAGGAAAAAGAAAAGCACTGAATTGAGGAACTTACCTTTTTTCCTTTTTTGTACTCTTTGTCTGGTTTTGCAAACCCTGTATTTGAGATTATTTTTAGCAATGAGAAAGCTTTAGATATGCATGTAAATGCCTCTCTTGTATTAGTACTGCATGAGAGTTTTAGTTTTAGCTTTAAAGAAATAATTTACTGCATCTGAAACTTTCATCTGCCCTAATCTTTATGTATCATTCCATACTATGGTGTGTTTATGTATGTGAATTATAAAACACTGTGAATTGCTAGTTTTTTTCCCTGGAGTACCACAAGTGATATAATAAGTGAATGGGCATACTTGAAAGCACTGAGAAAAGGATCATAAAAATCTATTTCAAACTTATTAGGTATGGAATAAAGAAAGAGTTTAGTAATAACTCATAAATTTCTGACAGTTACTGTATTTCACATGTGACTGCAGAGGTTGTTCATGCTGTGGCTAAAAGTCACCAGAAGTGTCTTCTCAATCTGAGCAGATGGTCTTGATTAGAGAGAGCAGACTGAGCAGAGCCAAGCTGTCAGCTCTCTGATTTGCTCATCTGACCACCAGACCAGCACTTCCCATTACACTGTGTTGTTAACTCACCTATTAAAGCTGAAGATGCAGGATATAACCCTTTCTAGAATGGCCCACAGATCAAGCTGTGAGTCATGCTGCTAATCCTGTGCCTGATTTTTGACCTGTTTTAGAGTTTCCTGTAGCCTTCCATCACCATAGTTACAAAAATTGGTCTGCATAAAAGTTTTCCATAGTTTCAATTTTGTTCTTGTTACTGAGCTACGAAAAGCTCTCCTTGGATAGGCGAAGGTTTGTGTTGTTCTTTATGTGCTTGATGAGACTGTCATGTTTTTGCATTTCAAGTGCTAGTAGCTGCAAGATTTTACAATATTTCTCTAGGTTTAACTTACCAGATGTTTGTCTATTCCTTTAGACAAAAATATTCCCCTCAGTAACCCTTAGGTCTACAGGATGCTACCATAGAGGAGAATAGCCTGAGATGAACTCTATAAGGTAGTTGGGAGCCTGATTATCTTCATTAATTACGAAATACTATTATTAGAACCATAAACTTGTTTGAACCATTTAAGGCCATCGTTTATGTAACAGGCACAGTTAGCTACTGATAACATTTTTTCCAAGTGTGTTATATCTAAGTAATGTCACCTTAATTTTGGAGATCTAAAAGAACTGGGCATGTGCGTAGTTAGAAATACTGCTAACTAGTTGTTATTTCTATTTCAGGCTACTAGCTTAAAGAAACCTCTAGTTTGTCTCATTTAGGTAACAAAACAATGAACAAAAAACCCTGCAGACTTAACCTATGCAATCTCTGTAGAGCCACTTTTTGGATTGCAGGCTCTTCAGCAGTCAGATTTTTGCTCTCTTTGTGTAGTTCCTCACCCAAGACAAGCAGGTCTTGACTGATGCTGGTGGTCTTGGTTGGGTGGATGATCATCATGCTTTGAAGATCTCAGATTTCACTGAGTACAGAAGCAAATTTGGGTGGGAGAGGTTTGTTTTGTTCAGATTCACACCAGAAAACAAGTGTGCTCACTAGTACTGTAGCTAACAGGAAGCAGTAGTGTGTCATCTCCAGCTTCTGAGCAGAGCCTTTGCTGCAGACACCCTTAAACTTCAAAGGGAGCTTCTGTCAGAGCTCGTGGGCCTCTTGCAGTCCTCTGCAGGTGGGTGTGAAACTGACGATCAGGCAAACACCAGTGCTTTGTAGTCCTATGAGATCTTCTCATGAAGTAGAGAAGGTGTTATTTTTCTCAGACTGTGAGCGAGCTATGCAAACTTTTGGATGATTTCAGGAGCAGCTATTCATTAGGAAGTAATGGCTACCTTCTGCTGGTAGTGTCACAGCATTCAAATTACAGTAACCCTCCCTAAACAGAGTTGCAGGGTATAGTTTTGAGACGATACTGATGATTTTAGGTGTATTAAAAGGATACTGAAGCTTGTAGGTGTGACTGGATTTGTCATTTTTTTGAGATCATATTTAGCTTCTCTGTTTTTTGTCTAGTAATAATGACAGTAGAGGGAAGGGGCAGAGGTTGAGAGTTTGTATGTTTTTTGAGGTGCTAATTCCATAGCATTCAGAGTGTCCCATGATTTCCTGGGGTTTTAATCCCCCAACTGTTGGATGGAAGCAATGAAATCTGGCAACTGTTTAACAATGAACATTGGTCATGTTCTGTGACATGCAGTGACTGACAAGTACAGCAGACATGAGGAGAAAGCTTTTCTTTGAAAACAGGCATAAGGAAATATCCTAGTGGCTTATTTTAAATGGAAGAACAGAAACCTTTATTAGAGCTGTAGTTGAAGACCAGTGAAACCAGTTATGTTTCTGACTTGTGTAATATTGATTTTGGAACATGAACATAGGGAGGAGAAAGGTATTTGGTTATATCCAAATGAAACAGAAGGGGTAGAAAAAGGAATTAACTTTCCAAGATGGCTCTTTCCAGCCTGACCTTAGATCTTTGAGCTATGACTTCAAGTTTTTTGGCTGGGTGACTGAATAAGAGGAGAAGTAACGGAAAACTTGGGTATGGAAGTGGAGGGAGTTGGGGAGCCCCAGGACAGGCTCACTGATGGGAGCTCAAAGGGTCTGGAACAGTTTGAAGAATTGAGTGCAGGAGAATGTCTTTCTTGGAGAAAGAACATTGGCAAATTGAATTGGATTGAAAAGGAAAATTTGAAATAAGTTACAGGATCAGTAAAAGGCTTTCAGAGGGAGCTGTTTTTCACAACCTTGCCAGTTATAAATGATAAAATTATAATTTCATTCTCAAATTGAGAGTATGAAGAGGGAACTGTTTATCCTGTTTCACTTGTTTTTCCTTGTATTGCTTTATCATTTGATTTCATGATAGTTTTCAATTGGTTTTTTTTTTGTTTTGGGTTGTGTTTGGGTTTTTTTGTTTTGTTTTGGTTGGGTTGTTTTGTTTTGGGGGGGGGTGGAGTTGTTTGTTTGTTTGTTTTAAGATCATTCTATTCCTTACTAAAGAAGTAAAGAAACAACTTCTTACCTTTTGTTTTACACATGCTATAGGCATCAGCTAGCTCCTGGTCATCTCTAGATATAAGCAGGTGTTAAAATACAGGAATTGGAAACAGTTCAAAGTACTACTACACCTGGACTGTAGGTGCATTAGAGGTAATCTTTCATTTTCTGGTTTAGGAATTGATTTAACTTCAGGTTAGGTTTTTCAGGATTAGGTGTTTCCAGTTATGATGCTGCAGAAATACTCAGTTTCCCTGCCGCAAAGCTGTGCTCTGTAACTCTGTTGCAGAATCATCAACTTTTCTATATACATAAGGGAGTAAACCTTACTTCTGGTGTGCCTTTTTTTGGTGTATGTGTCTTTTATTCCTGGAAAAGTTACTGTGTAAACATACAAATGTAGCAATTAATTTAAGAGGGAGAAGAGAGAAAAATTGGCCAGCAGTTAGAACAAAATAGCTTAAACAGTAAATAAAATAAACAGACTTGGAACAAATCCAAGGAGGACAGCAGGGAACCAATTCAAACTGCATCGAACCAGCATACTATGAAATGGTAGTTTTAAGAGCAATAGTTTATTTAGATTTTTTTTTAATAGTGTTTTTTAATGAATTTGCATTTGTTAGGGCAGGAAGGAACTGAAATATAAACAAAACCAAGCCAAATTGTTTTTGCTCTTCATTCTTGAGTCCTATAGAAGTTACTTGAGACCAATAAAGGGTTTCAGGATTTTTGCAACAGCTGTTTGAGCTCTTCCATCTCTTCGCACCGGATGATGACTTTCAAAAGAGTTAGATCAGCCTTTCCGCTTTTACATTTTTTAAAATTAAATCAGATAATGAAAAGAATAAACTTCGTAACATATTCTGCAGAAAATACGATAACGTCTTCTACTTACGTTTCAATCTAACTAGCAGGCTCCAGGGCTATGGAGAATAGACAATAGTTCATGTGAAATGTTCATTCACTAAGGTTATAATTAAACTGGCAGAAAGAGTATTTAATGTATTGTGTGGATCACTTCACAAAGATAGAGGTCTGGCCAGTGCCTGGGTCAGAGGACAGTAGGTCAGAGGTCCAGTATCTCTTTGTATGTAATAAGCACATCCTTTATGGCCTAGAAATAATGATTCTTAACAGATACAAGGAGTTTTGAAAACTTGTAATTTTGACATGCTAAAAACAATCATGCTTTGTCAGAAAAAAATATTTTTTTGGAGAACAAAGTGATTATTTCACTTACTTTTAAACTTTTACCATGACATTGTTTCCTGTTCCTAAAACAAACAAGCAAAAAGTGTTTAGTTCAGATTATGAACTTCCCATTTGTAAGTTCTTCTGTTTTGATTGAGGGCCTTTTGGTTACTGTTTTTTTTTTGGTATAGACATCACTCATGGAAGCAGCAGAACAGTCAGCAAGATTTGATACTGTTTTTTGAATCCCAACAGGCTAATCTGCACTTGCTGCTTCAGTCTGTCCTTGGTGGGACCCTACAGACCTGCCTGCGTTCAGAGCACAGTGATCAGCACACTAGCCAGAGCCCATACTCTGAATTTCTCCTCCAGGAGCCCAGGGTCCCAAAGCTTCTGGAGTGCTTTGTGCAGGCCTGAGCTTTGTTACTGTTTAATGGCTCCTGCTTGGAACTATGAATATTCCCCTGGAACCAGCTCCCAGGCCTGTGTGGCTGTGGCTGCTGGAGGGTTTATCCACACTGCACTCAGGGCCTTAACCGCAGCAAGTGTTTGTACAGCCAGGTTAGCTTTAACCCACTGGGGTAGGTGCTGAAAATAAGCCAGTCTCGGTGTGAGTTCTGTGCAGCCTTCTTTGTGATGCTGCTGAGGCAGGAGCTTAATATCAGACACACCTGGCTTAAAATAGCAGTTTTCATCCTTGGAGTTAGGGATGGATGACAGGGCACAAAATGTATCTTGGGTGGAGCACTGGAAATCCCAAAGATACGCTCTTATGCACATTTCTTTCTATCACTTTCTCCTACCCTTCCCAGTCCCCTCTTGGCAGTCTCAGGGAGTGTTCTGTGTATTTTGAGCCAGTGGCTGCTCAATGCTAAAGGAAGCCTTCCTGATGGAGCCTGCACTGACCCGGTCAAGGCCCAGTGACCCTGGATTATAGATGGAACAAGTAATTATCCTATGGGTGTTACATAAAAAAAAAATTTAAAGAAGTGATGTCTGTTGATCTGGAATGTAGTGGCTTGAGGTAGAAGAGGGTTAGGCCAAGGGTGTCGGGAGGTTGCCTGCTGCCTTTAGCAGTACAAAAGGAGAAGAGCTGCTGCCCAAAGCCAAGGCTCGAGTCTGAGGAGTTGGACCAGAGCTAGATCATCAGGCATGGCAGGAGCTTTGTTTGCCGTGGGCAGGGTGCATGGAGTCAGAAGACAGAGAAAGCATTAGGTGAAAGAAGAAAGCTAAAGCAGGTGAGGGGGAAATGCAAGAGAGAGATTTTGGGATAGGCAGGGTCTGAGGGATGTGTAGGCAGAGACCCATTTTATTGCAGGAATAAACACAGCATGTCTGAGAAAATGCCGTCCTCCAGCTTTTTTGGGTATGTACTCAGGGTGTGTTTGACCCCTCGTAAATGCAGTGTAGAGGACTCAGGGTGTGGTTTTGTGAGCTGAAGTCTGGTGTCAGCAGGAATATGTGAGGGCTCCTGACCCCTCCACTTGGTCCTCTGCTGTACCACAGTTGTACTAAGGATTGTTCCTAAGGCAGTGCTGTGAACCAGGTGGGTTTTATTTAGTCTGAGCAAGCACAGGTTTGCAGTGCTGGCCCAGCCAAAGCTGCGACATGATGGGAAGAGGGCCAGGGAACACAGTTAAGGTTATGTCAGAAGCCTGGCATGTGCCTTCAGCAGTTTGTGCTTGAAGCCGTGCCTTCAGTGGGCAGGTTCTGCAGCAGTACCTCCAGAGTAGCACCAGGTATTACTTAACTCCATTAAGTGCTTGTTACAAGCTCCAGTGTGTGCTTTTTATTATTCATTTTCCTGCTGGCTGGTGACACCTACTTCCATACACCTCTCACAGGGCAAACCCATGCTCCCATCTGTCATATCCCACTCCTGCATGGAAGGGAAGCACCCGAGATTCATCAAAGAATGCCCAAAACCACAAGGGTCTAAAAGAAGCTCATGAGGTTTTATTAGCAAACTAAACACTTGGTATAGAAATTCATGTTTTGCCCTTCCTCTCCAGTAGTGAGAGGAATAATGAAAGAGAAGGTGAAAAGGTGATCAGTCCTGGATCCAGGATCAATCCATCCAACAGGGTATCCAGGGCTTGGAGGGCGCATCACCAAGGCTTTGTGGGACTACCTGGTTATAGCTAAGTTTTCCCCTCCCTGGGAGTAGGTTTCTTGCTCTTCATGTAACTGAATCAGCATGTGTACTCTTCCAGACCTTTATGGAAATGGAGGGAGCTTTGAGGGTCTTTTGGTGGTCTTGATCCCCCTCTACTGGACTTGTCTGCTCCTTGACCCCATTCCTATGCCTGCACTGTTTTGTGTTGTGTGGTCGCCATGGACCAGAACAAGAAAATTTGCCCCAGAAAGGTGCTGCCCTATCTGTGCACATCCCCCTTTTCAGCTACATCCTTTTCTAACTTGGCTGCTTGAATGGTGGTCGGTATTTGAGGCATAGCAGCACATTAAATCCTTATTGCTCAAATTCCTACACCATCTCTGTGCCCAGCCAACAGCAGAAGGTGGCTGGAGACAGAGTTCAGCTGGATGCAAGGGTCACTGTGTCCTTTCTACCCTCCTGTGGTGGTATGTGGTGAAAAAAGTGGAACGATCTCATTCTGGCTGTTTGGATGACAGTGCTCTCCTTGTTAAAGTAACTGATTGCCAGAATGAAGAGATCTATCATTAGAAATTGTTATGTCCTGAGTAACTTAATTAGTGCATAAATTCTGTCTTTTGTGATGGTGAGATTTGTACTGTGGCTTTTTTTTTTTTCCTATAGAAAATTGTATCTATTATATATATAAAAAAATCTTTCTACAAAGAAAGTGTACTCAATGGGAGAAGTAATTCCCTATACATATGGTAATGAAGGTAAATGGTGCGTGTGTTTTTGACTTTTGCAATGTAAAGCAAGAATGGCCCTCTAGTGGTCACGGCTTTAAAAAAAGCGAAATGGGGAATTCTCTTCATCTCGCCCAAGCAATATTGCAGTAATTGTTTTCTCCAGGGCACTCTAGTGAGGATGACTTGCATGATAAAAATTCTTCCCTTCTCCTTGACATTCTTGTGCTTCTAGACTGAGTAACTAAGATAACATTTGCAATTTAGTCATGTAATTGGCAGCTTCAGACTGTGCATCTGGGGAGCTTTCACTTAACTGACTTAACTGCGCACATTAATAACAATGGCAATTATTTATTGAATAATAGGCTATTGGGTTTCTTAAGTGGCTAAAGCACCAACCTGTGGAACAAAGACTAATGTAAATTACTGTCAACTATATGACGCAGTTTGTTCCTGAAAGTGCAAAATTATGCTGTCATTTTGTTCACTTTTATGTAATTTTCTTTTTTTTTCTTTTTGAATTCTTCTCAACAGCCCAGTGACTTCTCAGTATCTCTAAAGGCATCGGGGAAGAACAAACATTTCAAGGTGCAGCTCGTGGACAATGTCTATTGTATTGGGCAGCGACGATTTAATACTATGGATGAGTTGGTGGAACACTACAAAAAGGCTCCCATCTTCACCAGTGAACACGGGGAAAAGCTATATCTTGTGAAAGCACTTCAGTGACCTTGAAGATGGACTTGGCCACCTGGGCCTCTTATAACTTACAAGCCTTAGGTCCTAAATTCACTTTTATAGAGCAGAGCAATATCTGAAGCAGGCTTAAGGAATAGGCTCTTTCTAAAGTGTTTGCTCTGTCAGTTGCTGTTTGTCCTTTTTTTTTTTTTTTTTTTTTTTTGCCTCTTTTTGTGTTCCAGTTTTGTTAACCTCTGACCACCTCTCTTCAGGTTGAGAGTTTCCCTTGGGTGGCCATGGCGAGCACTCACCTTCCCGGCAGAGTTCAAAACGCCCCTCTCCTGTGTACGTTTACATAGTTAGCTCAGATCAAGGAGGGGTGTTTTCAATTCAAACCAGTGTTAATCTGTTCAGACTGCTCATGCAGGCAGAACTCTCCATTCAGCGACATCGGGCACAGTTTGAATGCACTGAAGCTGCAGCTGCTTAAGTGAGAGAGAGTAGACATAACAGTTGTGGCTGTGAGTTCTGTAGCTATATCGCTTACCAAGTAGGATAATACAAAACCTCCTAGTTCCTAGAAGCACTCTTTACACTGTACTCTGCTATTACGTTGCCTCTCTGATTCTTTGTAAAGAGTACACTAATTAAAAGCATTTTGTAATAGTACTTCTTAAACTACTATGGTAAGATTGTAGTAAAAGAAAACTAGTGTATTTTGGTCTGTAATTGCAACAAAGAGAAATTTTATTTGAAAGTTGATTACTAGAGAAAGAATAATTGAATTGTAAAGGCTGAATGTTTTGGTAATCTACAACCAAATGTGCCATCCACATAATGCTTTTTCCTCTTGCCCTTCTGCTTGTTTGAATTAAACGATTATGTATTTAATTCTCAAAGTAATATGTATCTGTAGCTGATTGTTGACACTAATACAGAAGATTAATAAAAACTGATTTTGGGACAGGGTGGGGCGGGCTACCAACACTATATATATATTTGCTTTACGGAAAGAAATCTTCAGGTTTTACAGAGGATGGCGTGGTTGGTAGGAAGAGACACAGAATGTTTATGAAGAAAATGCATTTTTCTCTTTTCTTTACATTTAAACTCCTTTATGGTTTAAATATACAGTCTTTAGATGGCACATTCCTGAGATTGAAGAAGGGATCATGGGATCTCAAAATCTTGCATACTCAGTTTTTTGGATATTGTAATAAAAAAGGTATTACGTCATGATGGAGTACTGGATTTATCCTTGGGTGGTAGTCCTGGTGTTACTTTAGCAAGGTGAAATAGAGTGAATAATGAATTTGTTTGTCTTGGAATTTGTGTGGCCTAAAAAGAGATCATCTGCAACTGCAGAGGACAGTTTTGATACGAGGCAGTGTCTAATGAGCTCTGTGTTTCTTGTTTCTGTGATAATTAAGTCCATTCATAGCTTTAATGAAAACTGCAAGATGGACCTATTAAAATACATTTCTTACGTATTCTGTGTTTCAGCCAGTAGTAGTGCAACTACCTCTGTGTATAACTCTAGAGCAGGTTAAGGAGATAAGAGCACTGTCTTACTTGCTTTGGGGTAAATCATGCCACTGCCAGGAGACTGCATTGGCACCTTTACAAATGAACTGCAGTCTTGCTCAGATCCAAGAAGCAAGTACAATTTCTGAACTTCTATGCACGTACTATTTTTCCACCCCTCTTGAAATCTTATTTCTGTAAGGTTTTCTGAATTGACAGCTTGTATTGGAACTAAAAAGAAAATGTATTTTTCTGTATGTGCATTAACTAAAAATTGGGCAGTGGCTCTTGTGCTTGGTAAAGCTTAATGAAAGAAAGCAGTGATTCAGAGCAATCCAAAATGATCATGCATTATCCTGAAGAGCAACTACCCACGACTGTCTTCTAAGAAGATAAAAGTTTTCCCTAGTAAGTTGGTGAGGAGTACTAGTTGTTTACAACTTACCTACAGAAAGACTCCACAGTGGGCTTATTAAACCTAATGAGTGAATTCTGCAGAGCCTATAGGGATTTGACTTATAATACCTAGTTTTTTCTTTTGGTGAATCCAAGCATGTACCGAGTATGGCAATAACATTAACAAAGTGAGCTATATGTTGTATGATCATTTTCAGGTTTGAGTGAATTGCTTTTCAGTCTTAATTGTCTCTTGGTAGTATTTGCAAAAATGATATGTGGGAATGGTTTACCTTTTCAGTAAACTGATTACTCTAATTACTCTTTCATGCCCTGTGTTCATTTTTTCCTGAAATATTTGCTATATTTCCTGTTTCAGGGGCCTTCATATGCCTCTTGCAGTCTTTTTCACTTTTTTCTAGTCCATTTTTACAAGCTCTCTTAGTTCCTAGCTCCTTTCTAGTCTTAGTAGCTTAGAACTAAATCAAAGAGACATCTGAATGAAGGTTTTACTATATGCTTTATATTTTAATGGATTTATCAAATTTTCTTTGCTTGTTTTTGTTACCTCATCCTCTGTAAATAGATTCTGTGTCTTGAGTTGAGAATTGTAAAGTACTTTGTTTTGGAAGCAGTTAGTTTATGACCTGTAAATAACTAGCTCAAGTAATTTCTTTTTTTCAAGTAAGTCTCACCTTGGTTTTTCCCATGCTGTATTTTATCAGCATGCTTTCTGTTCAACAGGCTCATTAATAGCTCTTCTGTTGTTCCCTTCATTATTGAGGTATGTTCATATGAATTTTGCCACCTTTTCCTGCCCTTTTGATCTCATTTGTTTGACTCGGCTTAAGCATTAATAATCCTCAGTACTAAATGCTTCATAAAGGGGCAATAGACATGGATTTTATTATTTTCCTATTTTATACACCCCTTTCAATTATATGACAAAATCTCACCTATATTTTTTGACTACTTACAGCCTCTTTTTCAAAGCTTGCAGCAGGGAGATTTTTATTTTATTTTTGAAATACGAGCAGAGTCATGGTGACCTGAATTTCTTTCCTTACAGTATTCATTAAAGGCTCAGATAATTTCTGATGGAGCAGAAGTTGTGATTTTTCTTTATGATGTTTTGTCTGGCTTTTGCCATCCTACCTGATGCATATAGGTGCGTAAGTTGTACTTTTAAGTACTATTCCTATGCAACTGTTAATGTTTTCTTGCCTTGCTGGTGTCTGTGGAGAAATGTGAATGACTCGTGAATCCATAACAGTTTCTGTACTTTCCACACAGTGGCAGAAATTTTAGATCCATGTTTCTAATTTTAGCTCTGGGAGCTTGATGACAAGCTCCCACTTGACCTTATCTTGACTATTTGTATCACCCCTTTTTGGTATCACATATTAGGTGGGGACAGATTAGTAAAGGATTAATATAAGAGTGCACTGAGAATATGCCAGGTAAACTCACATGGACCTACTGTGTTATAAAAGCAAAGGATTTACTTATTCTTTGCTTTCGAGGAGAGAAGAGGCAATAAAGATATGCAGTCAGGTATTTAATGTCATTGACTGCATGAACAAACTCTGAAGTCCCACACTTGAATGGTTCTGCTTCGTGTTCTCTGTTCAGATCTTCATGGCTCGTAAATGTATATTAAAACCTGAAAGTTTACAGCTCTTCCTCCAAACCTTTATTGTAGCTTTTCTATACTGTAAAGTTTGGTGTCTGGTTTAATGGTTTCGCTACAGGGAAATAGAGATCTTCCATACGTAGAACAATAACTTCTGTTATAACACAAAGTTAAAGTACTTTCGAAATGCCACCATACAATTTCACCTATAAAAATGAATCAGATTTTTGCCTAAATTATAAATAAAAAACTAGAAAAAGGATTACAGGTCCTTTGAACTAGGTCTGACAATTTACTTGGCAAAAGTGGCTGAATAACTGTAAGGGCTTTCATTTCTTCTTGGTCTTAAGATAGTTTAATTCAGTGTTTTACAGGTAAATGAAATTTGGGCAATCTCTGCAGTCTGAATCTGACAGGTTGTTTTCTTACTCCAGTGGGATGGGATGACTCATTTTTAAATGGAAACTTGTTAACATGTAATAAGCTGTGAAAATTGTACTGCTAAAGTAACACTGATCCCTTAAAATGCTCTAGGAACTGTGAACCTTCCTATTCCTTTCTTTTCAATACATGCCAAATTCAGTGCCTTTTTTATGAAGTGGAAAAGTACAAGCCAGCAAGAGTACAGCATGCACCGTCCTGAAGAATGTTACAGATCTCCTGTACCATGTGAATGAAAGGATGCAAGTAAATGCTGCCATTCATTCACTGTTTTGACTAACAAGTAAATCAGTTGTGCAGTACTCCTCTAGAAAGTATACTGCAATTGCAACCCAGATGTGCACCAGCTTTAGTGTGTGATAACAATGCGTAATGTATGTTCTCGTGCCAGCATCTTGTAAAAGCAATAGCTTGCTGTCATTTTTTGAGGTGGGCATTCATGTTGTTGGATATAGTTATAATTTGTTGGAGAAATTAACACTTAATGTTTTTTGACTTAAATTGACTTAATGTGAAAAATAACCTATATCTGGTATACTTAAAACTGTAGTATTTTCTGATCTTTTGCGTGCTGCTGCAACGCTATGCTCTTTCTGCATTTTAAAATGTAATATTTTTTTCCTGGCATATTCTTAGTGTGTCTTTTCTTGTTAGAAAATAGGCTGTTTCCTCTGTTGTTACTTGAACTATCTACCCAGGCTGATACAGAAGCCGACTAATAGAAGTGGCATGTTGTCATTGACACATTAGACAAGTTTTTCCTTGCATTTACTTTCCCATGTGGTAATATTAAATGGTTTAAGAGTGGGAAGTTAAACAGAAAGAAGGAAAGAAGAAGACTCTAACCTGACAGATTGTCTTCAGCAGTGGGAGTCCACAGTTATGAAAAAAGAGTAACAGGTAAGAAATGCTTTTTTCTATTTTCTTAAATGGATTTAGTTTGGAATTTAGCTTGACATCATATAGCATGAGTACATGAAGTAATACAAAGGTTAACAAATTAATGCTGATTTAGTCCATTTTATTGAAGGAATGGATGGATAAAGTAGTTGATCTCAATGTTTTGCTGCAGAAAATAGTCTTCTTAAAAAGGAGAGAACTGGGATTTTGGGGACTTCTTTGTTGGTGGGGGACTTTTTTTTTTTATTTTTGAGGAAAGAATTCAAAAGAGGCGTCTTGCTCCAGGTTTCAAGCCAGATTTTGCTTCTAAGCTTCTTCCCAAAAAACATGTCTTGAGTATGAGCCAGGCCACAGGGAATATGTTAAGTGGAATTATTCTCCCACCTGTAATTGCAACTGGTAGTGAAACCTGGGCTACTTTTTTTTTTTTTTTTTTTTTTTTTTTTTTTTTTTTTTTTTAATTTCCATTAGACTGGATACATACATCTATATGGTAATTAATTAGTGGGTTCTGTGGGTTACTGGCTTAGTTTTTCACCTGGGTTCAACTCTCTCAAGTTGAAATAAGCTTGATGACTTTTTTTTTTTTTAAATTCATTTTTATGTCACAGAACCCGTAGTGCATTCAGTGCAATTATAATTGGTAATGCAAAGAAGCCCTTCAGTTGTGGGCAGCTGGTATGTTTGGAATACTAAGTCCAGAGATGATGATGATGATAATACAGCCTTTAAAGAACTGCGGATAAGGGCACCAGCAGATAGTTAGAGAGAATAGACTCTGGCATCATTAACCAAGTGTCTTGATGGTTTCTCTTTGGAGAATTAGGATGTTTATCTTCATTTGAATATGCATAGCTAATATGTAGAAGTTAAACTTAACCCTTTTTTTGGTGTGCAGTGTGTTTAAACGTAAGTAAATTTGCAGGAATTAGCACTGCAGGGGAGAATGTGAATGTTGAGACCTCAGGAAAATTAAGCATGCTGGTGTTTATGACAGCTTTCCTAATGAAAATCCTTGCAGGTTTATGTCCCAGTGAAAAGTGGAGGGCTACTTCATGTTCCTTGGTTTTGCACAGGCATTGGCCTAACTTTGTGCTGCCATAACCTGACTCCACCAAACACAGGGATTATGTTAGAAGAGATTTCCATAGTGTCGGGGCTCTTGTGTAACTAGCTTGGGCTAAGCACAGAGTGCAGTGTAAAGAGAAGAATAAGGTTTTGAAGAATGCACCAGGAATGGGTGGGTGTCACAGAGAACTCATTAAACCTAGTTATGTTTGTCCTTTGCCCTTACCAGTTCATCAGTGAATGCTGACATTATCGGTGTTTAATGTTTTGTGTTAGTAAGTCTCAGGGTCGTTTCTTGTACTAACAGAGATCAGATGTGCCACTTCTCTGGCTTGTCTCTGTGTAATCATTCTGCTATGAAGTTCAGAATGGTCTAAGAGAAATTTTATCTTCATTTTAGCTGGTATTTCTGGTGCAATATATAACGGTACCTATGTTGTCAGTCTTCTGATGCTCTTTAGTATTTTTCTGTAAAAATTAGAAGTCTGAGCATGCTTCAAAAGTTATCATTCTCAACTCAGTCCTTTGCCATGTGGTGAGCATTAGATTACCAGTCATGGGCTCCTCCATGTCAATTAACATCAGATTTCTCTCCCCCCCGCTCCATTTTTTTTTTTTTTTTCCTTAGAAGTACATGTGCATCTATCTTTACAGTCTTGTTAGTTCCTGGAAAGTCTTCTGGTCCTTGGCTGCTCTCCTGGAACTTTGTGGATCATTTGGAACAATGGCCTTTCCATTCAGTGTTGGCTTCTTGGGAAATAATACTCTTCATGATGAATTGCATTATCCTGTGGTGGGGAAATAAGAGCCAAAGGTGCTTTCCTACTTCATGGTAGTTCTGGGAAGAACTTTGTCCTAATAGAATGAACTCTGGCTGTTCTTTAGAAAAGAAACAAAAAAAAGAGGGAACAGGTTACCCTTTCGGTTTAAATCAAATGCTCTGTAAAAGCTTGAAAATCATTCTAAAACTAATAATGGAGAAGCTCATTATATAATGCAATGTCAGGAACTACTTTGGTTACTTATGGAAGGAGATTGCTTTCCTCAGCGTTAGTAGGATGTTAATTCTACATTAGTCTTAGAATTTCTGAAGAACAAGCACAGCCACCTTCTGGAATATAGCTGAACTCAAGCTGTGCATACTACAGTTCTGAGTCTTTGGGGGTAGGGCACCACACAGTCACCTAGCTTGAATTCTTATTATTTTACTGTTAACTGCAATGATTTTATTTTTGTGATGACCCAGATGAATCATTTTTCTTGTGTTTTTCCTAGTGCAATTGCATGTAGTCAGGCATAGTTTTCATTGAAGCTGGCTGAGCTTCCAGGAATCCTGCTTGTTCTGTGCTTCATTCATCTACACTCCCTTCCTGCCTCATTTGTACTTGGTCTCCTACTCTGCTTTTTTGCCTTTCTCCTATTTTCTCTTGTGCCCTAGAGCTTCTTCACTTTTTCATTTCCTTCTTCTTGTCTTCAAGTATTTCTACTGTCCCTTCATTTACAACCTTTGATATTTAGAGCCTAATGAAGAGGAATGATTGCTTTGCTCCACACTTCTCCAATTACACCCCCAGATTGCAGAGGAGCGGGCCCACTTCCCTGCATGGGGCTGTATTTGTGCTGTGGGAACATCAAGGAACAGATCATCAAGCAAATAACTGTGTGACCTGAGTAAACCTGTTCTTCCTCACAGTGGTGGTTATTGGATGGTACAAGGCCCACTTGAATCAGCAGCTTGACTTCGGAGTTTCAGTGCATGTGTTCTCACTGTGGAAGGTGCTCAAACAGCCTAAGCATTTGCAATTCTGAAATGAGGAGTGGGAAAATACATGGCCAGTATTTCTGCATATTTACCACAAATGCCATGCAGCATGCTCATCAAAACAGGGGCAAGTGAAATTCTTATGCTGGTATTTGGGAGTGTTGGTCCATCCTTCCTTTCTTGCTTGCTGAAGTTTCTTCTTGGCCTAATGGCTGGTATTTTCCTGCACTGAACAGGATTCCTCTAAGAGAGCTGCAATTCAGCAGCAGCAGCTTTTGAGATGTGATTTGCTTGAATTGCATTGATCCATACTTAGGCTGATAGAGTGGAGTTGTTACACTGGCATATAACTATAACACTGTGTTATAGCTGTAAATGCTGTAAACATTTTGTGCTGTTATTGGGACTGTTGTAATTATGGTGTGTGCTATAAAATCTTCATTCAAAACCTGATATCATAAACAAAGCCCTTTAATTAAAAAGAAAAAATAGCCCCCAGCCCACGTACAAAAGGAAGGAACAGCTCAAACTGATTAGAGGAGCCAAAGTAATTGTTATGCACTGTACAGTGGTGATGGAGAGCAGACAAAGAGCATATGCCAAGGAGCCATGGAAATGAAGGAGCATAAAAGGACTGGCAGCAGCACCATTGGGAGTGTGCTCACCCACACAAATGGAGTGATGAATTTGTTTGCACCAGTGAGCAGGAGCAGAGTTCAAAATGTTCGCACAAGGCGTTTGCTAAGGGACTGGGCTTAGCAGGCCCAGGCCAGAGGAGCTTCAGTTTCATTCTAAAGAAATTCATGCTTTTTCTCTCAAGATACAGAGGCAGGATATAAATAGCAATGGGCTTGAATAAGCAGTCAGCCTCTGCAGCAGGAAATGAAGACATCTAAGGAATCCCCTTTGTCCCAGATAGATGTGTGTATGTGCATGTTTACTTTCACTCCATTTAAAAGACTGCTTCAGATTTGATTTGCTTCAGAACTAAGTTCTCATTTCAGAATCAGTGCAAGCCTTTCCATAGCAGACTGGTCACCAGGGAAAGGTTTGATTACCCTTGAGCATGAGTGTAATCCATGTCATCCTAGACTGCACATGCTTGCCTTAATCCTTGGTGAGCTCAGTACCTTAGGAAGGGAGAACCAATACTTCAACAATTTTAGTAGGGTACATGATTGCATTAAAACTCCTCTTCCTCCTTCCCCACCATACCGATGGCCTGGGAACACATATTCCTTTGGCTTCTATGACATGTTTTGCAGCCTTGATACTTGAGCAAGCTAAGTCTGATACTTGGAATAAAACCACCTTGAACTTGCTTTTCACACCAGCCTTTCCCACTGCATATGAAAAACATCTGCACTTACGTAGTCATGCCCATGCCAGGGAACCTCATTGCCCACTGCCATAAGAAGAATGTGTTGCTTGTCATCAGTACACAGAAAATACGGGAATGCTCCATCCCCAGTGGGAGAGCAGTATGCAGCTATCTGTCAGTACTATGTAATTTCACATCAGCATGGATATGAGTTGGATTGGGAGTTCGTGATGCATAAAACTTGATGAGGGAGAGGTAAAGTATGGTGTGTGTCAATTCTGAATCATCTCTTTTCAATGAAGAGGTCTTAATGTCTGTGCTGGCCCTTCTATTTATACAGTTGTAACAGTATACTTACTAAAATACACCTTTCTTGTTAGTGATATGGCTGACCTGGTCTCTTTGCTGGTTCCTCATCCATCCTTGTGTGGCCTTGTACTTTTGAATGGAACCCATCTCCTCCCAGTCAGGATGGGTGCAAGTGAGTTTTGAGCTCTTAACAGGGTGCTCTGAACTAATCCTCCCCAGGACTTTCAGCTGCTGTGCTTCCCAGTCATGAAAGCCATCTTTTACTGGCCTGAAGAAGAAAGCAGAGAGATTTTTCCAGAATTTTATCTATGTCAGCAGACATTAGGAAGAACAGTCTTGAAATTAAGTCATGGTAAATTGTGATCTAGAGAGGTATAGATTTTTATGCTCATCTAAGGGCACAGGTACTGAAAAAAATAGGAAAAGTTAATGAAGACATTTCTTCCTCTGTCATTCACCCTTCCTGTAATCCTTATCCTTTCCAGCTGATAGAGAAGTTTCAAAGTGCTTCCCCCCTCCTCTGAATTTCTTGCCCTAGAACTCAGGAAACTGGCCGGTCTTGGTACTGTCTTCTGGTAAATGATTACAGTTTACACTCGCCAGATTTTGAATATACAGGCTTGTTAACATGTTTCAGCAAGATTTGTGTGTCGTTATGTGAGCACAGACAAAAATCACTGTTCCTCGGATTCTGACTATACTGAGAAGCACAGTACGTTGTCTGGCACGCTGATTGTTAGTTTGAGAATGCTTTGGACAGTGACCATGAACTGAGATGCAGAAAAAGGAAATTATTTGCAAAGAACCTCACAACATTATGCAATAACCACAAAGAACATCAACATTTACTTTACATGTTCTTTAAGGGCTTATACCAAGTTAGGCTGAAATTTAATGGAAAGATCAAAATGACTAGATTTGGCTTTGGTTCAAACTCTAATACAATTCATTTCTTACTGACTTCTGTTTGATATCAGAAGGTATTAAGACACTTGCACCTATGATTTTAAGAGGCATAATTTTAGAAGATATAGGGGATCAGAAATGTTAACGTGTATTCCAAAGCAGCTGACTAAATTATATATCGATGTTTTCTGAACTATCTCAGGCAAGGCATATTTACCTTACCAATCTTGCAAAAAGTATAAAAAATAGGGATGGTACCAAATCTGCAAAGAGAATGTCATGTGAAAGGGGATTTCATGCTTACTTCAGTATGAACTATTGCACTCTTCTTTATTTGAATCTGACTTCCTAAGTTTTCTGCTGCAGAATTACTGTGGCTTTTCTTAAATTTTCTGGTTATTAAAATTCAGCCCTCCGACTTCAGAGCTCCCTTGTCTAATGTTATTTGATCCTGCTTAGGGGAAGGTGTTTTAAGTGTTAGATATTTTTAATGGATAAAACCTTAATAGTAAGAATTAAAAAAATATTATACTTTGGGACTTAAAAACCTCAACTTGGAGAAGAATATTATTTGCTTTCTCAGTTTATTTCACCTTTCAGATAATGTTCCAGCTCTTCAAGGAACACGATGATATTACTGTGCCTATGCACTGGGACCTTACATTCCCATCCCATAGGGATTTTACAAGTTTTCTTCATCTATAATAAGCCAATATTAAAAATAAATTGTGGATGTCTCATAGAATCACTGAATGGTTTTGGTTGTGAGGGACTTTAAAGATCCTCTGGTTCCAGCCCCCCTGCCATGGGCAGGGACTCCTTCCTTTAGACCAGTTTGCTCAAACCCCCTCCAGCCTGAGCTTAGACACTTGTAGGGATGAGGCATCCACAACTCCTCTGAGCAACCTGTAGTTGCAGTGCCCCATCACCCTCACAAGTTAATAATTTCTTCCTAATATGTAATCTAAATCTACTGTCTTTCAGTTTAAGACCATTTCCCCCTTGTCCCGTCACTACATGCTCTTGTGAGAAGTCCCTCTACAGCTCTCTCGTCAGCTCCGCTTTGGTACTGGAAGGAGCTATAATGTCTCCCCAGAGCCTTCTCTTCTCCAGGCTGAACAAACCAGATTCTCTCAGCCTGTTTTCCTAGGAAAGGTGTTTCAGCCCTCTGATTGTGTTTGCAGCCCTCCTCTGAACTCCAGTGAGTCCACATCTTCCCATGTGCTGGGTCCCTCAGAGCTGGATGCAGCCCTCCAGGTAGGGTCTCACAGGAGCAGAGTAGAGAGCAGAATCCCCTCCCTTGCCCTGCTGCCTACACTGCTTTTGATGCAGCCCAGAACCATCAGCTTTCTGAGCTGCAGTGTGCGTATTATCAGGTCATGCCCAGCCTGTATTTTTGTAGAAACATATTTTCCTCCAGTCTTTTGGAATTACAGAGGAGACAGTGTCACATATATTCCCAGTTTCGGAACCTGCCTTTGAGATAGTCATTTGTTGCACCATTGTAGTGAAAAACTTTTTCAATGAAAAGAAAGAGCTTTAAAAGTAGGTTAGGAATTAGTACTTTCAATTCCTTCATCTCATGGATTTTGATGTTTGTGATTGTATAGCAGTACAACTGTAGCTGAAGTTTGGCAGTTTGTTCCTCTTGAGTTCTCTTTCAGCTTCTCTGTAAGATACATTAAGCTTGCTGCTTAATGATCTTCCTTTCTTCTCCACTGGTTGATTTAGCGTCACAAGCTTCATATTGTAGTAATCACTATGTTTAGTATTGGAGGTTGGATACTTAAAAGAGCAGCGAGTTTCCAGGCGGGGTCAGATCCTAACAACTGCTTGCAGAAGGATTTAGTGAGGTTACACCTGTTTATTGCTGGAAACTGGTCTTATTTTTCTTTCTCTTGCTGCCATTTTCCCATGTCTTCAGTGATTCACAGCCTCCTACACTGCAGTCCCCTGGGACTGCCAGAGATGACTTTGTTATTAGTTGATGTTTCTTGAATGACCCAAGTTTTCCTTGTAATCTGATTCCATCAAGGGGCTGGTGTTAGGCCTCTGGGATTTTCAGGAATGACTTGCATTGCACACACTTAAAGGAAGATTGTTCAAAGTGACCTAAAACCTTAAAAGTCTCAAAGGAATCACAATTTTTCAGTTCTGGGCTCAAAACCATGACTTCCTCAGATGCCTGTGCTCTTTTGGATGAGTGTGCTTGCTCCATGCCAGGCTCTCCTTTTTGCTTTCCTCAAATCCTAAGCTCCTCTGTGTGTCACAGTCCTGCTTGGATGTGAGGCACCCATGTCAAATGACCCCCTATGACCTCCATGCTTTCACTGTTTTGCCCTTCTCTTGTGTCTGTGCTCAGTATGTGAGATTTCTCAATCACATATGAAGCTGGAAGCACAATCGTGGGCCCTACTTATGAAACACTATTTTAAAAGCCTCTACAAACTTCAGCTTGTCTTGAATGTGTGAGGGTCCGCCTTCTTGACAGTGGTATGTTTCCATTTTCTATTTATGAGAACAATAATGAATCATAAGATTACTCCTGTACACTGTATACATTCTTTGTAGATGCCCCCCCAAAACAGAGAGAATTAAATAAGGAATTGGAAAAATTAAATGGTACTGTGCATTTTCTGCCATTGGTTTGTTGGAACTCCTGTTCTTCCACATGCTTTGAAGCACTGAGAAGAATAAACACAGCTAGTTTCTTCCTTTTTCAGCACTGTTTAGACAGTGTATCCCTCTGCTACTCGAATTTATTGCCAGAGTTGTCAAGTGGCAAATTACATGGATTCATAACATGAATTGACATTTGTTCATATGGAATTGCTTTGGTGCTGCAAAACAGTTTCCTGTAGGTCACTGATTTGCTGTCGTTCAGGTGCTCAGCAATGTTATTCATAATTTCTTTTTGCTGTTGGTCAGAGCCACACCTCAGGCTTTGAAGAAGGGTACAGAGGAAATTCAATATAAATCTGAACTGTGCAATTCTCTCTTAGGGCACATGTTGCAAAGAAGGCAGGGAATTAATTCCCCTGCTGATTCTGCCACAAGTGGGATTTAAGGTGAGCCAAGAAACTTCATCTGATGCTCCGTATTTTATTGTGTGTCAGGCAAGCCCGGAAATTTTCTTCATGAGGGCTGTGCGTGCTCTTGACTGATGAAAGATTTCACCCGCTTTAGCAGTGGGAGGTTGTTTAATTAAAGGGAATAAGTAGCATGTACTATATCAAACACTTTAATTCTGAAAACCTGGAAATGAGAATTAATAGATTCATGCAGAAGTGTGCTTACAGGGGATTAATGACTGTTGTTAAGCTGGTGATTATTCATTTCCATTTTGAATACATTGGTCTGAGAATATCTTGGGATCCAAAAAATTTAAAAATGGAGATGTGGGTCTTGGGGGTGGGAACTCTGGGGCTGAAATGGGTTTCCCTTCAGTGCTGCGGCATTAAAATGCATTGGCTGATGCTTCAAGTAACTGTGACTGTCATTTCCACCCTGCATGTGGCCTTGAGACTTTCTGCTCAGTTTTTATGCATTCCAATATGCTGAGGGTAAGCTTTAAAGAGAGAAGTGAAAATAAAGGTATAAAATAAAATAAAATAAAAGCCTGATTTCATGCCACTGGTTGAGGGGAACCACTGTGAAGGTTTGTATGATATTCACATGGGCTTTAGCGTCTTGCTGCTATCACTGACATCCACAGTCCTCCAACAGTCTCTGAGACTTGAGTCAGACATATTTTACTGGATTATCAGTGCAACCTGTTTTCTCCCACCTTGCTTCATCCAGAATTAAAGAAACTGCTTCATAGTTCCAGGTCAGGGATTTAAAACAAATGGGCAGTATTAAGAGTAAACCCTTTTGCAAAAGGTGCCCTGTGAAATAGTATTTGAAGAAAAACTGATCATGGGGAAGAACAAGAGAAAGCTGAAGTACACAAGTGTGAGTTTTTCATGCAGCAAGCATGGGGTGGAGGGTGGGCAAGAAAGATCAGGCTGGGGAATCAGCCTCCACTGATATTCACACAGAAAGGGAAGAGCATTAAATCATGTCTGTTGATTGGCACTGATACAAAAGTAATGCTTTTCTTCTAAGCACAGCTCTGCTGTCACAGCTCTTGGGTTACTGATGTGTGCGCCCAACAAAAGACATTACCTTAATACAGAGCTGTGAGCTGCAGGCATAACTGAGGCTGTGGCATATTCTCAAGCATGGTTACAAGCAGACAGTTTTTTTCTATTGCATTTTTACATCTGTATTTTTCTCTCCTGAATGCTTCTGCTGATAGCCAAACTTTCTCAATTGTTATTGCTCACATTAAGTGGTAGGGGGAGGGAAGAGTAAAAACAGGAATGCTTATATGTCTCTCACTGTTGCAAAATCATTACTGGCAACAAGTGACATCAACACAGGGGTTTAGAGAAGCACAGAAATAGTACATGAGGGGTTAAATAGACAATGTAAGTAGCTGTGAATCATCATCTTCCCTTTCTCAAATAAAATGCTCTCATCCACTAACTCATCTATCTCAGTCCTCATTAAAATTAGTGGGAGCCTTTCCATTAACTTAAAAGGATATTGGATCAACCCCAGATCCTCCATGCTGGGTGTAACGGGCACAGTTTTTAAGCTCAGAGGTGAGCAGAAGGAATTTTATGACTGAAGAGTCAGTGTGAAATTTCAGCCCACTTGAATCCACTGGTGAAACTCCCATTAAGTCCATTAGTGCTGGGATTTTGCCACTAGACTCAGCATGGAGTGAAATCAATGTGGCAAGAGATGGCAGAATGTTTAACAGAGATGCTAGCTGTGTTTTATCCATGGCTGGAGTGCTGAAGTGTAAACTGTTTTCTCTGTTAAAGTTTCATGCTGCCATTTCAGTGGCAACAGGAGAATTGAGCCTGACTGCAGCTGCCTGTCTCATAAGGAGAGAAATTCCGGCATGGCATCTGGCATGGGCTTTCCTTCAAAAATGCTCCCTTGGGAGATTTCCAGTTTATCCAGAAGTTGCTGTATCTAATATGCAGCAGATAACTGGAATACAGTACACTTCCATCCAGCAGCAGAGACCATGCCCATAATCCCTTCGCAGGTAGAAGAAAGTATAAAGCTAGAGTTCAGATAAAAACAGGGAATTTGGAAGAAAAGAAGCTTCTTAGAAAGTAATGAGCTGTACCCATCCAGCTGTGCTATCTGCAGGGAAATTATATATTTTTGAATTGGGAAGAGATGTGTGTGTGCAAGAAGGAGGACAAAATGGTTGAAAACACATGAGAATAGATAGGATTTTTACCACACTCTCCTTGAATCTGAAGAGAAAGATATCCATTATAATAATTGCAGTGTAAGCCCCAGAAATATGCTGCAGTGTGAGGCCAGATCCATCCCTGGAGGCCTTGCAGGCAGAGTTGAATATAAAAAGTCAGAGGAGTTCAGGGATAGGTCACTACAATGATTTCAGTTTTTAAGCAGCTAGTACAGGGTTTTCTAGAAAGGGCTGGAAATCTTATTTCCCTTAGGCAGTTGTAGTTGAACTTCAAAACCCAAAGGCTCTTAAAACACCGGTTGCTTTCTGAAATGATGGTGGTTATCAGTATCTAATTCTAGCCTGTTTCCCGACCTGGGGCTGCCTTTGAACTATCACTCTTGAGAACTGCTCTGTGCTCCTCTCTGCCCTAGCCTACTCCCTGAGTAGGCTCTGAATGAAAGGGTTTGTTGTAGCCATGTGCTTCGCCTTTTGCTTCTACATGCTGTTGACTGGTATTAGCAGTACCTTCTTCAAAAGAGATGAGGGTGATAACAAGGTGGTGCTTAATTGAGGTCCCCGAAAGGACCTCACTGGCTTTAGGCTCTGTCTGCAGCCACCAAAGATCTGTCCTTGGGGAGAGCATGTAGATACTGCATTGTAGTGCCTGCGTTCAGATGTGCTGCCTGTAGGTCTGACTCCTCCTGGGGTTAAATGGTTCCTTCTTCCAAGTACTATCTTACTGGTAAGACCAGCATGTCATTAATGTAGTGAATCGTTAAATGGGGAACATTTTTCCTGTCTACTTTTCTGTGTGATAATGTTAAATGTGGTCCCCCGTTCCTGCCTCCAACACCCACCCTCCACACCCCCCCATCCATTTCTCTTTCTGGAGCATTCAGAGTGCATTACTTCATCTGCTTGATTATCTTGAGCCTTGGGAATGCTGGCTTTGTCTCTGAAACCACCAGAATGTGCTGAGCAAACACCGCTCCCAGTCAGGCTGCATCAGGGCTGGCAGTTAAAGCCTCCCATGCAAGAAAACTTGCTAGGAGCTGCTTTTCGATGAGATCATCTTTAATGATAGGGGGTTGTCTTATTTTGGTGGACTGGATTGTACATGAGGGCAGTACCAGGGCCAAATAAAAGAGCTGTTGTTTCTGAATGTTTTTGCAGCTTTCTAGGATTGCATTTTTGCACAAAAGTGGGCATTCATTCTTAGTTACGTTGCAGTTTCATCTTTCATACTGACAATGTGGTTTCTGTCATTGGCAGCAGTGCCAGTAAAATCTACAATGGATTTTTTAAATGTAATTGGGAAGGGAGTGTCTTTTCTCCAAGAGTTGTATCTCTGACAATGCAAACTTCTTAAGAACTGTGCTATTCACTCCAGTCTGGCTATAGAGCATTGTTGTTCTTGTGCATCAATCTGCGGGAGCAGGCTGAAGCAATGGAAAGGGAAGGATTGCTAGAGGTACTAAATGTGAGCCATTTCATGGGAACTCCTGTGATTGGAGTGCAGGCGTTCTCTGTGCAGCATCTCCAACTTGTTGAGGGGTGTCTTTGCTGCCGCAGATGTTCTGATGCGTAGAACAGGAAACTAAGATGGGTTAGATATTACTGGGATACAAGGAAGAATATTATGTTTCCATGTTAGCTGATAATATCTAAGCTATGCAAATGAAGTGTTTTATGGTCTGCAGATATCTCCTGCTGCCCTCCATGAGGAAGATAAGTTTTAGAGCTTGCTCAGAACTCAGCCTGCGACATTACATTGTCAGAAGCGATCCAAAGGAGGGGAGGTAGTGTGTGAAAAAAGTGGACAATGTGAGTTGCATATCCCGACCCCCCCAGTCTGTCATGGCATGTCTTGACATCTTGAATTTTCTCCTTGAATATTCAAAAAATGTGGGCCTGACTGTTTTTACGCAGCAGAGGCAAATCATGCAGATGGTAATTACAACCACTGTTCAAATCTTAGTCAAGCATGTGCTTATTAGTGTGAACAGTGTCAAGGTCCCAGCTTTCTCCCTGTCAGGCAGTACAACCCCCGCAGCTTTATGAGCTGCCAGTGCATGTGAGGACATTTGCTGTTTTCTGTCACTGTTCTTGCATGTATATGAAATTGAGTGGTACCCTGGTGTTTACAGTGGTTCCTTCCAGCACAGCTTTTTGGGGGAAATAAATCGTGCCAGTCAAATTAGGAAGTGATCCAATATCTTGCTCATAACCCAAAATAAGTAAAACAAAGCTTGTATTTTATTCTGGTTTAGAAGAGGTTTAACTCTTTGGCATGAGGCCCTCTGTATTCTCTTCTAGCCCATCACACAAACATCAAAGAAATTGTTACAGCTTGGCCAGAAATATAGCTTGGCCAGAAATGCTTAAAGATGTTTTAGAACAGAGCTTATTTTCACTGAGCTGAGAAGATAAGCAGAGCTGAAACCAGCTTTCAGGAGCACCACCAGCAAGGTGGAAGCTTTGAATGTCCAGCCAAGAAATTGGCTCAACTTTGATTGTCTCTATTAAGCTTAGTGCTCAAGACAGCGTTAATACACAGTTTTGCATGGCCTAACAAGGAGAAGATGTAGCTTTATCACAGATGATAAAGTCTTTTCCATTGAGATAGAAGCTAGAAAAGGTTAACGTGGACAACTGCTGACTCTGAACATTTTAGAATTCTTAAATCCAACAAATTCATATCCATGAAATTTTAAACACCTGGAGGTAAGAGATCTGTTGATCTCTGTATGTTGATTTTTAGTCAGTGAGTGGAAAAATGTGTACTGTTAACAGGTTATGATAATTGGGTGCTGGTCTAAGACCTAAGTATAGGTCTATCATCTTGACATTGATCCAAAGCAAAACAATGGAAATACTGGATTTAGAGTCCTTTATTAACAAATAAAGGGAACAGTACTTGTTAGCATCTCTCTACCTGAGCTTAAAGAAAATGGATCTTGTCAAATCAGCCTCATGTATTTTACTTTAGCAAGATTACAAGCTTGCCTGATAAAATTTGCAGGAGTCGCCCATGTGGGTCTTCACATCTTGACCCAGAGAGAAAATTAACAATGTCCAACAGAAAGTGGTTTTGATGCTGATGGATCTCCAGGTGGAGATGGATGGAGGGAATCATCTCTGAGCTGTTGGTGTATATAGTAGGGTTCCTCAGGGGTCATTTCCTGGCTTTTTACTATTCAACTCTTGTGTCAGTAGCTTGCTAGAAAACATGAAATGATTGCTGCTACTGTTTGTAGATGTGCATGCAGGCTGGACACAATTGAGGGAATAATTAAGTCAGCTCACTGTGAGAGCCACCCACATGATTTGATTAGCTGTGAGAACGTAAGAAACACTCATATATTATTTGCCTGGTACATGGTCTTCTATTTAAACTCAGGACAGCAGGTTTTGAAGGGGCCTGAAGCTTAGGTCCAGCAGAGCAGTGACCAAGAGGCCCTGGAAGATGGAAAAGGGAGTATAATTCCCAATACTCTGCCAGGTTGTGGAGTTTGATAAGGCACCATTGTGGATGTGGAAGGAAACATTAGAAAACTAAACTCAGTATTGGTAAAAAGGAAGTGGGTTATTTACAAAGTCACTGTACGTTGGATAAAATCCACTTTTGTGCAGAGGGCTAGCACAGATGATATCAGGGCTTGGAATGAGATTTTCATCTTGGTCTGCCATTCAGTGCAGAGGTGGAGTTTCACCTAAGTATGTTATTGTTCTACATCAGGATTAAAATCCCTTATTTACTATTTTCTGGCAAACATTTAAGTAAATGTTGCATTAAGTAGACATTTATTTTTAATAATGTTGACATTTATCTTGCTTTTCTCCTGACATTTTTAGCATCTTAACAGATACCTGCATAGCTATTTCTGTTCTAAAATTTGCAGTACTTAATTGATTTTCTGCATATCTGTGGGAGCAGCTATCAGCAAAGAGAAAGGGAGGCACTGTTGTTTCACATCCTTTGATTAAAGGTAAATTGAAATAATTAAAGGTGTGGTATTTAACACAGAGGTTTTAGGGCTGAAAAACAACATCCTGATACCTGCTGAGAAACACCTTATTCCACAAATAATTTCTGTTCTAGTAACTCCTGCCATGGCTAAGGCTAGCATTGGAATGTGGCCTACAGTAATTACTGTTTTGAGACAAAGGGGACAGTTTCCATTCAGCCAGAAATAAATCACTTTGATTGCTTTTCTCCTATGGCAGAGCACAGTATGTATAATTTAAGATGTACAGCGCAGCAGCAGAGACTTTTAGAACTGGATCATCCCACTGGTCAGCAGTAAGAAAGCTGATGCAAGTGATGGGTGAGCAGATAAACACTAACAGTTTTGGGAGCAGGCGAGTGCCAAGGATGCTACACATACAGCTAAGAGCACTGCATGTGTTTCGGTCTCTGATTGTCTGGAGGTGAGACCCAGCTTGCCCACATGTGGCTAAGCTGCAGGAATGTCTCAGGATTGCTCTTGGGGGTTTGTCTGAGTGCTGAGTGCAGCTGCAGTCATGTCAAGAAAACCAGTCCATCGTGTCAAGTGCTAATAACAGGAGTTAAGTAGTTCTGTAAACACATTTTATGAACAAGTATAATCAGTTTGGTGTCTCTTAACAGGCTGGTATGTGATGACTCTGGAGAGCCTTGGAACAGCTTTAGGAAGGGGAGGCAAGGCAGAGCATCATACCCTCTGACAGGGTATTTGCTGAAAGTGTGGGTCTTTCTTGTAGCTGTGAGTGGGGCTGCTCCATGCACAGCTGGGGGCTGACCTCACAAACGCAGGGTTGTTTATTGTTGTAGTTAACCAGCCACCTGGGAAAGGGTACTCAAAACAGTTCTTTTTTATTACTTGGTGAGCACTCAGAACAACTGTAACTACTGTAACTACTGAAGAAGTTGCTGATGGGCTTGTATTCATTTCCTTTTGCTAGTTGTATTTTCTTTCTTTATTCTGGGTTTTGTAAATGCCAGATGTTTTTGGAATACCAGGATCTTCATCCCTCTCTTCCATGGCTCCTTCTCCTGTCCAGGCTGTGAAATCAGCTTCAGTCTCTCTATGTCTCATCCTGCTGTGAAGTCATTGAACTTTTAAGCAGTTCTGTAGTTAAACAGCCCCTTCTCACGGTGCCACGAAAGCACATCTTGCTCTACATGTCCCCAGTTTCTGTACTGGAGGCACAGCAAGAACTGGAGGAACCGCCTCTGCCAGCAACCACCCACCTCTTCCAGGGCTTTCCACCTGAGCAGGCAGCTCTTGGTTCTTGGTGTCATCCCTGCTCTGGCTGAATGAACATCAAAGTTCCATGTCAGAGCATCTGGCAAAGTCAGTGCACCTGGGCTTCATAACATGCTTTGTCTTCTGGCTCAGCTGAAAGGCTGACACAGAAATTTTAGTAGAACATGTTGAGTAGGCACCCACTACCTGCTACAGACAAAATCACTTCATTGTCTTGCATGTGTTCATCTGAAAAAGCAAATATATGTAGTTTGCATGTCTAATGCAACTAGAGGAGACAGAAGAATATCAGAGAAGAGGTTGTTGTATTTAATTTCTTGTCATTCTACTTTTGCGTAAAATCAGCATTGTGACTGAGGCATTCTTATTATAAGTTTGCAGATACCTGTTTGTAGTGGGAGGCATTGCCATGTGGCATTCTTACATCCCCTTTTTGTTTTTTCTTTATGAAATCTTGTGTTGTCAGTTCTGAGTAAATTAAAGGGGTTGGATTGGTAGTTCCAGATGTAGATGCTGTCTGTTCATAATTCAGGTCCTGCACAGTAACAGAATTAAACTGCCAGTTTAGGTGTGCTTGAGCACCTCTGATTTGATCTGAAGAAACTTCCATGACAGCAGAGAAAGTTAGCAATTTTGTTTTCAGCACAAGCATGAACTTTCATGATGCAGAAGTTATGCAGCTGACTGAAGTAAACTGACTTGGTGGCATTGCTGCTCTTCCATCCATGTCACTACTTACTGATTATAAAACCCTGCTTCTTTACTCCTGTTGATAGCAGGTTTCTTACTTTCTGCATCTGCTGGGCTTAGTAACATGTTTGCTGAGAAAATGTCCTGTTGTCTAATCTTGAGCCTGGTGTTTTTTCCTACATTTTCTTTTAAATTACATTAAAAAGAAAAAAAGCAGGTGGGGGAGAACTTGGATCCTAATAATGTTATTTAAGCAATAAGTTCAACTTGGAGGCTAAACCAGATCTTTTGCTTTTGATCACTCTGTGGGTGGTATAGCTTCTGTGCAAGCACAAGGTGCCCTTTCTACATTTGTAATTCAAAATAATTTCCAGCAATATGAGTGCAGATGGAACCAATCATTGGTGCTTATTTCTAGGCTCTTTCTAGCTTCTCATGGAGAAAAAAAATAAATTCTTTCTGATGCTCTTTTGAAGCTGAACATGATGCAAAAATCAGGCAGTTCTTTCATCTTCCTCTCTCCTGATGCTTACAATCTTCTCTGTTGAAACTGTAATGGTTTTAGTTAAAACCAGGTGGAAACACCAATTAATGTAGTGGCTTCGCGTTCACTAAATTCTGTTTGCAAATTTAGTGTAGTGGTCTTAGTGCTTACTTTATTTTTGTGGGAGAGGATCAGGAGAAACAAAGCAGGCTCAAGCTTAAAAATAAACAAATAGTTTTTTTAACACACACTAAAAGAATGGAAAAGTTGAAAAATAAAAAACACCAAAAAACCCCCATGAAACTTCAAAACACTCTTCCCTCCCCTTAACAAATTGTTAACTTTCCAAAAAACAACATAGAGAGACACAACCTGTGATTTTCAGTCAGCTTCACATTTAAACATAATCTTTTATCACTTTGGGAGAGGAGTCTCTCTAGAGTCCTATGGAGATATTTGCCATAAAACAAAATTGATCTTGTGGCTCTCAATGTCACAAATCTCCAGCTGCCTGGAGTTTTTTGCAGATTGTGCAGTTCCACCCATTAGGAGCCTTTCCCTTGGCTACTCATGGGCCTCTCAGTGTATCTGGGGTACTCTTTAAGAATGCTTCCTCTAGTACAAAACAAGGATTCTCTTCTTCTATCTCTAAAATCATCTCTATCTCAAAAGAGACCAGGGACCTTTTTCCCTGGGAGCCAAGGGCTTCAAATCACTTGTTCTCTAAAATCACCTTTGTCTCAAAGGCTGAGACCTTTTACCCCAGGAGCGAGGGGCTTTGAGATTCCCACTTAAATCTCAATCATATCAGTCCCCAATTTTGATTAGAACCAGCATTCCCCCAAACAACATTAAGATGTTACAAGCAACTGTCCATTTCTCCATAGTTTACACCAGAGAAGTCTGGTTAAAAATGTCCACTTCCTCAATCCCTCCTTCCAATAATCTTTATCAATTCTTTCAGTCTTGCCCCACTGACTTAATGTGGTGCCTTTTTTACATCCACTCTCTTTCTCTTCTCTCTCAGGGAAGGGTTAGGCCTTGGAAGCTTCATTTTGCCAGGAAAGTGTTAAATCTGCCCAGAGTCTTTGTCTCTCTTCCTGCAGCTCATGGTGTTAGATGTTCACGGTGGAATTGGTGAGGGGAGAGGGGAAGAACTCACGCCAAGAGATCAGAGCACCCGGGCAGTCCAGAATCAAAAAAACCCAAAGACCAGGCAGGATCATAAATGCTTTTTTTGCCCACCCCTCAGTTTAAATCGGGGCGGGCCCCGGCCCAGCCAGGCCCATAGCTGCTATCAGAGCCTGCCCGGCCCCGTGCGGGCAGCAGAGGGCCCGAGGCACAGCCCGGCCAGGGCCGCTCCTCTGGGCCCGGCTCAGCCCAGCCCCGGCCGACCCCTGGCTGCTGTACAATGTTACCTTTCTCTCTGGCCAAAAGGAAAAAGGCTGACTCAAACAAAATCAGGATTTATATGGGTACTTCCCAAAGCTGCATCCAGCGTTTTTAGTGGTCAAAACAGATGTCACTATCTAAAATTAGCTTCTGATAGGTCCCTGTCCTTTCTAAAGCAATTCCAAGGTTGTGACAGGGCAACGTTCCACATTCCTCCCCAGCTAAAAACCAGACTGTGCGAACCATGACAGAAACATGGGGACAGTGCATGTATCTAGCATATGCATCAGGTCTCCTGTACACAGGACTGGAGACAGACCATGGCTGTCTCTGTCAAAGGCCCCAACAAGGTACTTGTCCCAGCCCCAAACTGTGGAACAGTTTCCATGAGGTCTGAATCGATTCCTTTAGCAGGCCTGGATCCCCCGTCTGACACTGGTCCCAGGCAGAAGCTGGGGTGAGCTGTGTTCACACAAGCACATCAGCACCAGGGCGAACGGCCCTTGCCTGCACCAGCTGCTATAAAACATGGGGGAGGTTCCTTTTCCAGAAGCCTATTGGGAAGTGTTTCAATCTCTTCTAATTGAGCAGTGCTACAATACAAAAGGCTGTTTGAAAATCAGTGTTCCTTTGTGGGCAGCTCTTCGCTTTCACCTCTCTCACCATCATCAAGGCATGGAGCTGAATTACAAGCCCTGCAGCATTGGGTAATGGCTGACAACAGGCCATGTTCACAACGGGCCAAAGCTTGGTCTAGCAGGGGAGCGGGAACAGGGAAAACCATCTCCTTTAAGGAAGGAAATCTGGCAGCTCCAACAGACTGACACATTTCCTCTGCCCTTCATCCCGACCATGCCGGTCTGGCACACCGGCAACGTGCTCTCTACACTCATCTTCTCTCTGCCAGGCACAGTCCGTCCCTCTGTGCTGACCACTGGAAAAACTTGTAGGGGTTGTGAAACAAAGGTTTGCCTGCCCAGCTGGTGAAGTGAGAAGCACTCACTCTTGCATAGAAAAGACAACAGCTCTTTTTTATTTTTTTTTTAAAACCAAATTATTTGTTAGAATAGATGAAGCAGTAACTGTGCACTGTATTCAGAGTAATTTAAAACCAAGTTAATGTTATGTATTTGTAAGCCAAGGCATAGGGAGGCAAGTAAATTCTTCTTCCTAGTCTCAGGGGAGTTGCTTTTTCCCTGCAGGAGAGGAGAAGGTCTCATGCATGATTAAAATGCCATGTATCAGTTACAGAGCCTGTGCTGCTCTTCAGATGACACCACAGGTAAGCACACAGTTTTTTTCCCTCTCGACCTAGTAATGCATGTGCCCTCTCATCATCATCCCACATTTTATTTTAATAGGGAGCAGGCTACAACAGCAGCATAACCATTTGTTTCACAGAGTTCTTCCTCATCTTAGGATGATGGTTAGAAAAAAGCTGGGCTTGGATTGACCCATAGGAAATTGTTATACTGAAGCTGGAGGGCATGAGGAGTATGGCCTAGCCCATCTGCATTCAAAGGTAATCATGCTCTTGGTTTTTTTAGGATTTGGGGGATGGAAAAAGTCAAGGCTGGGTGCAGCAATGCTGCTCTTTGCAGGTGCAGGGAGGGGTTTGCTGCTCAGTTATGTACCATCTGCTGTTGGGCTGCTGGAGAAGCTGGCAAGTAGCTCCAGATAACCACCCGGGTAGGTTTTTTTGCTTCTGGGATTGTCCTCAACCCAAAGACCCGTTAAAATCAGTGTTATACTGATGGACACGGATTTCTGCTCATTGCCATAAAGGTTGAAATGACTGGATAGAGAAAGCTATCAGTTTCCAGTTCTTTTTGAGCAGATATTTCTGCCCAGGATAATGCCCCTCTGGGAGTGGAGAATGAATGGAAATTAGTTATAGGGAGTTCCTAGGGAAGGCAAAAAATGAAAGCAATTTAATCATAAGGTAAGTATTTATGTTGAAGAAAAAAAGAATCAGTATTGAGCAATAAAGATCTTAGGATATAAAACAGAAAAATGAATTATTTTATGTGTGGAAATACTTTTGATAGATTCTGAATACTAGATTGTATACTGGAGTAAATTTGTACCATTAGGTTCTGTGCAGAAAACATGAGATTTTTGCAAGGGAAACAGTAGTAGGATGTTGTCTCCGAGAGAGAGATGAAGGAACAGGGGCTTTCTCTCATCTTACATTTACATCCAGAAAATTTTGGTTTTTTTCCTGTTAGTATCTTGACCAAAACCAAAACCCTAACCTTTTTTTTTTTTAATGCATACTCTGAATGCACTATACTGCCCAGAGCAGGGGCAAGTGACTGAAACAGACTGATGGAGAAAGCACAAAAATTATTGTACAAAGAGAGATTGTTTAGATATCTTTATTTAACAAGTGAAGTACATTGCCCATAGGAAGGAGAAAAATGGAGACTCAGCTGTGTTTACCAAAGGCAACAGAAATTTTCCTGAAGTGAGGCCAACTTTGATATGAGCTACTAATTTTGCTTGATTTTT
Source organism: Hirundo rustica (assembly GCF_015227805.2). Lineage (NCBI taxonomy): Eukaryota > Metazoa > Chordata > Aves > Passeriformes > Hirundinidae > Hirundo > Hirundo rustica. The sequence continues at coordinate 90,568,458 of NC_053451.1, forward strand.
ACAGGGCTACTTCTGAATAGGATTGTAATGTCATGTTTTTGTGGGAGGGCATAAACTTCTTGCTTTCTGTTCATGTTAGTTTTGCATCTGTGCTTCCAAAAGCTGATGGTTGCTCTGGCACTTGAAGGCCCATAACTTGGCTGAGGTTGTACTATGACCTGAAACAAGTTGTGCCCTGTGCACTTTTGGGAAGGGCTGGGATCCTTGTAGCACCAAAACAGGCTCTTGAAACAGAGCCAAGTGCATTGTGTTAATCCTGTATTTTTTGCCCTTTTCTTTTTCCACCTCAACAAAACTTTTCCTTGTGGCCCTGATCCAACAAGCCATTTAACTGCATGCAGGTGCAGGCACAGGATGGGACCTTCTGGAACGTCTCACTATGTGGCGAACTGTATCTTCAGTGAAAAAACCAACTACAAGACAACTTCTGTGGCCACTTGCCTCTGCCAGCCCCAGTGCTGAGTACAAACATCTCAGAGACCCAAGGTCAGGGTGACAAACCAGGAAATACCAAGTGAAGGTACAAGTCCCTAAATTTCACTCTCTGACCTTCGAAGACGGGTGCAGCTGCTGGGATTTACCTGCAGCACTCTGGCTTTGTCCATGAGAGCAGTTTGCTGGGCGGTGCAGCAGGCTGTGCCTGGGTCTCACTGCTCCCTGAACACACTTGTGTGAGCACGGGTCAGTTTGGTTCATCAGGCAGGGCCACCTGCAGCTCCTGCACCACCAGTGATCCACGTTGTGCCAATTGTCAGTGCCTAGTGCAGGTGGTGATGTCCTGGAGATTGCCATCTGTGAAACACTAGAGGAAGGTGAACATTCTTCTGCAGGGTTTCCTATGGATCAAATTTTTTAGTGTTCCCTAGGCACGGCTATCAGCTGGTTGTTTTGATACGAGCAAACCTATGAGATGTCAAGTCTATTTCTGCTTTCATCCAGATGAGTGCCAGGCATGAGTGCCAGTGCATGAATGTCCTTTCTCATCCCACTCGGCCACTCACACTCCTGACTTGTTGACCATAAGCCAAGTCTTACTCCTTGGCCCCTTTTCTACTGGCAATGTGAGAAGGAGCTCTGAGGGATCTCCTGTATCTCACCCCTGCACTGATAACTACCCTACCCCATTAACAGGAGTCCTCACCCTTCTCTTCCCCACTGATACCTTTCCTCACAATTTCACTCTATTATTCCCCCACTTTCCCATAGTTTCTGCCAAGAAGAGTTTGTTCAGCTTCAAGTATTTTATAGATTTCTCACTGGACTCAAATTGCAGTGCCTCAGAGTGAGCTTGCCCCTCCTCATCACCTTCTCAGCAGACGTTGTAAGAGTATACCATTACTTTACTTCCTTCCACTCCCTGGGTGAAGAGTATGTTTTGTAGGTATTGTTTAGGTTTTGGAAATGGTGAACTGTCCCACTGATTCTGTTGAACAAAAGAGAAGAATTGAAAGCTAGAAATTTTCTTGACCTGCCCAAGCATGTGTACTGTGACCCATTTGCCTGAGCTCTTGCATGAGTGACTGCTCCCCAAAGATCTCAATTGTTTTGGCAATATAGTGTTGAATTGGCCATATCCCAGTAGGGAATTACTTGGTGCTTCTTAAGTGGAATTGTCAACAGGCTTGCAAGTGTGAAGTTATGACCAGAAACTGCTTTTGAGCAAGTTCTGGTAGACTTCTCTCCATCTCAAGAAAATTATGAATTTGTCTGTCGATCATATCCCCTGGCTTGCACAACTAAGCAGAGTCAGTCTCATGGAGTTATTTATGGTGTTTACCTCATATCAATAATATTTTCCTCCTTTTGAGCACTGTGAACAATCATTTTGTACAGCCAAATTTGTGATATTTGGGAGTTTTATTTCAAAGGACTTCTAGGTAACATCTAAAATAAGATTTCCTCCTGAGGAGGAAAATAAAATTAATGGGCATGACCAAATTCCCACTTACTTAGGAAAAAATCTATGAACATCCTTTGACAAATGGACTTGGGTGAGGCTTAACCAAGGACCCTAAGCTGTGTGCCCAGATGAAGAGATTCCCAGAGAAGTCTTTGTGCAGCTTGTTCTTTCCTTTGGCAACCCCAGGCTTCCTAGGCAAATGGGAGCTTTAAACTTCGTTCCTTTCCCAACCCAAACCCTAACCCTAGGCACAGAATAAACCCTTTTCCAAGGACCACAAACTGTAGCAGAAATCAAAAAGCTATCATGGGAGAAATATTTTTACATTCTCCCTTGTCAACCACAACGCAACTGGAGTTCAAGGGTTTTCCCTCTCCTAACCCTAAACATTGGCCTTGGCTGGATTATCACAAGCCACACCAGTGATGAAATTTTCAGAGACAAAGTTCTAACAAATCCAGTCCCTCTCTCTGAGAGAGCTCCTTGGCAGCTCCACATCACATGCAGTTCTAGGCTTTGACATTCCCCTGAACTAACCCTAGCCCTAAATATTCTGTGTGAGCTGAGCATTTGCCAAAGAAACTAAGCCGTGGCCAAGGTAACAAACTTGGGAGGGGAGAAAGGCTCTTTGCAGCCTCTCCTTTGCCTTTGGCAGTGCACTAACAGCCCCATGCCAGCTGGAGATGTAGGAGTTCTAAGTGCTCAAGCTGTAACCCTAAGCCCAGGTGTGGGCTACTTCACGGGTAAGAACACTCAGCTGTGGCTGAGATGGAAAGTGTAGCAGGGGGTTAATTTTTTTACTGTTCATTCCAGCCTTTTCCAAATCCTTTGCAGACCTTTGCCATCTGGAGCACTAGGCTTTGTCCGTCTTCCATCCTTAGCCCTAAAGCCTGAGAACAGCTGATCCTCAGTCAAGCACACAGAATAATGGTCCAGATGAAAGAGTGATCAGAGGAGAAATAGTTCTGTGACTTGCACTTCCCTTCAGAAGTCCCTCACCAGTGCCATGCTATCTGTTGCTGTAGGCTTTTCCCCTTTCCCAACACTGAACTCAGCTCTAAGGCTGAGCATGGGATAACCCTTTGCTGAGGAACCAAAGCCCAAATCAAGCAATTGTCAAAGGAATGACCTAGGAGACTGCTGCTTCTCCTGGCAGTCCGTGGGAAATGCAACATCCACTGAAGCTTCAAGGCATCTCTTCCTCCTAAAACAAAAACCTGACCTTGAGTTAACTATGATTTGGGATAACCTGCCATGGTCCCACTGAAGATGTCAGAGGAGGAGTCTTTCAGGGAACCCAAACCTTAATCTTAACACTAAATGTGGAATGATCTCTGGGCCATCATTTAAATGAAAAAGATGTAGGGAAGAAACATTTTTCTTTCCTCCTCCCTACTTTGGCAGCCCCATGCCAACAGAGCTGCTGTCCCAACTTTCTCCCTGTTTCTGTCCCAAACCTAACTCTGCCCCAGACTCTCAACTCAGTTTATCTTAACCCCAGGGGAAAAAGGTTATCTGGGGGTAATTTTTTTTCAGCCTGTACATTGCTTTGGCAGTCCAATGCCAGCTGGGGCTTTAGGTTTTGTCCCATTCCTAAACAATGTTGCCATAACCTGGGTTTTATCCCTATCCCTAAACTGGGCTCTTCAAGAGATAATCACGTAACTCCAGTGTTGAAATGCTGAGTCTCTAGCCTTCTTCCCAGCTACAGTGATTTTCTTTTACTGTTTAAGCCCTGTGATCCTTTTGACTATTAATGCCACAGCCAGGCACAGCACAATTAAAAATTAGTAACAGACTTGTATTGCTAGTGTGTTTGTGAGCCCTATTTAGGCTTCTTCCTCTCTAATGGGAAAAACAAAACAAACAAACAAACAAAAAAGGAAACCAACACCAAACTCAAACACCTCTGTAGGGTAGCACTGTTGTGTGTATGGTTAACTATGGGGAGGATTGAAGACCAGATGACATCTGGTCATCATGACATCTGATGACATCATTGTGAAATGAGCACATTTGGCCACTAACCTGTGACTGTGTGATGAAGTGATGGGGACAGGAGCTTCAGACACCAGCTGTCTTCCTGCCTGTTCTGGTACAGTCCATGCACTCTTTGTCCCCATGCTGAAGACTCTCCCCTGGCATCCAGTTGGAAGAACAGAAGGATCAAACCAGCTTCCTGTTCTTTTGTATCCGGCTCTTGCTGTTCCTGCTAACAGTACCCAGAGAAAGACCATGTGTTTATTTTCATGTAGTGTCTCCTATCCATCAGCTGGAGCAAGCCATGGACCCCTGTCATCTAAATCCTGCAGGCATTTCCCTCTCTTGCCACCCCCTTCAAATCTGTGTGCCCATGTTGGAAAGTAACTTATTAATAAAATAAAAAGCTTCCCATATTAGGAGAGATTATTGCTGTAACTTCTGCTATGTGTTCAAATATTCTCAAGGACCTCTGCATCTTCCCTATTGTGCTTTAATGCTAGAAAGGACGGGGCATTTGCCCCTCTGAAACATTTTCCATCAGGAAAAGGACTTAGCCATGCATGTCTGGAAAATGGAACAGTGAATGTTAACAGGTCCTCATCCTGAGGTGTGTTCTCTGATAATTATTATTTCAGATGGCTCTGGATGAGTGTTATCTCCTCTAGCTTCTCAGATCTTTAGCAAAAGAATAAAATCTGCTCCCTGAGATCAGTCTAGCTGCATCTAAAGCTGTGACTGTACCTCAACTCAGAGCTATAGGATTGAATTTAGACTGGCACAGTGGAAATCAAGGTAAACATGCATCATGTGCGATTGCTTTTTCAGAGAGCTTGAGAGTTTGAGGGCAGAAAGGGAAGATGACTCTGAAAGTTGGAAGGAAAGTCTGATAGGAAAGAAAATTGCTGTAGTAAATTTTCTGTAGGCAAATACCAGGTTGAGTGCTGACGAATGGTAGCTGCCCAAGCATAACTCATGAGTTACTGTGTGGTGGAAAGTAATAGACTACACTGAGTATCCTCAATCAGAAGAAAGAACCCTGCTGCATGTTCATGTGATACACAAGGGCGTACCTATACAGTTTTGGTAATGCCGTAACTCCATCTGTAGTGATTAAATCAGGACATCCCTCTGGCATGGGTTCAATTAGACCGATGGGATCCAGTACCCACACATTTAGGGAAGGCTGTGTGGACACAAAAAACTCCAAGCTGATAGAGCCACCACCTGCGCAAAAGTTTGTAGCATTGAGATGACACTGGCACTGAGTCACAACTCTCTACCCAAAGGTAGAGTAAATCACTAAAAAACCCAAACCCAATCCCTGTGATGTAATTAAAAAAAAAAAAAAAAAAAAAAGGCAGCTTTGTTTTGCTGCATGTTCATCTTTGCAGTTTCTTGACACCAAAGACCATTGGAATACATGGATCTGCAGGCAGAAGAGGCGAAAGGCTGGGTGAGCCAAGGGTGGAGAAGTGTCCTGGCACAGCACACTGAAAGCACGCTGCCAGCACCTCCCACGGGGCTGTTGTGCAGGGTAGCAGCCAGCAGGAGCAGGGGCTGAGGGAGGGTTTGTTGAGGCTGGAATTGCCAAAGGGCTCTCCAGCTGCAGGAGACAGCAATAGGGAAGGTGCCTAGGGGAGGAATGAATGGTGGAGCTGGTACAAGGTAAAGCTGTTGGTAAACCCATAAATCTTCAGCCCTGGCACATATCTGGCCATTTCATGAGCTCGCTAGGTCAGTGATGAAAGACTTATTCATCAAAACATTGTACCCTGAAACGTGTTGCATTTAAGTAGAAATAACGCTTTGAAACAAGATACATTATTTCTTCATTACCCTTTCACCTCAGCCAGAACATTTTTCATGTGATTTTACCGAATTAACAAGGGCTGTGACTTGACGAAGCAGTGAATTTGGTAGTGGTGCTAAAGACAGAGCTCCTCTGTCCCCTGGGCATGGGTCTGTGACACTAGATCAGAACAACAGCTAGGGGAAAAAGTAAGAAAAGCTTAAACAAGGTTTTTTTGTAGGTGTGTGTTTTTTTTTTTTTTTTTTTTTTTTTTTTTTTTTTTTTTTTGCGTGATTGGGCAGGCTGGAGTGAGGCCTTTAGCTTGTCTTGCCATGCTGTTTTCAAGCCTAAGTCAGTGGTTATGCAAAACAGAGGAAGCCACAGAAATAACCATTTGCCAATATTTGTTGTGATGTATTTGTTTAATTGTGCTCACAAAAGTTTACGGATCACAACCTGCTCATGGGACCAAATTAAACTGAGGAACTTCTTTTTTTTTTTTTTTTTAAATTTTATTTGAAAAAAGACTGAATTTCTTAGGTTATATATCCACAAAAAACCAAAAAATTAATTCTCATTATAGAAATCCGGAAGTGCAATTCCAGCAGGAGGGATGAAAGACATGCATGACCACCACTCATGCAACAAGCTGAAAATATACTTTTAAATTATGGTCCTCTCTGGTCACAGCATTTGGGGTGACATTTAGAAAGCCCAAGGAAATCTATGGGCCTCTAAAATGACTAGCTGCATGGAGGTGGATTTTTATTCCTCCAGGAGTAAGTGATTATTGCTTCCTGTTGTAACTCTGGGTGGGGGTGGTGTTTGGTGTATGGGCATGTTGCACACTCAGTTCTCCAGCTCTGGGTCTTTCACAGTGGCTGAGGGGAACGCATTGAATGAAACGTGTTTACTAAATCTTTCTCAAGAAGTACATCAGGAGGAAGAAGAGGATCCTCTCTCCTTAGAATGTGCCAGGGTTAGTCCAGGATGTGTTAGATGGGAATTAGCTTCCTCCTCTTTCCTTCGGGCTCATCACTCACACTTTCCTGTTGAAACTCCTTTCCTTTGTTTCAATAGTCACTTGGCTAGAGGAAAAAAAGAACAAACACAAGGCATAAATTGGTAGTAATAACATTGGTAATAGTAGTAGTAGTACTACTACTAATAATAACAATTTACTCTTGAGCAGCTGCAAGAATCACGTTGGGTTCTGGCCATTTTTCTGCTTAGTTACTGGCACCTCAGACAGGAGATTTGTTGGCCCTGCTCTCCATACGTGAGACAGAAGGACACTAAGGCAGCAAACCTGTGTCTTCTGTTCCTTCCAAACTCTTATTACTCTCCAGCATAGCCAGAAATGTAGGGTTACTGCCTGTTCAGCTCTGCCTGGGAGAGAATGCAGCTGATCCTCAGAAATCAGGGTGAATATTCCTTTCGCACAACAAAAAAATTGCAGTGTAGGGAAATGACAAGAAGGAAAGAATATACAAAATTGCTGAAAATTATTAGTATTGGCAGATGTAGGATTTGCCAAATCAGGAAGGTAAATGACTGGGGGAAAATGGAGCCTGAGCTTGATTGTGAATATTTTTCCAGCTTTGCACATTGCCACTCTGTATTTAAGGAGGAAGCAGTCAGGGAAGAACTTGCAGTAGTGACTGTCAGGTCTGAAAGCAAAGCCAAAAGAGCCCTCTTACAAAAATTAAATCTTGATCCCCATCCTGCTTCGTTTTCAGATCACTTTCATTGCAGCTTCTCCAGGCTCAAAAGGGAAAATGCTGAACTATTATTGCTGGACAACTCTTCCTCCTCCAGGACATTTATTAAACTAACACCTTTATTATTCAAAATATTTGAACAAGTGGTAGCATGGTTACCTCCCTCTTTCAGAGGTCTGCTGACGCCAGCCCTAACACAGGAGAACAAAGCAGAGACTTTTGCTCAGCACACCATTTCTCGTCTCCCTGTTCTCCCTGCACAAAGTGACCCCTGATGAAGGGCAGGCAGAGGCCTGAGCTTTAGAACAGATTATTTTGTTCAACCTTGGAATTGAAAGCAAACACTCCCAAGTCTCCTTTGATGCCAGCTGACCTGAATCAAAGCTTGCAGACCCCTGGCTGATAATGTTTACCAGATGCAGCAGTGAAGGGTTTCCAATCTAGCTTCTCTGTTTCTAGGCATCAATACCAAAAATTAAGTGCATGGGTAGGAGTTTGGCATGTGACTGCTGTGAGGGAAGGCTTGTTGCAGAAGAGAAAAAACAAACAGAAAATAATCTTTCTGCATAGGCCAGTACATTCAGGTACTTGACTAATAGCTTCTAATAATCCAGGTAAGTGCAAAAGGCCTGTTGCAGGTTCTGCAGTGATGGGGGTTGCTGGCAGCTGACATTTGGGAGAGCAGGGGAAGTCCTGTGTGGCAAACACCTTGACAGGAAGGCAGAACTGAGTGAAGGGAAGAAACAACAGAAGCAACATTATTTTTGCTGACAGAAGCAGAAGAAAATGGAAAGTGTCACCTGAGGGACTCTCGGTGGCAGCTACAGACACTGGCAGGCCCTGATGGTGCTGGGGACACAGATACCTCAGTCACCTGCCACAGGGACAAAGAGAGATGGTGACAGCTACCTGACCACGACATGTAGAAGAAAACAGTGATGCTAGGCAGATATTACTTCATAACCTGCAATCACTGTGTCAGAGAGTCCAGCCCTCAGCCAGCAGCTCAGTGATGACAAAGCAAAGGTGCTTTGGTGCAGAGGGAGGAATGAGGTCACACATGAAACTCACAACTTCCAGAGGGTTAATCTATTATGTGAGGACTGCAACTGAGCCTGTTGAGAATAGGAGAAGGAAAGGGGGAAAATGTAAGCATTCATATTTCAGAGACCCAGCTGCTCAAAGCAAATCCAGACAAAAGGCACTGTTGTCCCACTGCTGGAAATAACAACAAAATCATGCTTTGGGGCAGCAGGAGAGTTAAGCATTGCGTGACAGGACATGTCCACCCTTGTGACAGCTGTTGTGCTGTATATACGGCTTTGTATATGATACAGAAAAATATTAAACAAAGGAAGAATATCCAGGCCCCACCATTCCCTGCGTTTCCTTGTATACCATGGGGTTGTTCCCAGGACAGAACAGCTTGCCAACCCAGCAGTCACATTAGTTCCCTGGGGCTCCTGGGAATGTGCCAGCCATCCTCGGGGATGGACCCTGCTTTCAGAAACTGCCTTAAAAAGCAGCAGCAGGATGGGGGGCAGGGAAAGCAACCAGAGGATGTAAACCTTGTGGAAAAATCTGTGAGCTGGTGAACGTGGCCTGCATGGGGGAACACGGCTTCTCTGGGCCTTGGGGCAATGGCAGGAGATGTGGCATGACTGCATACAGGGAGGGAGAACAGGAAACAGGGCTAGATCTGAGACTGCAGGAATGCTCTCCCTTTCCTCCTCCTGTGTGTGTTTTTGTGTGTGCCTGTGCTGGCTTGAAAGCAAAACCAGGGAGAGACTCCAAGTCAGAAAAAACAATTTAATAAGAGAGAGAAAAAAAAGGTAAAATAAAATAAAATAAAACACATGCAATAGTACAAAAGATCACTGACAGGGTCAGAATACAACCTGAAACCATGGTGGTAGCCGTCCAGATGAAGTGGTCTTGTTGAAGCAGTGTTCCCGCAGAAAGGTCTGGTAGCTCTTTTCCTCTGGGAATCCAGTGGGTAAGGCTTCTCGTGCTGTCCCAAATCTCAGATTATATCCAGGTGGGAATGCTTGGCTCCTCCCCCTGGGTGGAGCATCTCACAATGGGCTGATATCATTTTATCAGTCTTGCAATGGGTCCTTGATTGCCCATTAAACAGAGGTAGCTCCTGGAGGGAGTTATCTATGAGTCATGCAGCAGGGCATTGATGGGCCATTAAGAGAAGATAGTCTGGAGGGAGGGGGCAATGGAAACACTGCCCAACTTAGTTTCAACAGCTCATGTAGGTGGTGATAGAATACATACTTTGGGCACATCTTACATTGTAACCTAGGACAGTGCCAATTGCTGATTAATTACCATCCCAGACACACCATATTAGGGTAGCTTGGCCTGGGCTAAAACCTCTTATCTGTCTTTGCTTTTAGAAGAATTGGGGCATAATCACTTCCTCTGGGCAGTGAGCTTCACACTGCCCTCCTTCACTTCAGGCTTCGCCTCTGAAAAATCATTGTCTTGCTCTCAGCTCAATGAGTTTTCCTAGGCGTGACAGCCAGAAGGCCTAAGAGGATGGCATGGAACGTGTACCTCCCTTCCAGGGGCTGAAGCAGCTGCTGCACTGTGACTGGTCTCTCCATCACCTGCCAGACCTGCCCCAGCTGTGTTACAGTTCCTGGAGTGCTCCCACACCCCTGTCCTTCATACATTATTGACACACAGAAGCCATAACTTCTTCTCCATTACTAGTCCCAGACAAGCCCTAAAGCCTTTTCCCAAAGTTGTTTTTCCCTCTGTTGTTCTGCAGTGTCTTTGAGCAAGACCCTGACTTTTCATTATTCAAGCAAAAAATTACACATAATTAAAATACATACATGACCTGTCTATCATATGCTGTTAACCCATTCTTCTCAAGGAGCAAGTGGCGGCTCTCCTCAACAGGTCTCATCCCTTGTCTCCCAGCCACCTGCCTTCTTCAATCTTCATCTCATTTTAGAGCTGCTAAAACATCAGTGGAATGTCTGAGCCGAAGCTGCACACAAGATTAAGCTTTTGTTCCTCAGCTCCTTTGATTCATCCTGCTGCATCCGTTCATGCGCAAGATGTGAGTCAAAGGATGGAGTAAAATGGAACCTCTGCACAATCTGGTCACCCATGAGCAGCTGAGAAAGAAGATCAGGGCTCTCTCATGTCTGATGCTGAATCCTGGGATGAGGTCTGCCTGGCCTGCCTGTGTTTTACTGTATTCTCATTCAGTATGTATGTAGTCATACTGGGAATTTCAGTCTCAAACCCACTATTAGCCTGGCCTGATTCTGCTCCCCCACCCCCTCCCAGTCTGTCCAGTATGTTTGTTTCAGTCTTGGACTGGAGTCTGAAGTGATGTGATGGGTCTCCCAGACAGGAAACTCAGGTTCAGGGCTGGCAGAGGCTGTAGGCCTGGGCAGTGCAGGTGTGGGTGCTGCACCCCTGGCCCTTTCTCCATGTCCCAGCCCTGCCAGCAGCACGGTGCCTGCTGCCTTTCCTTCCCTCTTTCCTCACAAAGTGCTTCAGGGATGCCGCCCTGGCACAGACCTGCCTCCTAACCACAGGGGTCCTTAAGACAACATGTATTTAAATATTATTTAGTATATAGTTTGCATGCTGTCTGGTCCTTGCTTGAAAGAGTAGTGTATAAGGAGAGTACCAACATGTGATGCTTTTTTATAGTCCTGGAAGAGCTACAAACCCAACACCTCCAAAGTAAAACAAGCTGCTGGTGACAGGAAAAGCCGTGTCAGTACCACAGGTGAGCAGCCAGGCACCTGCTTTAACAAGAAGTGCCAAAAGGCACCCAGTGAGCACACCCTTGCTCAAGTTCCTATTAAACAGAAATTCAGTCTCAAGAGGATTAAGCTTTTTCTTTGAGATGTTTTCCAGCCATATGGTGCCAGTCTCAAAAATTCAAGTCTGAATCATTAATTTTTAATAGATAAATATCTTCCTTCTGTCTCTCCTTTATTCAGGTTTCCTTAGTGGGACAAGAAATTTTTTTTTTTCCTTTGTTAATAGAGAATGACCTTCCCTGTCTTGCTGCCTTGGAGTTGTGGAAGTTTTACCTTGAGAAGTCTTGCCAGAAAAGGAAGGCGGCCATGCTTGTCCCATCCCATGGTGTGGCTCAAGAAAGTGGCACTCTCACCTCATATGCAACACAGGGCTGGTGACAAATGTCCCCACTGTGGTAGGGAAGTCCCTCAGAAACTGTGTTTATGTGATAACATACTTTTGTTACAATATATGTGTCCAGCTCCTCCTACAGAGTGGTTTTCTTTCAGCCGCTGTATTCCAGCACCTTCAAACAAACTTCAAAATCACTTCAGTGGTCCTGTTGTTCTCCAGGTTGTTTGCCATCATCTCTTGCAAGCTGGAAATGAAACTTTTTATCTTATGGAAGGCAATACACAGATGCTGTGTGTACCCGGACAGGTGTGGGTTTAAGTGTATCTCCTGTTTGGGCGCTTTAAACTCATGAGCCATGTGAGAAAACCAACACTACAACTTCCTTCCCCTGGCTCCTCTCACTGGGCCTCACCGTCTTAGTGCTAAAATATCCTCCCAAAAGTAGACTGACAGCAGTGGTGGGAAGGTGTTTCCATGTCCAACCTGATGCACTCAGTTTGGGCTATGAAGGTGCCTGAATTACACCCTGCAGCTGGGTTGTTAACTGCAGTGATTAGATATGCACTAGCATGTGTAAGCAAGTGGTTATCTCCAACTTTGGGAGAGATTTTAAATAGGCAGCTCTGGCACTCCTCTTAGTTTCTCTCAACATGAGGATTTTCTGCTTTACTGGTTTATTTCTGGATATGCAGGCTGCAGAAAAAGGAATTTTGTTAATAGAGACGTGCAGTCTCATTTGTGAAAATAACTTCGTAAGTATGGGAGAACATTGTGCTGTTTAACTTAAATCTGCACATGTTTTGCCGACTTAGAAGTTGGTACTGCATTTCAAAGACTAACTCCCTAAGCCTGATTGGTGTCTTTTATCTTGTGATGTTTAAGAAGTTTTTCTTTCCAAAGTCTTCTTTTCTTTCAAGGCACTTCAATGAAAAGTCTTCTTTCACCCACATTCAAAACTGCACATAACATCCTTCAGTTCTCCCTGATTTATTTTCTGTATTCTCTTGACTCAAGACAAATCACAAATTTGCCCTAATTTATGATCTGTATGATCTGGCACATTTTTGTTCCTTTTTTTTTTTTTTTTAATTTTTTTTTTTAAATTTATTTCAATGTATTTATTTATTTATTTTTATTTCAGTTCTGCATTTTCTGAAACACTTATTTCACTCTAATGAAAAATATATCTACCATATATATATGCCATATCTATATGCTCTTCCAGTATACTGTGGTATCCTACCATGGCAATACAGAAAATAAATGCATCAACTGGAAGCAGAATCAACTCATTCCTTGCTGATATTTCATCAAGTATCTGGGCCTTTTTATTTTTCCCTTGAACTACTACTACTTACATGTCCAAATGCAAAAAAGTGTGTTTAAAAATAAAGTGAAGGGTCAAACTCTGACCTTGTCTTCTGTGGGAACTGCACTGATATGGTGCTCAAGACCATGTTCTGGTCAGAATTCCAGAGTAGACAGAAGAATCTTTCTAATTTATTTATTTATTTATATATATATATATATTTTTTTTTTTTTTTTTTTTTGGGTGCAGCAATAGCTATAGGCTAAAAGACCCACTTATGTCTTGTTTGAAATCTTTAAATCAAGCCACAGTTTTTAGTGACAGTTCTGGGACTTGTATATCACTTCATTTTTCTACTTTTCTTCTAGGTTTTTGTCACCAAAGGTTTTTGCAGGAAAAGAGGATTATTATTAATTTTAAAGAGGTCATCTGCTCCTGCTTCATATCTCTCTCTCCTGAAACCATTATCTTCTGTTTGTGACATCAATTGTTGCTGTGGTAGCAACTCAAAAATAGAAGAACATGACATCATGCAGGGAAATAACAGCATATCTGAGGAACTTTTAAAGGTGTCCCCATTTTCACTTTTTCCCCCCCCCAAACCCTGATTTTAATTTGTTAATATGAAAAAATATTTTTTCATACAATAAGCCTCCTACCTACCATGTCCTTTGCTAACATGTATGGCTACCCAGAGTTTTCCTGAGTCAATATGAGATGTTCAACACTGGCTAAATCTTTAAACTTCTAAATTAGGATTTATCACAAAAATGCAGTTAGATCCTCATCCAGATTCCCTGGCAAAATGCTCCATTGATTGGGACCTCTGCCAAGGTGGGATAAAGATTAGTTAATTCAGTGCTCCTGATGGTCCTTTGTAGGCCCCAGGGCACATTGTGTCTCCCCATAATGCTCAGTTTATCTGAACAGGGGGAATAAGGAAGGTTTGGACAGGATGTGGTTCTTGGTGTCTCTCCTCCTTCTGGAGGTCAGAGACTGGCTACAGCAGGAGGGAAGAAGGTTGAAAACAGGCAGAGCTTCTCCATGTAGGAGCAAGCAACCAAGCAATCTCATGAGGTTTTCTCTCTGGTCATCAAACTTCAGAACTGAGATGATCGTAAGATTAGAAACAAGAGTCAAATCAAGAACCAATGAGTTGCCTCCAAAGATATCATCTGGGCGTTTTTCTGCTGACTTGTTTCTTACTCTGACATTGTCCTAGGACATTAGGACCCTTATTGCTACATTTCTATGGTCCTTTGGGGTGGCTGTTGCTTACTTTATTTCTGCACCAAAGATCTTGATTTTCTCATGGATTAATGAAGTGTTTTGTGGCAAAGCAAAGAAAGCATGTGGATCCTTGGTTGCCTGTGACTGCCAAGGACTAGATTTAATCATTCTTCAGGCTTCTTCCAGTTGTATTACTCATACTAGAAGTTCAGGCTGAGCTTGTAGTAGAATTTGGATTATTGCCCTGACTATGCTTTACTTGCATTCAGGCCTGTGTTGGGAGCAGGACTCTCGTAATGGGTTCTGAAAGTGGCAAGTGACCCAGAGGAAGGAGCTGAAGGGAGAAGTCTACTGCCTGAAGTCCACATATGTCAAGGATTTGAAGCCTTTTGACTTTTGCATCCCAAATTCTTCTTCTGAATTTTATTTTTTAGAGAAAGACTTTCTCATTCCCCATGCAGCAATGGAGTCTCTTTACATATCACAGTCTTAAACTTGCCTGAGGCCTCTCGACACTTTATTCATGAAACAGAAATTCAAGAATCAACAGGAAAGACTTTTGGCAGCCACCACAATCCTGCAGATACAGTACCTTCCTTATTTTCTCTATGAGTTTTCTGTGGAATTTGGCCGAAGTGGCTGTGAGACTATTCCTTCACTGCCTGCTTCTCTGCTGGGGTTTTTTAGACCTTATCACAGTTCTTATCGCCCCTCCATGCTCCTACTCCTTTGTTTGTCATGTCTCTTTCATCATCTTTCATCAGGCAGGATCATGCAGTCTCTTAGACACTGGACAGGTAGAGGCATTCTCAGCCCACAGACATTTAACAAATCTGCATGGCTGCATTTCTATTCTGGCCAGGAGGCATTGGCCTAGCATGGGAACTGGAGAGCAAACAATCAGGGCACATGAAGAGACAGGGAGAGTTACCAAAGCTGCTCTTCCTTGCTTCACCATGGATTCACATGCCTGCATGGGTCTGAATGCTGCATCAACTATGACAGACCAGAGGTATCTCCTGCACTGCACCTCAGTGCCTCTGAGCATCTTGGTGGGTTTTCTGAAAGAGAAAGCACAGGGGACTGTGGTGCAGTCTTCTCAAGGTAACCCCATGGAAGGTCATGGGGAGATGGGAATATCCATGCTGGTGCCACGGTAATGAGCCCTGCATGGCTTCTGGAATGACTTGCAAGGAAGGAAGCCATCACTGTCTACAAAACAAAGGAAGAAAATATGAGTCAAAATGTTGCCACAGCAATCCTCCTTAGAGATATCTTGATAGAAGAAGTAGGAACTAAAACCACACAGTATAATGGGAAATAGAAGGTTTGAAATACATCTGTTGTGCTGTAGAGATAAAAAGCTTATTGCATTCTCTTTCATATGAAAAATCATAAAATCATAAAATGGTTCAGGTTGGAAGGGACATTAAAGATGATCACATTCCAATCCCCTCACAACATGGGCAGGGACACCTTCCTCTAGACCAGGTTACTCAGAGCCCCATCCAGCCTGGCCTTGAACACTTTCAGGAATGGGGCATCTACAGTTTCTCTGGGCAAGCTGTTCCAGTGTCTCATCAACCTCACAGTAAAGAACTTCTTCCTAATATCTAATCTAAACCTGCTGTCTTTCAGTTTAAAGCCATTATCCCTTGTCCTATCACTACATGCCCTTGTAAGAAGACCATTTACACCTTTCCTGTTGGCTCCCTTTAGGTACTGGAAGATATTTATAAAGTCTCCCTGGAGGCTTCTCTTCTCAAGGCTGAACAGCTCCAGTTTCTGCCTGTCTTCACAGGAGAGATGTTTCAGCCCTGTAATCATCTTTGTGGCCCTTCTCTGCACTCATGTCAACAGATCCACGCCTTTCCTATGCTGGGCCCCCAGAGATGGATGCAGCACCCAGATGGGTTCTCACCAGAGTGGAGTGGAAGGGCAGAATCCCCTCCCTTGCCCTGCTGACCTTGCTGGTTTTGATGCAGCCAGGACACATTTGGCTTTCTGGGCTGCGAGCGCACATTGCCAGCTCATGTCCAGCTTTTCATGCACCAATACCTCTAAATCCTTCTTCTCAGGCCTGTTCTCAATCCATTCTCTGCCCAGCCTGGATTTATGCTTGGCTTATCCCAGTCCAGGTGGAGGACCTTGGCACCTGACCTTGTTGAACTTCCTGAGGTTTGCATGGTCCCACCTCTCAGGCCTGTCCAGTTCCCTCTGGATGCCATCCCTTCCTTCCAGCATGGTGACCACACCACAGAGTTTGGTGTCACGAGAAAACTAACTGAGGGTGCACTTGATCCCACTGTTCATGTCACTGACAAAGGTGCCAACAGGACCGATCCCAATACTGACCCTGAGGAACGCTGCTAGTCACTGTTCTCCACTTGGACGTAGAGCCATTGACCACAACTCTTGGAGTATGGCCATCCACCCAATTTCTTATCCATCCAGTCTTCTATCATCAGATCCACATCTCTCCAGTTTAGAGACAAAGGTGTCATGTGGGATAGTGTAAAATATTTTTCATAAGTCCAGATGATGTCAGTTGTTTTTCCCTTATACCCCAGTGCCGTAATCCTAGCAGTGCTGTAATCCTAGCAGGCCACAATATTTCTTATGTATGACTTGCCAATAGTGAAGCCATGTTGGCTGTCACCAACTACTTCCTTGTTGTACATGTGCCTTAGTACAGTTTCTAGAAGGCTCTGCTCCATGATTTTGATGGACAGACTGACTGGTCTGTATTTCCCCAGGTCTCTCTTATTTCCATTTTTAAAATTGGAAGTTGTATTTTCCCTTTTCCATCCAGTGGGGACTTCCCCAGACTGCCATAACTTCTCAGATATGATGGGTAGTGGCTTAACCACTGGACAGTTCTCTCAGGACCTAAGGATGTATCTCCTCATGGCCCATGGACTTGTGCACCTTCAGATGAGCAACAAAGAGCGGTTATTCATTTTCCCAGTTCCTGCCTTTGCCTTCTGCAACTTGAATGGTATGGCTGGAACACTTTCCAGTGAAGACTGAGACAAAAAAGTTGTGGAGTACGTCAGTCTTCTTCTCCATGCCCCAAGTAACCAAGTATCCCACATCCTTCCTGAGAGGGCCTACATTTTCCCATGTTTCCCTTTCATCACTGGTGTGCCTATAGAAGCTTTGCTTGTAACCCTTGATGTCCCAGGTTTAATTCTGTCAGGGTTCTAACTTTCCTTACTTGATCGGCTTGAACTGCTTGAACAATTTCTCTGCATTCTTCATTGGCTGCCTCTTCTTGTTTCCACCCACCATAGGCTTCCTTTTTGTGTTTGAGTTTGTCCAGGAACTCCTTGTTCATCCACATGCCTCTCTCTGATGTTTCTGCCTGACTTCCTCCTTTTTGGAGTGCACTGCTCCTGAGCTTGGAGGAGGTGATTCTTGAGTATCAACCAGCCTTCTTGGGTTCCTCTTCCCATGCCTTATTGCATGGGGCTTTATCAAGCAGATCCCCAAAGTGCCAAAATCTTCACTCCTGAAGTCCAGGATAGCAGGAGTGTTCCATACCCTCCTCACTGCCTTGGGGATCTTGAGCTCCACCATTTCATGATCACTATAGCTCAGGTTGCCCTTGGGATTTCTTTTCCACCAGCCCCTCCTTGCTGGTGAGAGCCAGGTCCAGTATAAATAACACCTGTCTTCATTGGGTACTCTGTCACTTGGAGGAGGAAGTTATCATCAGTGCATTCAGGAACCTTCGGAATTGCTCACACCCTGCTGTGTTTTCTCTCCAACAGATATCAGAGTGGTCAGAGTCCCCCATGAGGACCAGGGCTTGTGAACATGAGGCTGCTCCTATTTGTCTATAGAGGGACACATCCTCTGAGTGCATCCAGGTTTGGTGTAGCACACCCCCATGGTACTGTCACCTGCCTCTGCCCTCCCTTTCCTCCTGACTCGTAATTTCTTGGTCAACTCTTCATCTATCCCCAGGTGGAGCTCCCTTCCCTCCAGCTGGTCACTGACATAGACAGCAACATCACCTCCTTCAAGTCCCCTGCCTGTCCCTCCTGAGGAGCCTGTGTCCTTGGCCATTCCAACACCCCAGTCACAGGAGCCATGTCTCCCTGCTGATGATAAGGCAGTAGCTCTGCAGGGATGCACACAGCCCTAACTCCTCTCATTCATTCCCCATGCTGTGTGTTTGAACACAGGCATTTAAGCTGGGCCCCCTGATAAAGGTGACTTACTGGCTGGGGTAGTAGGAATTCCTTTGTGCTGCCCTTCAAATGCTCTCCTGATGACCTTCATCCTTCTCCAAGTTCTGGGCATTTCTTGCTGGCCCTGGCATCAAGCTGGAAGGGGTGCATTGAGGTTCTCCTCCCTGAGAAATTTATTTTAGCAAACTTTAAAAACTTTGTTAGTCTTCAAGTTTAATAAACTCTTTAGTTTAAATAAAACAAACAAGTGAAAAGGAGGGAGTGGTAAATTCTTAGCTGCTTATTAAAAACAAGAGAGCTGCAGTTATTCCTAAGGCATTTGCTTCATCCTGCTCACTAACCTGTAACTCAAGTGGAATAATTAATTAATTTGGGGCACGCTGAAATGTGCAAATGCATTTCTCAGCATCTTCTGTAATCAATCACTCTACAGGGAGACAATTAATTTATCAAAATTAGGAATTACTGATAAGGTTGTTTCACAGTTCCTGTACCTGTAAAGAGGAAAACAAAACAATTAATTAAATAAAAAATATAATTTCTCCAAAGCAATGACTCCCTAGCCAAATAAAATTCAACCTCTTGTGGTAATGAATTTATTTTGGGCTTGGTGAGGAAGGTGGTGATCTCCAAAGGTAAGCAGCTTCCACAGACACTAGTACCCAGAAACTGTATGAGCTCTCAAACTGCAGTGTTGTTGCCAGGTGTCAGCACTTTCTCCTAAGCCGTTCAGCGACATTTGAGCACCAGCTTAATTTAAACTCATTGCCTCACTGATTAACTGCTGAGGTGCAGTTTCATCAAACGCATGGCTGCAGGTATAGAGCATCTGGGCGGGTAGAGGACATCTGGGCAGCTGCTCCCTCTGCACGTGGGTGTCACCCCCAGGGTGTGCTGGAGGTCATGGTCCCACAGCAGCCCTGGTGAAGACTTTTTCCTTGGCCCTGGCAGAGAGGGAGTTATCAGGCCCGAGGCCACTGAGGATGGCTGCAGGGCTCTGCCATTCCACAGGCTCTGGCAGCTGTTAGGTGCACATTCACTTACAAAATTTCATGTCTTGATGCTTATCTGGAGCTCAGCTCAATGTAACTCCAAGTTTGGGGCTTTTGAGTGGTCCTACAATGCAAGTATTAGATATTAATTTATAGAAGTAAGAATAGGAAAATGAACTAAGCAAAAGCTTGCCTCAAACTCTGTTGAGATCAGTGAGGCTTTTCTTTTGAAGCCATAAGGATTTTGATTTTGTTCTTGAGAGGGTTTGTTTTTTTTTTTTTTCCTATGACAGAAACACTAGAAGTATGCTTGCTGTTCCTGCATTGAAGTATGGGATTCTTCCACATTTTCTCTGCATAATGAATTATAGACTTATTCCTAATCAGTTAGCAGCAAGGAGTGAAGAACAGATCCTACACACTAGACTTTATCAAAGAGATAATGAAACCCACATGACATTTCATGGTGAGCTTTGAAAGCCTTTCCTTAGATAAGCTATCATCCGCTCTGTAAGCAAAATTGTTGTGACTGTGGGTTCTCCCCCCACCCCGCCCCTTGATTTTCATTAAAATAACCATTTGCATAAAAAGCAAGATTCTTGGTTCTGAAAAGTCCATATTCTCCTCCTTCTTGTTTCCCCCCATGCCCCTAAGTTTTCATTCTCAGTTGGCAACTTGATAAATCACTTCCACTAACTCAATTATGGTATCACCAACACAGCTTTATCACTTCAGGTGATAAGGAATAAGCAGCAAGCACAGCCACAAAACCTGCAGGAATACCGATTATGTTTCCATGTCATTTGCTCCATTAATAGCTTGTATGGAGCACTTGAAAAAGAAGAAGGAACAAAAAGAAGACATGATAGAAAATGATTATATTCTTTAAGTATCTCAGATGCTTACAGCCGAGGTAATGCATAAATTATGAGCTTCAGGTAGGGCCTTCTGAGACCAGTGGAAGGACTTTCATCAGCTTCAGTGATTTTCAGGTAGAAAAATGCATTTGGAGTGAAGCAGAATACCACTATGTGATGACAAAAATTAGAAAGAGGGAAAAAAAAGAAGCAAGTGAAAAGAGAAAAAAGGCTGCAGGCATTTTTGCTGACTTGGATATGAAGGTTCACAGCAGAAGCTGAACGAGATCCGTATCTAAATGGAAATGAGGAAGCCACTACATCTGAATGAGATTTTGCTGATCCAGTCTAATTAACCCGGTAAATGTTCAGATACTTTAGTAATTAAACTTTAACTTTAGAAGCTAAATTGCTTCTAAATAAGCTCCTGGGATTTATTTTTGGCATGGAGATCAACAGTATTCTTGTCTCCTACACTACAAGAGTCTGGAGCAGGATTCTGGCAGCCATCATTACAGTCCAAGCCACCACCAGAAACAGATTTCAAGAGGAAGAGATCCATATTTAACTATTGTTAAGAAGACCTGTGTAAAAAGAAAAACATTAAAGAATTATAATTAGCAAAATTTCATCTAGTATTTAAATCATTATTGCTACAATAAACTCGTGCTATTAAAAAAAAGTATTCTGGGAAAGTTAGGGGATGAAACGACAGTGATAATGACAGGTTACTGAGAAAGAATAATGTCTAGTTAATAGTCGCCATCCAAAACATGTTTAAATATTTCTAAAACAGAGGCACATTGCAGCTTGGAAAATATCAGGAGTACCTATAAGACAGGAGAATCTGTCCAGACAGGCTGTGAGAATGATTATGAATAGCCCCCTCAACACAACTTCCCAGGACAATGTTGCAGAAGAAGAGGAGCATCAATCAGAAGCAGTCACGCTGCTGTTTGTGCAGCATGCACAAGACCAGTCTGGAGAGAGATGCCCAGATATGGAGTCCATGCTGCACAAAGAATGAGGAAATACTGGGGAGAGCTGCAAGGAAGGGACCCTCAACCTCGAGACCAAGCCTACCCAGGTTTGACTTGAGGCAGAAAGGTTGTCATTCTCACCTAGGAGAAAAATCTTAGCAGCCTTATGTTCTTGCAGACAGAAAAATCTGTCTGATAAGGGAATGGTGGGGTGGTATAAAGTTACAAGACAAGGGGATAACAAGATCCAGTGGGTAGAAATTTAAGTCAGGTGAATTCAACCTTAACACAAGAACTAATCTACTCCTAAAGTTAATAGGATGTTGCAGAGCCTGAAGAGGAAAGAAGGTGGGTGCCTCTGTCAGTTTGTGATAACACATGCCCTTTACAACCTGCTGCTCTCTTTGGATCATCTGCACAAAATCCATACAGAATCACAGAGCGGTAAGCAGACTGGGGGGACCAAAGCACAGGGGACCAGGTGCAGAGGTGATATTGCACCAGATTAGATCTAGTACAGGCATATACTTGTTTTTTGCACTGCTGCAGGTGGCTGTATAGATGAAAATGCAGTGATTCCTCTCTCTGGTGCCTCCTTGCTGTTGCATGGATGAAAATACAATGATTCCTCTCTTTGGTGTCTCCTTGCTCCATGGAGAGGCTTGGGAATGCCACAGGCCCAGGCATTGCCAGCACGTGTTGATAAGGTCATTAGTGCAATGAAACTCCCTGCATCCAGGCTTTGTGCAGTTGTCTGGGAGGTACTGGGGGGATATTTTTAGCCTGCCAATGTTTGCCTACTGTATATGTATTTCAGAGAAAGGCAGGAAATTTAACTCCAACAAGGCACAGTAAATTCAAACAGGATGGACCACAGCACACCAAGGCAAATGATTGGTGCTGGAAGATGATACCATGATCTCTTTTGCATTTTATTTTGCCCATTGACAGATACAGAATTGGGCCAGAAGAAACCTTTGAGTAATATCTGCTGGTGTCCTCTATGCTAAGGAGAGGCCATCACGGGCATGCTGCTCCTACTGCCCACTCCCATCTGACACCACCACAGCCTCCTCAGCTGATGGAGCCCAGGCTTTGTTTCTCCCTCCAAGGAGGAGAGGGTCAATGGGATGCAGTGCCATGGTGAGAGTCAGCTTGAGTTTCCTGCCCTTCGGGTCCCTGAATGCTGAGCAGAAATCAAGAGTTTTCACTTGAGAGCTGGACTCCTCCGGCTTCCTGCTGAGGCTGGATGCAGCCCTTTAATTAGTGGAAAATAATTGCATTTGACAGAGGAAGAGGCTGTCAAGTAGTATGAGAAAAATTACTTTTGATTTAGCAGAAGTCATTTTAACCTGAGGTGTCCTGTAGGAAGTAGGTGTGGATATAAAGCCAGCATTTCTGAGAGTAGGATATGTTGTCTTTTCAGAAACCTTCTTTCTTCACCAGGGCCATGTCCTATTTGGACAGTGGCTGAAAGACAGGAGATGAAAGGCTGCTGAGCCTGAGGTTTCCTACCAGCTGGCACCACTCCACCTTCCTGCTGCATCAGAGGGGTGGAAGCAGCCGGTGGGGTGGGATCTGCCAGGGCATGTTTAGGCTGGTGTTGGACCTGAAGAAGGTTTAGGATGTGCAGAACCTCTTGACTTATTTGCTTATCAAAGGATTTAGGTTTAACTTTCTAGAAGAACCTGGCACAGACTGAGCTCAGCTCAGCCCCACTGATATCCAGGAGGAACTGGACCCCTCAGTTCCTTGTCCTCTTTGAAAATCCCAAACTTCCTCTCCCCTCCTGCCCCTGGGGGGCTGGGACCATCTCAGAGTGCTTACTTGTGACTTATTTCATAAGGTAGCAAAATAATAATGATATGGCAGATCTTAAACTCATTAAACTCCAACAACTAGTGTAACATGGAGTCTGAAGAGCTGGCAATCATAAATGGTTAACTAACAAATGTTTACAGCACCTCATGATAGTTGCTGGCACTAAGACAAGGGCAGCAAAAAGTGGACTAGATTAAGATAAATGTGAGACACAGGCAGAAACAAGTACTCTAGCAGATGTGTGTGGAAATTAATGGGGTGGTGATAATAACAAATTCTGATTTGCCACACAGTAAATGTGTCTCTTGATGATCGGTTTCCAGCAGAATACCAACCGGGCATGCAGAAGACAGAAACTTAAACGGGGTGACATCTCCACTTTGCCAATGCATTGGATGGACACAGAAAATCTCAAAAAAGATGTCTGGAAAATCTGAGTTTGTTTTGTCCCCCACAGTCTTCAAGATTTTATTTTCTGGATCTGTGACCGAGTCTCTCGACAAATAAATCCCCAGGGCTACCAGGGAAAGATTTCTCCCAACTCGAGCTGAGATCTTGGCCAAGTTCCAACCACTGCTGCAGATGTCCTGTCTGACATGGGGCGGGCAGCCACCACTGACCCCACATGTCTGCTCATCTACCAAACTGGGATGTGAAAGCTCCCACACAACACAGTGCTTTGCCAGATGTGTTGTTGAACTTCATGTGTTTATGTTTGTGAAGAGAACATAGGATGAAAGGCATTGCAGAAATGCAAGATATGATTTGTTATGATTTAAAAGCCATTCTGATTTAGCAATGCTACTTTCAAATATTTGCATCCTGCAGGCATTTCCAGATAAGGACTCAAGCCCAGCTTTTCTTTTCCGGTACCGATTTTTTTAAAAAGCAGAGTGGTTTCCAAACCCTTTGGAAATGGAACTTTGAGCTTGCCTGCTGCAGCCTGTGTGACCACAGGAGCCAGGCTGTGGCTTTACAGGCATGGAGGCATGGAAAGCAGTCCTGTTCTTGCTTCTGTTCCCTCTGTGAAGAGACCCTGTATCTCCCCCAGCTTCACCCTGCACACCCATTCTTGCAGGCATTCATGAAGGTAACACAAACCAAGCTGGAACATTTTGCCAGTGTGTGTGGAGTTGGGGCTGCAGCAGGGCAGAGAGGGCAGAAAGCTCGGAGACTGATGTCCCCACAGCAGTAACTGTTAAAAGGACTCACCTCATCACTGGCACCTGGAATTTCTTCCCACCTCATCACTGGCACCTGGAATTTCTTCCCACTTACCTGAACTGAGGCATGCATGAATGTGAGAATAAGTCCTGTGGGATGTCTCTGAGCCCCTGCTAAAATCCAGTAATTTAAATAAGCATAGGGGACTAAAGACAAAGACAACAGAATTTAAGGATTTCTGTCTTATATCCTAAAATAAATATGAAATTTTCCATTCCCAGTGAAGGTAGCAAGTACCTCCTGCTCAAAGTCTTCCAGCTGAGAGCACTCTGGGCACATGTGATGGTGCTGCTCAGATACTCTGGCCCCAGCCCCCTTTCCCTGGCCTCCCCACGTTGAGCCATATCAGTCCTGGGCTTCATTGCCTCGAGCTTGGGTAGTGAGGGGTCAGTGAGGAGTGCAGTGCCTAAAAAAATCCCCAAAAGCAGTGAGTGGGGACCTGCTGACTTTAGGCTTCCAACAATGCAACCCAATCAAATGCATCTAATTTCCCAGTCACCACTTCTTGCACACGACCTGTTAAAAGGATTAAATTAAAAGAATTCCCAGAGCTAATCTAGTGATGATATGATGAGAGACAGGAGCTCAAGCATATCCCAGAGGTGACTGATCAGGTTTCCTAGGATGTATTATTTATGGGGCCATCTGCTTTAGACAAGCCTTGAAGTCTGAAAGGGAGGAGGATTTTGATGGAATTCACTCATTTAACTGGAAGAGGGTGATTGTGGAAGGGATGCTGTGGTTTCTCACCGCTCTTGCCACCTCTCTCTAAAAAATGATGCAGTAGTTATTTACAGAATAAAGCTGGCAGCAGGGTACCTCTGTGTCTATGCCTTCAACAAAATGCTGCTGAACTCTGAGAGCTCACGTGTGTCCTCAGAGAAGGGGCCATTCATAGCAAGGTCCATTAGCATCAGGGAGAGAGGTGTAAATATGTTTCAGCCTGAGCTACTGGTACTGTGAAAAACACAGGTGTATAAACAGAGCCATGACTGGAATGTGAGGAGGTAGGGGGGTGGCCAAAAAAGAGGCAGAGTTGGCAGGAAAACAGGAAGAATTTTCCCAAGATAGGTGATTTAGTTACTATATAGCTCAGTAACTGCAGGATCTGTTTACAGCAATTGCAGACAACACAAAGCAAAATCACAAATGTATAAAAAGAAACTGTCTTTCTTTCTGATTTAGGCTGACATACTATTTAAATAATGTGGGTCAAGCAATCTGAAATAAAATATCTTCATGAACAGAATTCCCTTCTGTCCATCTCCCACGGTGCTAAAAGTAGCCACCTTCTGCTGACATTTCCCCATCACATGTGCATTATCAGATTTCTAAATATTGAAGCTTCCTCAGGGTAATGTCTAAGCCTTTCTTAGTGATCAGGAGCGAAAGTCCTGAAAGCCTCAAAGCTTTGGCTTTGAAAATTCTACTAAACCTTTACACAGAAATTTGCTGGAAGCTACCTGTCAGTTTGCTGCCCACTTTCCAGTAATTCAGACTAATGACTTGTCCACACCCCCTCTTTTTTTGCCCTTTGCATCTGTCTAGAAGGAGCTTTCTGCTCCAGTTACTGGTTTAATAACACAAGGCTATGTACTGAGGCAAAATTCTCACACAGTCCTACTTGGTTTGTCTCATGACTGTTTTCCTAACCCTTATTTTTTAGAATTTGAAAACCATTATCTGAGCAACTAGTTCTAGCATATGAAGATTTGTACTTCTGAATTGGGGTATTGCTTCAGCGCTGTTCTACTGGGCCCTGGGTTTATGCAGGAAAGTTTTGATTACAAAAAATGCAGCCTCAGAGTCACAGGCTATAAGGAAGGAGGCTGTGAACAACATCAGAAATCCTTTTATGCAGGTTTTCCTTAGCTGAAATTTCAGTTTTCATATTATGGAAGGTTTGCCCCAGAGTTGCTACCTATCAGTGTTTTACCAGACAGACAGGGAATTAGACTTCTGTCCAATGATTTGTTGTATCATTCATGCGCTGAATGTTCAGGCTGGGACACGCCTGCAAACGGAGCCTGGATTAGGCCATATGGCAGGATTGTTCTTGTTCATGAACTTCACTGAGGTGCCTTTCTGGTGTAGCTGCCATCTCACTTCACCCTTGGCAGTGGCACAGTGGAGCATCATCGGGCTCTTCTGGCTGGAGAACAGTCATGGATCGTCATGGACAGTCATGGATCACGGCAGTCAGGAAGAGGGAGCAGCAAAGGTCCCACATGAGTGGCCTTCAGCCACAAGTGTAACATCATCTACACCTCCACAAGGGCCTGTGGCAAAGGGCTGGGTGCCCTCAGCATCCCCTGCTCTGTGGCACCTGGACAATGAGGGTCAGGGTGCTGTGAGCTGCATGTGTGCAATAGAGGGAGTCACATGAAACCCCCTGAGCAGGGCAATGCAGGCATGTGTCCCTTGCATACTGCCAAACATCCATGAAGACAACTCCTTGGCACGTGCTTCAGTCTCTAGATAGCCAGCAAGGTGTGCGCAGACAGAAACCTGCATGAAGATGAGTGCCTGGGCACAAGCAAGGACGTGTGCGCTCTTCTTACTGCAAAAGTTGGAATCAGCAAGGTGATAAAAAGCAGTCATGCCACTGGAGTCCCTTTTTGTAAACGTTGATGAAAATATAAAACTAGTGGCAGATTTGTCTCTCCACCTCCCAGCCCGAAATTGTTGCAAGGACTGCATTTCTCTGCCAGATCACTCTGATTGGTAGCCCTTCGCCTGCTTCAGGGAAATGACTCACAAAAGCCAAAACCTTTGGGTCGGACAGAGGGACAGGGATTTTAAAGCCCTTGCAGGACAAAATGCTGTAGGTGTTTGTCATCTAGGCGGCTTTTGAGCCATCACTGCAGAGACTTCTTCATTTTCCAGGAAAACAGGCTGAAATGTTGTGAGAGCTCGTTAAGGAATACTTACAGCAAGCAAGCCTCCCTGTGTGTAGATTCAGCCCTTATCACAAAGTGCCTTGCTGCTGCCACTGTGCAGTTTAAGGAGGGGTTAATCCTCCATTACTGCTGGGTTAGCTTTTGCTGGATTATTCTTCTGCCAGATTATTCTTCTGGTGATTTAGTGAGTTAAACTGTGTGGGTGAAGACAAGATGTTGGAGTCAAGGTGATATAGGCAGAGAGAGTAGCTCCTGGAAGGGATGAAGGGAGGAGACTCTTCTTGGTGGTGAGATGTCACAGTGTGTCTCAGTCTCATCTGACTTGGCTCTCAACATTGCATGGTGTTTTCCCATCCACTGTGCTGTGTCTCATTCAGTCAGTGAGAGCATGAATCAGGAGATCAAGCAAAATGATGGGAAAGTTTTTTCTCTCTTTTCTTTTGGAGCATTTGCTATCGAAGTTGCTTCCCTGATCTGGACCACTGCACAACTCTGTGAAGGGCTGTGTGGGCAGACATAGCAATGTGGGGAAAAGCAGGGCAGAGTTTGCTTAACCTTGCTGTTAAAATAGCATTCATCACAATGGAGCTCCACAGATCAGACCTGAAGCTAAATTTTATTTTTCTAAGAAAACATCTCCTCAAGTAAGCGTTGATGTTTTCTGTGAAGTCAGCAAAGAAAAGAAAAGGCTTTTGGTGGCTTCCAAGTGCAGTTCCTTTAGGTTTAAAAATCTGTGCCAGGTGGACTGGGTTTTGCTGAGTAAACAGCAAGCCACAGTGGTGGTACTTTTGAGGTCTGCACGATCATGTTACTTCCAAGTGGTGGCACTAAGAAAAGCCTCTCTTCCCAGTACTCCTACATGAAGGTGGACGTGGGGCTGGCTGCCTGGAGGTGAGCCCCATGTGCAGTGTCTGGGCCCTTATGGACTGCTTACAGCTGCTTTGCCACTGTATGTCCAGGTATGTCCCTCGAGCAGTAACATTCACCCTGTTGTGGCCAGACATCCTGAAGTATAGATCCAAAGGGTACATCCATTCCCACCGAATGTCTGGATATGTATCTTAGCCATTCTGGCACTAAAATATATATAATGTGCCTACAAAATACAGCTGTAACTGCATCAAGGGTTTAAATTAATTGCAATTTCCTTAGGCCATTTGCAACATCACTGAGATATCCCACCGAAAAAACCCAACTTTTTAACACACAGATGCCACACTCATTATCTGTTCCTCATTAGCTACATATGCAGATAAATTAATTTGGTATTGTTGATGTCTATCTTGTTTATTCATCCTGAATCATCCATAACAAGAGGTTGAAACCACTGCACTTGTGGTAAAACACAGTTTTACTGCCACAGCCGCATGAAGTTTTGAGCATAATGGGTGTTTACGAGGAAAATGGGTCTTTATAAACCCCAGCCTTGTTCCCTGCAGTAAGGGGAGGCTGCTGGTCATGCCTTTGGCCTCTGACCCTCCTGCTGACCCCAGGTGTGCTGTCCCTCCTGTGTCTCAGCTCTGCTGTACCAACACATACTAGTTCCCAGCACCTGCAAGGAATTAAGGAGCACTAAAATGTTCCCTGGAGCTGGGCGCTCATCGTACGGTACAGCTGCCACAAAAGCTGAAATTCCTTTCACATGAGAACAAGGGTACATCTGCTTGCAATCATCTTCCTCCAGGCAGCTGGCCTGATCAAGGAGAAATGTGATTCTCCACACTGGGTCCAAGGAGTGCTGGGTAGACGCCTACAGCCAAGGGGCTGGGATTTGGGAGAGGCAGAATAAACGCGCCTTTCGCGCCCGGCATCCCCACCAGTCCCGTGGCTCCCGCGCTCTCAGCCTTGGTCGCTTCTTGCCCTGCTTGCAGGAGGCAAGGCATGCTGAAATAAAGAGAAACTTGTTCTGTGGCAGGAAAAGTAATTTCTTCTGGCCAGGCATTCCCATCCTGGGAAGGAGACAGGAAGCCTGTTGCATTAAAGGTAAATTGATAAAATATTTGTCTGCTGGAGGAAGGGGAGGAATGTCAAAAACATGTCAATGTTCTTTTGAAAAAATTATTGTGGCATCTTACTCCTTCCCTGACAACAACTGTGGGGTGTCATAAAAAAAATGTTTTAAGCTTCAGTGATCTGTAGCCTCATGCAGGGCATTTTCCTTGCTGGAAGGATGCTCTTTGTCCATCAGTGCATGCCTGTGTGTGTACACACTGGGGTGTGAATGCATGTTCTGCAGTGGAGGAAATGACTGAAAGTATTAGAAGTGAGTGGACGTAGAGGGGATATTGGCAGAGTCTCTGGGAAATCTATTTTTTGTTTGTTACTACTTTCTTTGTTGCAGCTGACCAATGAGAAAACAACTTAAAAGATCACTTATTTGAATAAATGTTCAGTTTGTAACACAGATATCTTATGGTTTGTGTACTTCTGTAGATTTGACACATTCTGTGTTAAAACTTGTTTTCTGTGCTGCTACACAAGAGGACTGAAGAAGTAATTTATAGGTACAATCAAGAATGACACATTTGAGGAATAAAGGGAGAGTATTTGTAAGCAAGCTTGACAATTGAGTGGCTCAGCTTTACTGTGGTTCCTGAAAGCAACCTGAAGGCAACAACCACAGTGTACTTTTAATCTTCACATCTGATCATCAATTAATGTGTTTGTAAAGGCTTGGTTGTCTCACCCCCTCAGGCTGGATTTTACCAGCTGGTAGTCCAGATAGCCTGAAGACTTGAGCCAGGTTTGCATAAGACATTAAAATCTCAGTGATGCAGTTGTAGCTGCAGAGCTCTAAGGGTACATGCGTCCCAACCCAGCCACAGCATCCCTACAGCTGGACTGATTAAAATGGTCAGAAGTGACACTTCACCACAATCCTGCAGGCAAAATGCTGTGCTGCAGGCTGGGCAAGAGGACCTGGGGCAAGGCAGCCTACTCTGTGTATGCTCTTTGGAGGCATGTGTTTAAATCAGTCATGGGCTGCTCCTAAACTTTTTGAACTGAACTCTTGCTAAGGTCTTGGTTTCAGCCAAGCTATATTCTTGGCCTCAAACAAGTGCCTAATAAAGATGACAGTTCTCCTTGGACTTTTTAAAAGAATATGTCTTGTTTAAGGAAGTTTTGGTAGGGTGAAAGAACACCATCGCTTAACAAGTGCAGAGAACAGTGATGGACAGATACTGTTTTAAAAAAAATGGCATGCAGAGGTTCTGCATATTTTACATTGCAGTTTATTCACATACATTCTTGTACACATGTAGAGTTTTAAGGTGTCTGTAGAATGATCTGTGCTAGAGCATGAAAATTCGAAGGGAAACCTCTGTCATTATAGAACAAGAGGAAAAAGCATTTCTTTAGCACAGGCTGAAATACAGAAAAGTTTGCATGCTGTGTTTGGCTTATATTTACTATAGGGAGGACTTAATGATGTACAGAGGGGCCGTCTGCAAGAAACTGTGTGGGGTCTGCTGTTTTCTGGAACTTCACACATGAATGTTCATTTGGGTGTTGCAACACACACTCCATAATAAATCCACCACGGCATCCTTTAAAGGCCTCACACTCAACGTATTTTTTCAAATATGGCTTTGTTCCCTGTGAATACTAATGCAGATATATAGAGATGAGAAGCTTTCCAATGACAGACAGATGGGATGCCTTTAAGGCTGTGTCAGTGGCCTCTGAAAATATTGATTGCCAAGTGTGGATACTGAGAAAAGATGCTGAAGCCTTCAGATTTGAACAGTTAAGCAAGCGTGCATCAAACCAGGATTTTCAGCTATAGGAAGGAAAAGCCCTTACGTCAGTCCTTCCCTGTGGCAGCCATTAACTCTGATGGTTGGGTCTCAGTGTAGCTATGGGAAAATGCACATCTGTGCTCCTTTGCTTTGTGAAGGCTGTGGTTGCAGAGAATATTTTTACCGCTCACCACAGAGATTTCATCCTCAGCAGGAGGATGAGTTTTCATTCTAGGTAGGAGACACAAGCACAAGTCTTTAACTTTGAGGAGTAAATGGAATTTGTCAAGGCCTTGTAAAATCACTCTTGCCCGTTGGTCTTTCTAATGTTACACCACTGCCCTTTGCCTCCTGTGCCTCTTACTTGCAACCTCTCTGTTCCTTGTAGTGCTGTCATCAGCCACCAACCTTTTTCAGGTATTGCCTGAAGGCACTGCTGAGCAATTGATGGGAAAACAATATTGGTTAGGTTGGAGGAAAGTTGGTTTCAGCTGGCATTTTGTATAAATTTGGACAAATCCATTTTATAGGTGACTTGTAAATGTACAAACTCTACACTACCACCTGTCTTCTCCTTCCTCTCAGATCCAAAAGAGCTGCATTGATTTTAAGGCTAGACGACATCACTCTGGGCTGACCACATGCATAATTCAGGTCCTCTGACATCCCTGTATAAAGTCATGTTTCAGGATCAAGAAGAGTACCTGTGGCAGAGACTGTCTTTAGACAAGGAGAAAAAAAAAACTCTCCTTGATTAAGAAAGATCCACATAATCCGAGACAATTCTTTGGAGGTTGTTCCAGTACTGTTAACATCCATCTGATATTTCCCATTAGAAGTTAGACTCTGAGCCCATTACACATCCAATTAGGTTAAAAGTGCTTCACTGCTCGCACATGCATTCTCCCAGCACAGAATTCAAATATCAGTAAGTAAAACACATATGTTTCATAAATGTAGTTGTTCTAGTCATAAAATCAGCCTCAGATAATTTGGGACAATTTGTTCCTAAAGCTAGCTGTCGGGGGAGAATAGTCGGGGAAAGGAATAGGAAGATACATTTTCCAACATATTTGCTATGCAAAAAATGTGCTTAGATCTTTGATTAATACTCCTAGTTTGTATTCTTTATTTACATATAAGAGTTTAGTCCTCCGTAACAAGAGCTTATTTTTAAATTAAAATATATGGCATTTAAGTGGAGACTAGAGATTAATAGGAGAGAGACAGCTTGGATGAAATAATCAGAGTTGGAGTTTGTTCATAATGGAGGATATTCTTTCAGCCTTTGTTTTAATCTGTTTCATTTTTATCCTTGCCTGGAGTTGCCTGTGTGCTCGCAGGGAAATCAATCTACGCCTTGGGCAGTGAGGTCTCTCCATGGCTAGGGAGACTGATCGATTGTTTCATATATTGAGACTGTAGGTTTGATGGGAATTCTATAGGAATGCTGAAAACAGTGGAGATTTGAAGGTTTTGGCTTCTTTTCTAAAATACATACCTTACAACATACGTTCGCTCTTACCGGATAAAAGGTCCTCTCTCTACTGTGTATTTCTCTCTTCTTTCTTCTGTGCATTTCTCATCTCTTTTGCATATTTCTCTCTTTCCTTTTCAAACATCTCAGTATGGATTGTTTTAAGTTCAAAATAAAATTAGTAAGTCATGTAAGATAAGTATTACGGAAAAGCTTTTCCATGGACATATTTAGTGGCTTTGTAACAATGCAGTGATTTGGTTGTATTTGGTTCTTTTTTTTTTTTTTTTAAGCGTAAAATAATTTCTCATGACATGACCAACTCAAACCCCCATGACAAAAATTTCCTATGAAATTTTACCAAGGGTAAAGGGTTGCCTTTTCTAAACTCAAGGACAATTATTATATTTAAATTAGCAGAACCAGGACTTTTCTTATCTGAGTGCTTAAACTTTGCACAGCAGCAGCCAGGGTCAGCCTCTGAAAAATGTGCTCCCATGATGGGTACAGTGTTCTTCAAAGTATGACTGATCTGTCATTTTCTCTTAATTGAAAAAGACTAAACAGCAAAAAGCTTCCTATCTGCTCCTATCTCCTCCCTGCTGTCCAGAGAAGAATTGGAGTCATTATCCCTGGAGGTTTTTAAAAGATGCATGGATTTGGCACATTTAGAGACAAGGTTTAGTGGTAGACTAGATAATGGAAGGTTTGTTGTTGGACTCCACGGCTTTAAAGGTCTTTCCCTACTAAGTGTTTCTATGATACAGTGATCTTACCATCTCTGGTTAACAAGTCATTATCAACAACTGAAATTCACAAAGAACTTCTTCCCAGAAAGGGTAACAACATTGGAATGGAGACCCTGTGGAGATGGTGGAGTCATCATCCCTGGAAGTATTCAAGAAACAACTGGATGTGGCACTGCATGCCATGGTTTAGTTGACCAGGTGGTGAATGGTCAACGGTTGGACTTGTTGATCTTGGATGTCTTTTCCAACCTAACTGATTCTGTGTGATTACCAATATCAAAGTTATATTGCTGTCCCTGCATCTACATTAATCAACATAAAAAGCATAAGTTTAAATGACCATCTTTATGAAGATGTTTCTATTCCAGTTATAACTTGAGTAAAAATAAACAATCTAATACCACTGTGTGGCCCCACCCAATCTATCATAGAGTCATGACAAGCTTGTGCCATTTCTGTAAGGTACAAGAAATCCTCGAAGGTTTGTCTGTGTGTTTACTCGCTGCTGTAGGGCTAAACCCTAACCTGGACTCACAGGTGAGAGAAAGAGACTGGTATCATCAGGGCATTACCCAGATCAGCTCCTCCCAAATCCCAAGTACCGTTCAGCCCATTCCAAATACTTGCAGCCCATTTTAACAAATAATCAACAGATGAAAGCCTCTTTCCATTGTAGCCATTAGGTGGTAACATTACCTAATAAAAAGGTCACTGTCCTTCATCCAGGAACAGTACTTCAGATCTGCCATGCAGGATGTGAACACGTGTTAAACCAGGACAACATACTTTAAAGCAAAAATCACTGTGGTCCTCTTTAAAATAAAAAAGGAACCAGACACAAAGATTTATAATAGCAGATCTTGAAAGAGAAGGAGGTGAAATAATTTTGTGTTGGTTTTGGTAAAAGTAATTGATTGAATTGCTCATTTCAACTTGAAGAATTACATTTTCAGAATTCCTCTTTCTGAAACTGATTAACTTTCAGATTAAAGTTGCTATCTGGTCTGACCCAGAAACTGAGTGATCTGACCCACACCATGACTGCCTTGCCCACAAGGATATTTTTGATGAAAGGGAAACAACCTGCCGGAGATAGATGGCAGGCAGCATCTTAGTTCCTCTGTGCCATCCTCCGTGGCAGGAGTTCCAGAACAAAAGAGCAATTGTGCCAGTGCCTAGAGGAGCAAGCAGGGACTCCAGAGGCCTGTCTACATTAACAAGTACAGTCACATTCTTCTGCTTGGCTGATGGAGAGCCAGCATGGGTTCAGGAGTTGCGCAGTCCTACTAGCACAAGGAGAGCTAATGTGGGCTGGGTCAGGCCCCATGCCGTGATTTATGATCAGAGACCAGCAGCCTTCCTTTCTGTCACTCACCAAACACAGGCCCAGGAGAGAAAAGAGATGGGGATGAAATGCCCACCTTTCCAGCAGAGCCACATTTTTGTACAAGGGTGTTTTGTGATATCCAGGCATAGAGTGGGATTTAATCTTTCTGAGATAAATGGGATTCCATAGGGCTCTTGTGATTAAAAATGTATGTGTGCATGAATACCTGCAGGGTGGGTACCTAAATGGGTAAAAAATCTCTCCTCAGATTTCCATAGCCCACAGCCACCCGCCCTTTGAAGTCACTGGCATCCAGGGACAGCTGGGTGCAGTGGGGCTTCACAGGGGAAGATTAAAGGTGTCACCATCTCTTACTCAGCAGCAGCACAGAGAGAGTACAGAGAGTGCATTGTCCTGGAAACACACTGAACTGTAAATCAGAGAGGTAATCCAACAATAGATGAGCAGAGGCACTGGCTTGTTCACAGGCAGGGCATTGGTGAAACTGGGAAGAACAAATGTAAAGCAGAGCCAGCAAGAGTGGCCACGGATCAGATCAAGAGAGGTGTAAGGTCATATGTGATAAGGTCAGGAAGACAAGTGAGGTTTCTGTTCTAATAACCTGAGAATCATGGTCCAAGCTGCGATGCACTGCATGTTACTAAGGCTCCCAAGGGCTCATGTTTGACCTGAGGAGAGAGAAGTCACCTGCCCTCTGCTGTGGGTTACTCTGCCATATTTTGTATTTTGACTGTTTGGGCAGATGTTTTGCATCCCGTGGGCCTGCCTTGGGCAGGCTGGCAGTGCTGCTGAAAACTGCAGCCCATGTGATTCCTACCTGCCTGAGAAGGCAGGCAAGCAGGCAGGGGACAGCAGGTTGTTTTGTTTATGCTGAAAATGTCTGGTATGCCCCAGGCAATTTCTAGCTCCTCTGCTTTGAAACGCTGTCTTCACACTGAGCCAAGGGTGGCAGCAGCTCTCTGGGATGTTCCCCTTTTCCTTCCTTATGAAAATGCACCCACTTTCCCCCATTTCAAATAAAACCTCCATATTTTTACAGCACATGCTGGGTAGGTTCGTGCTGTGTTCCTGTGGGTCTCTGAGGCTCCTGGCTGTGCTGGTGAGGTTGCAGTGGAGATGCACAGGGCTTGCCCTGCTGCCCAGGCTGTCCAGCATTGCTCCTGGTGCTGTGGGGACTGAGGCACACGGACAGAAACCTTGGGCAGACCTATTACAGATTCACCTGTCACTGTCTCAGGCTCTTTGCTCCTCAGAGGGCGAACCTGTTCTGCTAGTAAACTTCCCTGCACAGACCGAAATCCACTCTGGAACATGCCCACATTTAACCGGCGACATCGCAAAGGAGTCATGATGATACTCGTTTGTCCTGCAGGGACCAGCTTTAGGCACTGCCAAAGCCTCAAATGCAAGACAGGAGAAGGAAGAAATCAGGTGGGTTGGGATTTGTGTGGAGTCAGATTGTCTCTCTGCAGCCACCTGCTCTGGGGACAGTGCTTACCAAGCAACGAGCTGCACCAAACCAACTTCCTTGTGAAGCCTGAGGAAGGAAATAATGCTGTCATGACGAGGGTTTGGTGGAGGGCCCATGGAGGCATGGCAACCAGAACTGAGCTTCTGGAATTACTGTTGGACACTCTTCAGGGAAGGGCTGGATCACTGGGAACGGTGGTCACTGGTGACACAATGTAGCACAAGCTCAGATAGCTTTTTTAAATATATGAGTAACACCCACACCCTGAGAAAGCCTAAAGTTTGGGCGAAAGAACAGGAATGTGTACAAATTAGGACAGCAATAATCTGTAGGAAAAGGGATGCTGAAACCCATTAAATTTAAGGGTTTTGAGACTGCATTTCGTAATCTTTGAGTGGTGCAACTTGTTTGTTGGGTGGGTTCGAGGGTTTTTTGTGTGTGTTCAGGGGTTCTTTATGAGAGTGTGTGTGCAGTCTGGATGTGAACAATAAAGTAAGGCAATGAACACAGGTTAAAAAATAGCTCAGAAATAAGAGTTCAAAAAAACCCCCAATATTCTGATACATAAAAAATAAGTATTCCAAATTACAGCAGTAAAAGAAAGAATTATTTGAATGAAATTAGGCCATGTCATAAAGACAGGTATTAATGTACTACAGTCCATCTCCACCTCCCTTGCTGCTAAATATGACACACAGTCTTGTTATATGCTTCCAAGTTTATCCTAAAATTATGCTGGAGGCAGTGGAAGAGAGAAAGGAGAAGAATTTCTTAGAGAGAGAATGTTTTTATCCCTCTGTGGAAAGGAAGCAGCCATGATCCGATAACGTTGCTGGACTAATCTGCTTCTCACTGTGCTTACCAGAGCAGTAAGATAAATTCTGCAGTGAGGGCAGCAAAATACTGTCAGTCAGTGAAGGGAGGAGGATGGACAGACCGACAGACACCATTTCTTATCTGGCAGGCTCAGACAGAAGCTGAGAAAAATATAAGCAGTATCCAAGCTGGAGAAAAAAATCCCAACAACTTGATTTTAAGCTCTTTTCTATGGAAAATATGAGCTCTAATATTTATTACTAAAATAGACCAAAGAAATAGTGCAACCGGTTGAGATAGGATGGCTGAGATGTGTCCCCAACCAGGTACTGAGGACAATGAGACTCACAGTTGGCAACAAATAAAGTTTTCCTGAGGAAAAGGTGTTTGCCCTGGGACTTGGGGTTGGTCCTGCCACTGTCAGGACCTCTCTGGGGCAGTGGAAGAAATAGTATGAAACTCAAAATATTTTGGAAAGAACTGACTGACAATCTAAATATTCTTCCTTCTGTTTGGAAGGAAAACACAGCTCCTGCAGTTTTCTTGGAACAGGCTGCAGAAAATGTTTTGGAGTGCCAAGTACCTCTGCCCTAAGGCAAGCAACCTGGACAATATGGCTGGGAGTTTTATAAAAACCTTATTAGCAGAAAGTAATAATTTTCTGGGTGTTAGGAACACTGTTCAGTGCTGCCATGGTCTTGAGCAAATGGATTATTTTAGTAGACTGGTAAAATCTACACGGTGCTTATTTGTAAAAGATAAAGTGTCATCTCCTGCTCTCCCTGGCAAATTTCCATCTTATCTATTTGCCTATTAAGTTATGCTGACTTTGAGCCTCGTTATTTTATCCTAAGTCTCATTATATTTGAAGGGGGGTTTTCTTGGAAATCCAACTTTGGGAGACCTGTGATCATATAAGTATTTATTCTACATTGTATTTAAGAATATTACTGTGTTGAAGCACTTAAAATCATGAATCATAATAAAGAAAGAGGGAAAGAAATCAATATCAATCTTTTTACTGTATTTTTTCTTGTGCTTGGAATTACTGAATATCCTTGAATATCCATTACTGATATTATCTCTTACATTTTAATGAACAAACCACAGTTATCTCAACAGCTACTGTGATGAGAGGCAAAAGCAGAGGAGTCTCTGCTATTCAGAGATCTCTGTACAAAATTTGAGGCAAGATGTAGAATATTAATAATAATAATAATAATAATAGTAAGAGTAATAATAGTAATAATAGTAATAGTAAAACACTTAAAAATTCAGGATGCTTTGAGCCAGAGATTTCCCCCTTCCCCATTTAGTTCATATCAGTTAAAGAGCCACACATGCCTACACTATTTCAGGCAGCTTAAGTTTAAACCTCTGGTCTTAAAACCAATATACATAAACTCAGATGTCACAGAGACGAAACGGGGTAGCCTGAGTAGTCACCAAACCTGCTGCAAATTGAAGAGCTATTTGAAAACCTAGAGCCTTCTTTGCTTACTCTGAAAAACATACACTAAGTCCTGCAGGCTCCAAAGACAAAGCTGGCGAGTAGCAGACTCAGCTACCAGAATTTTTCCAGTGAGCTCCTTGGCTTGCTCCTGCTTGTGCATTCTTGAAGTCAGGTTCAGAGTGGTTTCTATTGGACTGCTCCCAAATTTTTGCCTCAGGCTTGCAAGACTGTAGTCCTCAGTCTAACCCCATGCTGGGATAGTAATGAACCCACCAGTTTCATCCTGCTATCCTGCTGCAGGCATCCCTGCAATTCATGGTCTTTGTTACGCTGAGAGGCTTGATGGAGTTTACACCATGCGTGAAAGGGGCCCTGCTCACTGCTCCTCATTCCAGAGCTGTCTGGGGAACAGTCCTGCTGACAGCATTGATTAACATCTTTCAATAAAATTTCGACATCAAGGGTCTACTGCTGTCACCAGTGGTGATGAAAGACATTTAACCAAATGGCATCATTAGTGCAGACTTGCTTACCTGATGCCCTTGAGGATCCTGCCCAACTGCACCAGCAGAGACATTCCAGCACCAGTGTGCCAATGGAGGCAAATCAAGCCCTAAAACAAGCCTTAAACACCTCCATACATAGAATTACACAGAACCACTAGATTGGAAGAGACCTTTACGATCATTGAGTCCAACCCATGCCCTAACACCTCAACTAAATCATGGCACCAAGTGCCACATCCAATCTTTTTTTAAACACACCCAGGGATGGTGACTCTACCACCTCCCCAGGCAAACCATTCCAGTACTCAATCACTCTTTCCTTAAAAAACTTTTCCCTAATGTCCAACCTATATTTCCCTTGGTGCAGCCAGACTGTGTCCTCTTGTTCTGTCTGCTGTTTGGTGAAAGAGACCAACCCCCAGCTGACAACCACCCTTCAGGAAGCTGCAGAGAGTGATAAGGTCACCTCTGAGTCTCCTTTTCTCCAGGCTAAACAACCCCATCTCCCTCAGCCATTCCTCCCAGGGTTTGTGTTCCAAGCCCCTCACCAGCCTCGTTGCCTCCTCTGGACGGGCTCAAGCATCTCAACGTCCTTCCTAAACTGAGGGGACAGAACTGGACACAGCACTCGAGGTGTGGCCTCACCAGTGCAGAGTACAGGGGAAGAATGACCTCCCTGCTCCTGTCACACCATTCCTGATCCAGGCCAGGATGCCATTGGTCCTCTTGGCCACCTGGGCACACTGCTGGCTCATGTTCAGCTGCTGTCACCAGCACCCCCAGGTCCCTTTCCTCCTGGGCACTGTCCAGCCACACCGTCCCCAGGCTGTAACGCTGCAGGGGGTTATTGTGGCCAAAGTGCAGGATTCGGCGCTTGGACTTATTAAACATCATCTTACTGGACTCTGCACATCCATCCAACTGTTCCAGGTCTCTCTGCAGAACCATCCTGTCTTCCAACAGGTTGAAACACGCTCCCAGCTTAGTGTCATCTGCAAATTTACTAATGAAAGACTCCATGCCTTCATCCATGTCATCAATAAAAATATTGAACAGAACTGGCCCCAGCACAGACCCCTGAGGGACACCACTGGTGACTGGCCCCAGCAGGATGCTGCACCGTTCACCACCACGCTCTGAGCCCGGCCACCCAGCCAGTTCCTAACCCAGCACAGAGTGCTCCTGTCCAAGCCGTGGGCTGCCAGCTTATCCAGGAGTGTGCTGTGGGAGACAGTGTCAAAGGCCTTGCTGAAATCCAAATAGACAACATCCACAGCCTTCCCTACATCCACCAGGCGGGTCACCTGGTTATAGAAGGAGACCAGTTTGGTCAAACATGACCTACCCCTCCTAAACTCACACTGGCTGGGTCTGATACCCTGGCCATCCTGTAAGTTCTGTGTGATGACACTCAGTATAAACTGTTCCATCTTGCCAGGTACTCAGGTCAGACTGACTGGTCTGTAATTACCAGGATCCTCCCTCCCACCCTTTTTGTGAATGGGTGTCACATTGGCCAGTTTCCAGTCATCTGGAACCTCACCAGTGAGCCAGGACTGTTGGTAAATGATGGAGAGTAGTTTAGCAAGTTCATCTGCCAGCTCCCTCCTCACCTTGGGGTGGATCCCATCTGGGCCCATAGATTTTATGAACACCCAGGTGGCTCAGTAGTTCTCTGACTGTCTCCTCCTGGATAACAGGGGGACCATTCTGCTCCCTGACACCATCTACAGCCCAGGAGGACAGTTGTCCTGAGGACAACGCTGTCTTCCCACTAAAGACTGAGGCAAAGGAGGCATTAAGCACTTCCACCTTTGCCCCATCTGCAGTTGCTAAGCATCCATCCTGCATCCAATAGAGAACAAAGGTTGGTCACACTCTTCCTTTTGCTGTTAATATATTTACAAAAACATTTTTTATTATCCTTCACAAAAGTTGCCAAATTAAGTCTAACTGAGCTTTGGCCTCTCTAATTTTTTTCCTACATGCCTCAACAACCCCCTTAAATATTTCCTGAGAGACCTGACCCTCCTTCCAAAGATGGTACATCCTCTTTTTATTCCTAAGTTCCTTCAAAACCTCTTTGCCCATCCAGACATTTACCTGTTGACTCATCTTTCGGCACACAGGGACATTCTGTTCCTGTGCCCTCAAAATCTCTGTTTTGAAGCACTCCCATCTTTCCTGAACTCCTTTGCTTTTAAGGGCTGCTTCCCAAAGAACTATCTCCAAATAAGTCTCCTAAGTAGGCCAAAGTCTGCCCTCCAGAAGTCTAAGGTAAAAGTCTATTGATGTTCCTCCCGATTTCACCAAATATCAAGAATTCTGTAATTTCACAATGACTGTGCCCCAAGCGGCTTCCAACCACTACACCTCCCACCAGCCCGTCTCTATTTGCAAACAACAGATCTAATATAGTCCCTCCTCCTCACTCACCAGCTGTGACAAAAAGTTGTCCTCCACACACTCTAAGAACCTCCTGGACTGCCTCTTTTCTGCTGTATTAAATTTCCTGCAGAGGTTTGGTAGATTAAAGTCACCTACAAGAACGAGAGCTGGTGATCCTGGTGATGCTGAAGAAAGGGAGGTTTTAAAGGAAACACTGTCACTGCTGATGGAGAGATCTCAGGAAAGCGCTGCAGTTTTCCAGCAACTGTGGTTTTTCATGGTAAATAACAGAACAGGGCATCTCAATAAACTTGGATATTCACTCGGGGGTAAATACTTGGAATAACAATGCAGTAGTTGCAAGCTCAGCAGAAAAATATGTGTCTTACTACAATACTAGGGCAAGATTGCCTTATGTCCTTAAAACAACCTGAAAAGAAATAGAGGTTGCCACTGGGAAAATATCAGTCACCTTTCACCCCTGCCTCTGAAAAGAAGTGCTGTTATGTTTTTCCTACTTTATGTCAAAAACTTCTGTCCCCTGAACTGAGAAAGTGACCTCTTCTTGAAGACACAGCATTCAGTTTAAACTTGAGTGTTATAGTCTTCTGTCAATCACTTCTTCCATCACTAGAGCAATGAATTTCTACAATAACCTTGTACTTGAGTCAATCTCTTCTCTGGGTTTCACA
Organism: Hirundo rustica; assembly: GCF_015227805.2. Taxonomy (NCBI): domain Eukaryota; kingdom Metazoa; phylum Chordata; class Aves; order Passeriformes; family Hirundinidae; genus Hirundo; species Hirundo rustica. The sequence continues at coordinate 90,610,134 of NC_053451.1, forward strand.
AGATTGCATTTTATCCCAGCAGTTTCTTGAGTCATCATGATGTGTCTGGTATCCAGAAGGATTCTGTGCTTTATATTTCCTTGGCTGAGAGGCACAAAGCACCTCAAGTTCTGCAGAGCCCCAGCTCCCACACAAGGCTTGTTACAAACCAACCAGCTGAACAAAACACCCTTTGCCATTACCAATATAGCAGTAAACCATGAATATTCATGAGTTATTGCCCTGGTTTTATAAATTAACTCCATCACAGCTTTTCCATGTAGTCTTGCATATGTGCTCTTCCCTTCTAGCTTCTAGCTATATTCTGCAAATAACTATCCCAAAAGCTCTGGTGTTTTTAGCAAACAGGCCGCCAGTGTTAACCTGATGAAAGAGTGCATTGATTCAGGAGAAGGGGCATTTGCTCCAACACACAGTGCTGTCTGCTGGCAGGTGAAGCATGGGGCTACAGGGAAAAACCACTGGAACACAGTGTCAGAAAAGACAAACAAGTTCCGGTTCACATCTGCGTGGGAGTTGAGCTGGGACCCCAGCCTCCTATGGAAGTGTTTCCATCAAAAGGGTTGGGAAGGTGCTGCTCCCTCCTTCTCTCTCTCTGCGTGGGAAGATGTGGCTCCTGCAGAGAGCAAGAGGCACTTTGGGGGGAGCTGTTGATCGGCTTTGACACTGCCACTTGGCCTGGGATAACAGAATCATAGCATGGTTTGGGTCGGAAGCGATGTTAAAGATGATCTCGTTCCAACCCCTCCCCACCATAAGCAGGGACACCTTCCCAAAGACCAGGCTGCTCAGACAGCCCCAACCAACCTGGCCTTGAACACTTCCACGGATGGGACATCCAGAACTTCTCTGGGCAAGTAGTTCCAGAGTCTCACCACCCCCACAGTAAAGAATTTCTTCCTAATATCTAAACTAAACCTTATCCCTTATCCTATCACTTCATGTCCTTGTAACAACTCCTTACAAAAAGGATGAGCAGAGATGCCTGAGGTTTAGCTCAGGGGTGCTGGGGGATGAAGGGCAGAAAGGGAAAAGCTTTGAGTGAAGATTCAAGTGATTTTTTTCAGAAGAGGAAAGATGTGTGGGGCAAACAAGAGTGATTTCCTGAGGCAGCATTCAGGCTGGGGCTGGGACACTGCTGAGGTACCAGCCCACTCTGGTGATTCTTCTGCATTTTACAGGGAGTTGGTGAAGCCAGCCATGGGGTCCGGTCCCATCCCCACGATCTGCTGTGCCTCTGTGGGTTCCACATCTCATCACAGGGAGCTGCCACACCACTGCACAGCTCCTTCACCATGCACTCGTGGCTATGTAGATATATACACACGCATATTCAATGTACATATTTATATACTATTGCAATATATAGAGTATGCACTCTGTGTGCATGTGTGTATTCATCTGCAACTGATCTGGAACAGATCCTTCTATCACGGAGCCAAGGCCCCAGCACTTGCCAGATTTCTCACAAGTAGTTTACAGAGGGAGCCCTGCTCTCCCTTGCTCTCTGCTGGCACAGGTTCAGCAGAAGGTGAGATGCTCATTTTGGTCTCCTGGGTGCTGTGGGTCTCTGCTGCGAGGGAAGAGAGAGGTTTTTGTCTGAGGATGGGTAAGGAATTCATTATGAATTCATCTCGGGTGTTTCTGGCATCTGCAGGGGAAGGAACTGATAGAAGATTAATTCGCGAAGGGGAGGTTTTAGTCCGAATTAGAAAAAGGCAAGAGTAAGTTTAGGCGCCATTAGAAAAAGGCAAGAGTAAGTTTAGGCGCCATTAGTTATGAAACTGCTGAGCAAGGGGTCTTAGTTTGTGAGTTTGGCTTTTGGTCCCTGAGTTCTCACAAGAAACTAAAATTGTCTAAATATGTAGAAAATTGTCTAAATATGTAGAAAAAAAAATCCGAATTATCTTTAAAGCTAATCAGCTAAAACGCATTGTGATTATCTGTGGGTTTGGGTGGTGGGAGGAAGGGAGACAGAGAAAACTGTGATAAATGTGCTAAAGTTAATTCGTGTTATCAAATTATACAAGGTAAATGTTGAACTGTATAAAATATGAATGTTAGAAATGTGTTCAAATGTACATAAAGTAAAGGTAAAATGTAGAAACTAAAAATTAGAAATTTCCTGGCTTGGGAAGCACAGGAGGGACACGAGGAAAGTATGATTGGAATTACCAGAGAGGGGGCCTTGAAACTATTGCTGCCGGGAATCCCTGAAAGGAAACAAAGAACCACGGAAGAAGAAGATACAAGTCCGGAGACCAAGATAATCACTTCAGATGGATATCTCTACTCGTCTCCGCTGAAATTAACATATACACGACACACCCGGACCCGATCATCAACAGCATTGTTCCACCCTACCGGTCTATTCAGACCTCCGATACCAGGACTTGAATAATTAATGAAGACGCCTCGGAGAGGATAACGTCAGAATTTCGGACTTCACTCCGCGATCTTGTGTATAAAAAGGGACAGCCGGAGACCAGAAATTGTGAACTTGGGGGGGATACCAGGCTGACAGAGCTTGTTATCCGCGTTCACCCGGCACCGATCCCGGGCTCGGCGCTGTCCTTTTAAATTGTGGCTTTCCGAGACTGATATTTTGTCTCAAAATAAAATTCTAAATTTTGATACTTTGAATTTGGTCGATCTTATTTATAACAATTCTGGTGACCCCGACGTGATTGGAGTGATACCGGGACCCCCGAGGGACCCCCGTCTCTGACCAGGAGGCGCACCGCTGAATTCAGCGGCCTGGCGGAACTGGGGTATCCGGGAGGAACCGATCAACCACACGACGAACGAAACAGCGAAAGCCACATTTAAAAGGGAGATAGGCGAGGTCAGAGCTCTCGGGGAACTCGGGGAGGTTTTTTCTTTGGAAGCAGAACCTCCGGAGCCGCGGTGAAGAAATCTACTCATAAAAATCTACGTGCACGAAGAATCCACGCAGGAAAAGGATCGTAAGTATTGCGTGGTTGAGTGGGGAGTGACCGAGCGTGTGAGTGAGACGTGATTTTATCACGAAGCGAGTGGGACCCCAAAATCGCAGTTCCATAGTCCCGCGAGGGGCGTGGTCGGTTGCGGGGGAAGCGAAAGTTTCGGGGGTAAAACGCACCTCACACGTTAAGCCCTGAAAACTCGGGGAGTTTTCGGAAAGGGGGGTCGGTCACAGGAAGGCTGGGAGGGAAGGTTACGTCCTTACAAGAGTTCCGGGGACTGGTAAACCTTCCAGCCTTGGACCAGGGACGGTCCGGGAAGGAAGTAAGGAGAAGAGAGCTCGCATACACCAGAGGAAACCCGGGGGGGGAGCGATCACCCACAAAGGGCTAGTATCTGGTAAACTCACACCATGGGACAGACAAAAAGCAAAGCTAGCAAAAGGAATCTTAGGAAACCAAAGCGGGGAACCGGTAAAGGAATCCCTGAAATCCCAGTTGAGAGCCCTCTGGGATGGATGTTAGAACATTGGGAAGAATGCCCCATAAGGGAGGGAAAATCCAAGAAACGGATGGTGCATTTTTGCATAGAAGTATGGGGTGGGGTAGAAATACGGGATCACGTAATTTGGCCCGTGTTTGGAACATTTGAAGAATGGATATGTAAGGCACTGGTACGTTATGTCGGAGAAAAGGGAACTGTGGAAGAACGGGAATATGCGGGGGTCTGGGGTAGAATTGATGCAAAATTACTACCCATAAGGATAAAGGACCCTGCCGATGTTTCCGGGGATAAGTGGGAACCTTTAGACAACTTGCCTCCACCTTACATAGTACCCTCACCCCCTCCCCTCCCTGAGCAGAACAATCCACAGAACCCGGGGAGATTGGGACCCCCTCTGGGACGGAGGATTCCTATATCCCCGTCTCTCCCCTCTGCCCCTCCGTTGGAGTCACGAACAGTGGCCCCGGTCCCACCGGTCGGGCTCCCTCCCCCGCTAGAACCTGTACAAGCCACTCAGTCACTGGGAAAAGGTACACAAAGTACAGACACCCCTGCGCCAGCCCGAGATGACCTGTTGCCTGATCTAGATCTGGCGGCTTTCTTTAATTCTCCTGAAAACACACAGCAGGGTTGGGCAGAAGCAAAACACTCACCTCCCGCTAGGAGGACTAGGAGACAACTAAAGAGGATGAATGAGACGGAGAGTGAAGGGGAAGGTGAAAGAGCAAATCTTTTCCCCTTAAGGGAAATTCCCACTGCTCCCGGAATTATCGGGTACGTAAACGTCCCGATTAATACCAGTGACGTGAGAGCCTTTAAGAAGGAGATGGGAAAACTTATGGATGACCCTTTAGGGGTCTCCGAAAGACTAGATGAATTCTTAGGAACTAGCATCTATTCGTATGAAGATCTTACAGCTATTCTCAGATCTTTGTTCAATACGGAGGAAAGGGAAATGATCAGACAAGCGGGGATACGGGAATGGGAACGGAGGAACCCTCAGAGCACTCCTGGAGATCAGAAATGGCCAAGCCAAGATCCCCGATGGAATGCTCAAACTGAGGAGGGTAGGAGAAGCATGATTGATATGAGGAACATCATCATACAGGGAATAAGGGAGGCCGTGCCCCGGGGACAAAATCTGAGCAAGGTCTTTGGGGAATGTCAAGGGAAAGATGAGACCCCCACAGAATGGTTGGAAAGGTTGAGAAAAAGCCTCCAGATATACTCTGGGACAGACCCTGATTCTCCCGTGGGGGAGGTACTTTTAAAAACCCAATTTGTAGCAAAATCATGGGAGGACATCAGGAAAAAGCTGGAAAAGATTGAGGGGTGGCAGGAGAAGGGATTGCAGGAATTACTGCGGGAAGCCCAGAAAGTCTACATGAGAAGGGACGAGGAAAAACAGAAAATACAGGCTAGGGTGTTAGTAGCTGCAGTAAGGGAAGCCCAGAAACAGGAACGCCCACAAGCTTCGGAGAAACCCTTAAGGAAAGCACCTCCGAGGGGAGCCACACGCCCGCAAAAGGGGACTTCAGGAAAATGGATAGAGGGAATGGAATGTTTCTATTGTAAAAAGAAGGGACATATGAAAAAAGATTGTCCAAAGAAGATGAGAGATGAGAAGATGTTCCGGGAGGACTAGGGAAGTCAGGGGCTCTATCTTTTGGGGTCCATAACATCAGGAGAGCCCTTGATAACATTGAAATAGGACCCCAGGGAACAAAAATGGATTTTTTGGTAGATTCAGGGGCTGAGAGAAGTACATTCAAGCAGCTGCCCCCAGGATGCCGAGTAAGTAAAGATTCTATGGTAGTTATAGGAGCTAAAGGGGAGCCATTCAAGGTACCTATAGTTAAGAATGTGGAAATAGAATCAGAGAATAAAATTTGTTTGGGAGATATGTTGCTAGTAGAAGAGGCTGATTACAACCTGCTGGGTAGGGATTTGATGGTTGCACTGGGGATCAACCTCATCATAAGGAATTCACAGATTACGGTTAGTATATATAAACTAACCTGTGAAGATGAGGACAAAATTAACCCCAAGGTATGGCACACAGGGAAGGAAGCGGGGAAATTGGCTATGGAACCTATATCAATTGAGATTGAAAAGCCTGAGGATCCCATAAGGATCAGGCAGTACCCAATCCCTCTAGAAGGGAGGCGGGGGCTGAAACCTATAATAGAGGATTTGATCAAAAAAGGCATATTGGAGCCGTGTATGTCCAGACACAATACCCCAATACTGGCCGTTAAAAAGGGAGATGGGAATTATAGGTTAGTGCAAGATTTAAGAGCCATAAATGAAAGAACAAGAACTCGGTTCCCTGTAGTGGCTAACCCCTACACCCTTCTGAATAGGATCTCCCCGAGAGATACTTGGTACAGTGTTATAGACCTAAAGGATGCATTTTGGACCTGCCCTTTAGCTGAAGGCAGCAGGGATTTTTTTGCATTCCAATGGGAGGATCCAGACACTAACCGGAAACAACAGTTAAGGTGGGCCTCACTTCCCCAAGGATTCGTGGACTCCCCAAATTTATTTGGACAAGCATTGGAAAAGTTGCTAAGTCAGTTCTCCCCTAGGAAAGGGACCAAGATTTTACAATATGTAGATGATCTACTGGTGGCTGGTGAAACAGAGGAAGGTGTAAGAGAATGCACTATTGATTTGTTAAACTTTTTAGGGGAAAAGGGATTAAAGGTAGCAAAACAAAAGTTACAGTTCACAGAATCTGGGGTGAAATACTTAGGGCATTGGTTAGTAAAAGGGAAAAAGAAATTGGACCCTGCAAGGGTAGCTGGAATCATAGAACTGCCCCCCCCTAAAACCAAAAGACAAGTACGTCAGCTATTGGGGCTGTTAGGTTATTGTAGGCAGTGGATAGAAGGATATAGTGAAAAAGCAAAATTTTTGTATGAAAAATTAACTGCAGAGAGGATAAAATGGACAGAACAGGATGATAAGGAATTAGAGCGATTAAAGGGTGCTTTGGTGACTGCCCCAGTATTGAACCTCCCAGATATCAATAAGAAATTCCAATTATTTGTGAATGTAGAAAACCACACAGCACATGGGGTATTGACACAAGAATGGGCTGGGGATAGGAAGCCTGTAGGTTACCTTTCAAAATTGTTGGACCCTGTAAGCAGGGGATGGCCTACATGTTTACAGGCGATAGTAGCAGTTGCCTTATTGATAGAAGAAGCCAAAAAGATTACTTTTGGGGCTCCCATCACAGTTTACACTCCACATAATGTAAGAACTATTTTACAACAAAAAGCTGAAAAATGGCTCACAGATGCCAGATTGTTGAAGTATGAGGCCATTCTCCTTCATGCTCCAGAATTAGAATTAAGGACAACACAAGCAAGTAATCCTGCTGGGTTCCTGTTTGGGGAAGCTTCATCAGAGCCTATACACAACTGTATAGACCTAGTAGAATTACAAACAAAAATTAGGGAAGATCTGGAGGACGAGGAGCTCGAAGAAGGGGAAAAATGGTTTGTAGATGGGTCAGCCAGGGTTATAGAAGGGAAAAGAAAATCAGGATATGCAATTATAGATGGGAAAACTGGGGGAGTGATAAAGTCAGGCCCCTTGGGCACTTCATGGTCAGCTCAGGCATGTGAATTGTATGCTGTGTTGCAAGCACTCAAAGGACTTAAAGGAAAAATAGGAACTATTTTCACTGACTCAAAGTATGCGTTTGGGGTAGTGCATACCTTTGGGAAAATCTGGGAGGAAAGAGGACTGGTGAACACTAGAGGAAAAGGGTTAATACATGAGGATCTAATAAGGCAAATTCTCAAGGCAGTAAGGGAACCAAAAGCTATTGCAGTGGTATATGTAAAGAGTCACCAGGCTGGACTACAGTTCAGAATACGTGGGAATAATTTGGCTGATCAGGAAGCCAGGAAAGCAGCTCTCCTAACCCTGGATACCCTGGAAAGCAGGACAGAAAATTTTGGAGAAGGTTCTCCTCATCCCACAGAAAAGGAGATTGAGGATTTCAAGAAAATGGGGGGAAATTTAATAGATGGGAAATGGAAATTGACTGACGGTCGAGAATTGATCCCAAAGGCTTATGCAAGGATCATATTAAAAAGATTACATGCACAAACTCATTGGGGAACTCAAGCTTTAGCAGAACAATTTTTGAAATTTTTTGGATGTAAGGGTATCTTCGAGTTAGCCAAGCAGGAGGTTCAGAGTTGCTTGGTCTGCCAGAAAATTAATAAATCAAAGGTCAAACACAATGCATTAGGGGGACGTCCTTTAGCATATCGCCCCTTTGGGAGAATACAAGTGGATTTTACAGAGTTACCAAAAATAGGTAGATATAGATATCTGCTAGTGATAGTAGACCAATTAACACATTGGGTGGAGGCATTCCCTAGCCCTAGGGCTACAGCTCAAACAGTAGCACGGAGATTATTAGAGGAAGTAATTCCCAGATATGGAATCCCTGATTCCATTGATTCAGATCAGGGAACTCATTTTACATCCAAGGTCATAAAAAGCTTAGCAGAGGCTCTGGGAATCAGATGGGAATATCATACCCCATGGCATCCTCAGAGCTCAGGTCAAGTAGAGAGAATGAATCAAACTCTGAAGGCACAATTGTCAAAACTTATGCTAGAAACTAGAATGACTTGGATAAAATGCCTCCCTCTAGCCCTCCTAAACATCAGAACACAACCTCATTCCGGTTCGGGATTATCTCCATTCGAGATGTTGTACGGAATGCCTTATGAGCATGGAATGCCAGTTGGACATCCCCGGGTGGAGGATTGTCAGATCCAGTCTTATATCATTGTGATTAACAAAAATTTGCAGGAACTCCGGAAGCGTGGGTTAATAGCACAAAGCACCCCGCTGGGGTTTGCTATCCACAAGATCCAGCCGGGTGATCAAGTATTGATCAGAGCGTGGAAAGAAGCACCGCTGTCATCGCATTGGGAGGGACCTTTCCTCGTCCTCCTCACAACAGATACTGCCGTGAGAACAGCGGAGAAAGGCTGGACCCATTGCTCCCGAGTGAAAAAGGTGGAACAACACAGCAGCTCTCCGCAGTGGAAAATCACCTCTGCACCTGGGGATTTAAAGCTGAGAATTCACCGGGACACCCAATGACCAGCGCTTATCGGATAAGTTGCACTCAAGCAGGATGTCCCTGCTATCCTTTTGTTCATTTTAAATGCGGGTATTGTGAACAAGTTTGGGTAACTCATTGTGTCCGGGGGGCTAGACCTTGGAATTTGTGTGTACCTTGTTACGAGGAGGAGGTCAGGCTTACCAATCTATTCCTATACGTTGCCACAGAATCGGGATTGTTCGAATTGGATTCTCCTGAGTGGTTCCACTATTACACTAAAGGGTTAAGGGGAGGATTGAATAAAAGGGCGGATCCACTCGTAATTGAGTGCAGGAGAACGTTGAAAGTACCCTGTAGAGGAGATCAAATAAGGAGAACGAGGTGGGAGCAGTACAAGAGGCGATATGCTCAGAGAAGCACCGGCAGGGACCCGGAAGAATATCCCTGCTGCCAAGAAGATGGATTACCCCGCCGCTGGTGGCAACCCAACGGGCGAAGGGTGGAGCAGAGGGATAGGCCTATGGGTAACCCTGGTGATCCTGAGTCAAGCCATGTGCCCCACGAATGGCCTCCACGAACCCCAAGAGGGGATGGGGATGGAAACTAATCTCCCCACGGTCCCTCCAAACCTTACCCGGAACAGAGTTTTGGAATCCAGGGTACGAGTAGACTGGTTTACACCAAAAAGGGGGGAGAATCGTCAGTGGAATGGAGGGGTTAAATTGAACAAATCCAATCACCCGATGGCAACGGCTAGGAAAAGGAGGGAGGTAAGCAGTCTTCCTTTGATCACAACATGCAAAGAATGTAACAAAACTGTGTGGATTGGAGGGAAAAAGGAGAGTACCTTTGTGGGATATCTCCAAGTTAACCCTTTATGTTATGATAAGAGGAAACTGAAGATGTGTGCCTTGAACGGGAAAACATATTGGGTGGGACAAAATGAGAAATTGCAAACAGCTACTTTAGCGAATGGACCTATATTACTCGATATGTTGGGGGAGAATGATGAAAGGGTTTGTTTAAGAATGGATAAAGTTTTCTGCTTTTCCAAGGACGAGGAAGGGTTAGACCCTGAGAACAAGATACAAAAGGTAGCCCTGGAATTTAAACGACAAGAATTGGCAGCTAAGAAAAAGAGAATGGAGCAGGAAAGAATGAGGACATTAAGTGAACAATATGATCAATTGGAAAAACAGTCTAATGATTGGAGTCTGGCTACTTCCAGCAAAAATCTTTTCCTGGATTTGGTACAGGAGATTGCTACCGAGTTAGGGCTAACTAATTGTTGGATCTGCGGAGGACTAAAATCCGCCGAAAGATGGCCATGGAAAGGTGAGAGTTTAACTCCTGAGCAGTTACTAAAATGGGATAATAAAATCTTAAACACTTTAACCCGGCCAGGAGGGTGGACACTGGATGAACGAGTAATAGGGACAATCTGTATTAGTAGGGAAGGGAATGTGTACAGTGATGTAGTGGGATACACCCCTTGTCTATCCACTCTGGCTGTAAATTCCAACAACAGATCCAAAATGTGGCAGCCAGAACCCCCAAACGGGTACTGGGGAAAAGAGAAGCAAGGAAAGTGTAATTGGGTAGAGGAAATTGAACTCTGTTGGCATGAACTCACTAACGCTAACCCATATTACTCCTTAACTGAACTGGTGGAATTTTGGGACAAACCGGAAAATATAGACATTAAATGGAAAGCTCCCAGCGGGATTTATTGGATCTGTGGGAAAAGAGCTTACAGTGAATTGCCCCGGAAATGGAAAGGGTCCTGTACCCTAGGTATGATTAGACCCTCTTTCTTTACACTCCCCAGGACTGGTAGCAATTTGCTAGGGGCCCCTTTGTATGAAACCCTCAGCAGGAGAAAGCGAGAGGTAAAGAAAGGACTCCCACAAGTGGGAGGGAATCAGAAATGGGGAGAGGAAGAATGGCCTGCAGAGCGCATCATAGAATACTATGGTCCAGCCACCTGGGCACAGGATGGAAGTTGGGGTTACAGGACCCCAGTATACTTATTGAACCGGCTAATCAGGCTACAGGCTGTAGTAGAAATAGTGTCTAACCACACTTCAGACGCCCTGGAATTGTTAGCCAAACAACACTCACAAATGAGAGCTTTCGTATACCAAAATCGAATAGCTCTGGACTATTTACTAGCAGAGGAAGGGGGTGTGTGCGGGAAATTTAATGACTCAGAATGCTGTATCGAAATCAATGACTATGGAGAAACTATTAGAGATTTGGCTGCAGAAATTAAAAAAGTGGCGCACGTCCCAGTGCAGAAATGGAATTCGATCCTAAAAGCATCATGGTGGGATCAAATATTTGGAACGGGAGATTGGTGGAAGAAGGTGGGGTTCTTTATCCTGTGCTCAGTGGCTGGGTTAGTGTTCTTGCCTTGTTTAATACCTTGCCTAATAAGACTAATTCACACTGTGGTCCAGGGAATGCAAATAGCAGCCCTTCCTATGGATCCGGAATTAGCTTCAGGAGGATTAGCCAAAGAAAAAGCCACCTCAAAAATTATGAATTTAACCGAGGAAAGAAGTACTGCGGCTCAAGTGTTAGAAAAATTTGAAGCCCAGATACAGGGAGGAAACATAGAGAGAACATATTGGAACAAAACGACAGGGGAAAGGTTAACAGAATAATGGTTAAGAGGCTTTTTTATCTTGACAGAGAAAAAAGACTATAACCAGAACACGAATTAAATTGGTGAATTTGGAAGAGGGGGGATTGTGATAAATGTGCTAAAGTTAATTCGTGTTATCAAATTATACAAGGTAAATGTTGAACTGTATAAAATATGAATGTTAGAAATGTGTTCAAATGTACATAAAGTAAAGGTAAAATGTAGAAACTAAAAATTAGAAATTTCCTGGCTTGGGAAGCACAGGAGGGACACGAGGAAAGTATGATTGGAATTACCAGAGAGGGGGCCTTGAAACTATTGCTGCCGGGAATCCCTGAAAGGAAACAAAGAACCACGGAAGAAGAAGATACAAGTCCGGAGACCAAGATAATCACTTCAGATGGATATCTCTACTCGTCTCCGCTGAAATTAACATATACACGACACACCCGGACCCGATCATCAACAGCATTGTTCCACCCTACCGGTCTATTCAGACCTCCGATACCAGGACTTGAATAATTAATGAAGACGCCTCGGAGAGGATAACGTCAGAATTTCGGACTTCACTCCGCGATCTTGTGTATAAAAAGGGACAGCCGGAGACCAGAAATTGTGAACTTGGGGGGGATACCAGGCTGACAGAGCTTGTTATCCGCGTTCACCCGGCACCGATCCCGGGCTCGGCGCTGTCCTTTTAAATTGTGGCTTTCCGAGACTGATATTTTGTCTCAAAATAAAATTCTAAATTTTGATACTTTGAATTTGGTCGATCTTATTTATAACAAAAACCCTGAACTAAGTCACCTCTGGTTGATTCTGTTTAGTTTTTCCATCAGAACAATATCTCCATTTCCATGTACAGTTACACGGATTTGACAAACTAGGTTTATATCGCGGGCAATGTGATATGACACTCTACAGCCATTTTAAATTCTTTTAAATCTCCCATGTCAGAAAAGCCTGAACCGCTGAAGGGTCTTTACCAGTCTCGCTGGGTTGATTACGTGTTAACTCCAAAAAAACCCGTGCTTATGGGAAGTGGTGCCCGGCGCTGCCCGTGGAATCTCGCCCGGCTCCGAGCGCGGGGTGCAATCCCAGGGGACGCCCGGGCTGCCGATGCCCGTGTCGGGAGCGCTGCCCGTGGAATCTCGCCCGGCTCCGAGCGCGGGGTGCAATCCCAGGGGACGCCCGGGCTGCCGATGCCCGTGTCGGGAGCGCTGCCCGTGGAATCTCGCCCGGCTCCGAGCGCGGGGTGCAATCCCAGGGGACGCCCGGGCTGCCGATGCCCGTGTCGGGAGCGCTGCCCTGGCCCCCCGGCCCGGCCCGGCCGCCTCCCCGCCCCTCCCCGCCCGGCGGGACGGGCCTTTCCCTCCGCTGCCGCTCCTCCGTCCCTGCCTCCACCTCCGTCCTCTCCGTCTCCTCCCGCACAGGTGGGACTCCTCTCCTCGCCGCCCCTGCCGCGATGCCGCCGCCGTGTCCCCGCGGGGCCCTGCCCGGGGCCTCCCTCCTCCTCCTCCTCCTCTTCCTCCTCCTCCCGCTGCTCTGCGCGGCCCCCGGTGAGTGAGCGCGGCGTGCGGGATGCGGGACACGGGGAAAGCATAACCCGGCACGGCCTGGGGAGCGGGACAAAACCTTCCCCCGCCATCCCGCCTGGGAGAGAGCCCTCGGACGCTCCAAAACTTGTGCAAGTTGGGCGTCTTTTTAAAAAGGTGCTTGTCTGCCAGCGACTGAAGAATTTCCGAACGCTTGCGGGTCTCCCGTTGCGCTGCCGCTCTGGGGATCAGCAGGAAGACTGCTTCGATGTGCTTTGGGGCAGGATGCCAGGCACGATTTTGGAGCAGTCTGATCCTTAGCACAGCCCTCACCCAGAGACCAGGTGCTTTCAGCATTATCATGCTGCTCTGGGTGCTGGTACTGGCACCAGGCTGCAGTTTTCTGATGAAAAGTATAATAATTTACTTGGTGAAGAAGGCCAGTATAAGGTTTCCCTTGTCAAGAGAGCTGGGGAGCAGATGATGGAGTGTCAGAAGCTTCCCTGCAGCGTATATTGCACTCAAGTGTGGAAAGGGAAGCAAAGAGAGCAAGCTTCTCCTGGGAGAAACTGGTCTGCTTTGCCTGTTGAACTGGGGCTATGACCAAAATTATTCTGGCACTTTTTGAGAAATAACCTGTTGTTGTTGTTATTTTTTCCTTCTCAGTAAATGCATGTCTTTTATTTTTATTTTTATTTATCTAGACGTTTCAAGGGGAAATAAGCTTAAACTGATGCTTCAGAAACGAGAAGGTAAGTAAAGAGACAGCAAAGTGTTTCCCTTTGCTTTTCCTCTCAGTTGCTTGCTGTCAGGGGAAGCTGCCGATGAGCTGTCCCTGTACCTCCAGCTCCAGGAGCACAGAGGGAGCAGGAGGCTACAAGCACGGGGCCACACTCGCTACGGGCCACACCAAAACCTCCTGCCCAGGCAGAGCCTCTGCCTGTGTGCCTGTTTGGGATGTTGGGCTGGAGGCTCTGCTTACCACAGCTCCTCTGGAATCCGGGGTTCCCAGCCTGCCTTTCCCTCTGCACAGAGCACGGCACCAACCTTTTCCAACGTATGCATGGCAGACGTGGCATTTATCTGGGTCGTTTGGGGAAGTCACAAACTTTTCCAAGGAATTATAATGCATGGAAATACTGCTGGCTTAGGCACAGGGAAGAATATGTGCAAACCTGGCTTGCCTCTGATGCCTTGACTTGCTCTTTTTGTCTTCTTGGCCCCACGTGTGCTTCCTTTTTGGAAGATTGCTCTCTTACGGGAGAGATGATGGCCAGAGGCCCAGCAGTCAGAAGCATGGAACAGCTCGCTGGTTGAGGGAAGGTTGTGGAAATGATGCCAACTGGGAACAAGCTGCACCGCAGCAGGCAAAACATCCCAGAAGTTTTGGCCAGCTCCCCTCAGCCTGCTCTATGGCTGAAGCAAAGAATTTATACCCCCACAGAGGAGACTCCCACTTCCTGCCAGGCTTTCTCATTTCTTTTTTTTTTTTTTTTCCCCTGGTGTCACTCCACACCTCTTACCAGAACTAAAATATATATCCCACTCACCTGTGTTTTCCTTGTGTATGGGCTCCTTACGTCACCATTCTGCAGTGCTTGTGTGAAGATAGGAGCGACCTCCCTACACCACAGCAGCGGCCACTTGTTTGTTCAGGTCCCCTGGGGAGAGGGACTGTATGGGGAGGGCCCTTGGGGCATACAGACAACATGGTTTAGATCAGGAAGAACTGCAAAACTGATGATGGAGGGAATATGCAGCCTCTTAAATTCCAGCCTTGCTCCCCTCCTCTGGTTGGTTTCTAAAAGCCAACAGGCCAAGAACACAGTGCTGCTTCCCTTGCTGGCAGTGTCCCCTGTGTGAGGGCTCATTCATGGGACATTTGCTCACCTGTCCCTCTTCCCAGTAATAACACCAGCTTCAAGTTCATGGTGAGTTGTTTCCACCTCATCACTGCATGACAGCCTATTGTTTCCCACTTAATGCAACAACTCATCTATCACTTTTATCTTCAGAATCTTCTCTCTGCAGTCCTTTGTCTTCCTCTGTGAGTCTGCCCAGTTCCTACTGCAGTGGTTTTCACATCTCCACTCAACTTCTCTGTCTGCCCCAGTCTCTTCCCTCACATCCTCCAAAAATCCCATGCACACCTGTATTCTGGATTTCTTCCTCACTGAAATGAACCATCTGAAGGCAAGACTTCTCCTACTCCCACACACTTCTTGTTTCACAGCCAGATCAACACCATGTTTTATCATTTCCATGTGTCACCAGGGGCTGGCCAGTCACAGAATCACAGAGTATTAGATTAGAAAATATCTCTAAGTTTAAGTCCAATCATTTACTCAATAGAGCCACTTTCACCACTAAACCATGTCCCCAAGTGCCACACATTTGTATTTTTCAAACACTTCAAGGGATGGCAATTCCCACTTCCCTAGGCAGCTTGTTCCAAAGCTTGACCATTCTTTAAATGAAGGAATTTTTCCTAACATCCAATCTAAAGTTCCTGTGGCACAACTTGAGGTCATTTCTTCTCATCCTACGTAGTCCTCTCACCCATGTCTTTGGGAAATGCATTAATTCCTCTAGCAGCCACAGCAAGCTGCTCTTAGGCATGGAACAAGCCACTGGCACGTCTGAGTCTGGCAGGTTGAGGGCATTTCTATGCACCCCTCACATAGGTCGTTATGAAAACTGGATGGTCTTTTATTTTCAGGTATACAGGGCATTCAGTAGCACTCATCTAAATTCTACTTTTTTATACATTAGAGTCAAAAATCTGTCTTTTTAAGTGTTTCTCCCTTCACTCTGTTAGTGTTTCTCCAGCTTCCTCAGTCTTTTTAACTTCATCTCTCTTCTTCAAGCCAATTTCTGCAACTGTAGCACTTTGTGCTTTCCGGAGAGAACAGGAGACTGGCCCTAACACACAGTGTATATGCTCCTTGAGTTTGGATGTTTTAAATTCCTTAGTTAGCTGCTGTACTTGAGCTCAGAAATGCTTTTCAAGGATCCAGGAGAATGAGGGTAGCAGAGAATCCTATTACATCGGTGATTTCTGGGTTTATTACTGTTACCCTGCTACAGGCATTGCACTGGCAAGCACGAAGGTAATGGCATGATGTGAGAATCATTTTCTTACTTGCTGCAAGCAGTACGCTTCAGGCTGACCAAAAATTTCCTGGCATGCCTTTTGTGGGGGGAATTAATTTCAGCCCCTGCTGCTGTGAAGCCTGAGGTGTCAGTGAAAGAAACGGCAGCCAAGGAGTTCCTGAGCAGCCTGAGACGCCAGAGGCGCCAGCTGTGGGACAGAAGCCAGCCTGACGTGCAGCAGTGGTACCAGCAGTTCCTGTACCTGGGCTTTGATGAGCAGGTGAGCATAAGAAATGGAGAGGGCTTATGAAAAATAGGGAGAATAGACAGGGATAGAACAAGGAGGCTTGGGTTTAAATGAAAAAAAAAAAAAAAAAAATTAGAGAGAGAGAGCGCTTTAGATTGGATATTAGGAAGAAATTCTTTACTGTGAAGTTGGTGAGGCACTGGACAAGTTGCCCAGAGAAGTGTTTGATGCCCCATTCCTCTAAGTGTTGAAGGCCAGGTTTGATGGGACTTCGAGCAACTCGGTCGAGTAGAAGTTGTCCCTGACCAGATTTCTTCTTTAAAGTGGCAAATGTCACACAGAAATATAACCTCTGTCACATGTTAGAGATCCTTACATTATTTTATTAGTAGGAAAAAAAAATACATTAAGGTCTTGTATGGAGTTCCTGCCTGCTATCAAACTTAAGCTTAATAAATTGTAACTGGACATCTGAACAAAGTTTGCTTTGTGTAATAGGTGGCCAGACTCAAAGCAATCAATCGTATTTCAGGAAAGTAATTTGTCAGCCTCAACCTAATCAGCTTTTAAACATGCTGAGAAATCCACACCAGGCTGGCTGTGATTGGCACTCCTCAGTGAAATGGCACTGACATTATGCACCCAATATACACTTGTGCCTCCACAGCTCCTGACCATCATGAACACTGGCAGCTGTGCCTCCACCCTGTATGTGAAAGGAAAACCATTGGATAGTATTCAGTCAACCTCTCTTCAAATGAGAAGGACATATTTTTTAAAAGCACTCTATTTGTAAAAACACTGGAGTGGAATCAAACTCTGCAGAAGTGCTGGAATAGGGCAAAAAAAGTGTGTTTAGTTGCAGTCCCACATGTAGAATAATTTCTGCTTTTAATAAGAGGTAAAAATAGTTATAGATCTTGAATTCTTGCCTTCTGTCAGCTGCATGAATATGTTTAATGAGATTGCATTGGCACAGGCAAGAAAGTTTCATGCTATGTGGATTGCTTGGAAGATGAATGCCCTCATTTTCAGAGCTGCAACAATTAGAAAAATATTCCTTTGCTTGAGCTAAAATAATGAAGGGTACTTTTTTCTAAATTCTCCTGGATATTATGTGGATAAAAGTCACTTCTCAACAGTATGGCTACATCCCCCCCACTAACAGGAATAGGAAAAATAGGAAAAGTGGTGTTATATATCAGAAACTGAAGACTGGGGAAGAATACCAAAAGGAAAAAGGACAAACCATGCAGATAAAGTGAATTCTCCTCTGAGTTCCTGTATGCGTTTCAAAAACTGAAATGAGGCCTGTTGTGGGATACAATGAATCCACTTAGTAGGTTTTCTTGAGTATTAAGACACAGTCTTAACAATGAAATAACTGTTTGTTCCAGCAAAGGACTTGGTCCATACTTATCCATTGTGTATTTGCAAAGCTTTTTTTTTTTTTTTTTTCCCAAATCTCAGCCAAAAATATTTCCAAAGAGTCATTCAGATGGAAAGGCTTTGGCTTGGCAAGTATTTGATATCCTTGCACACTATTTTTCCTCTGCTTTTGTGAGCAGAACTGAAGTGCTTATTGCATTTCCATAGCTGGAAGGCTGCATTGTACCTTTGTTTTTGCCCGTGCAAGGTGGGAGTGAGAGATCACAGACAGAAAGCAAAAGCCTCTTGCACCCCAGTAAGGGACATTCCAACTAAAGGCACCTGGCAAGGGAGAACGAAACCTTTAGATGTTTAACTGTAAAATACTGACATTATTTTAGAGTCCACCATTGACAAGGCAACTGAAATATTAAAGGTGCTTAGTGCACATTTCAGATGAAGATGCTGTCAGTTCAAGTGCTTTGCAGTGGGCAGGGGGTGTGGGGCTGGGGAGGACAATTCCTGCACACAGGATCCTGAAAATCCCATAGAGAAGGTGGGTACAAGTCACAAACCCCCTTGGAGCTAAAGATTTGATTTGTGACAGATGTGCAAAGGATCTGATTTTCTGAAAGAGGCTCTTGCACCACTTCTGTTTCATCTCATCACTGTAGTTTCAGGCTGGAAAGCAAATGCTGTCTTTTTTTTCCTGGCAGAAATTTGAAGATGACATCTCCTACTGGACAAACTTGGGGCGTGCTCGCAGTGAGTACTACGGTGGATACTACCAGCACCACTACGACGAAGATTCCCCGATCGGCCCACGAAACCCGCACACCTTCAGGCACGGGGCAGGCGTCAACTACGACGATTACTAATGCCATTTATCCTGCTCTAGCTGGGGCCTGTAGGGCTGCACTGGGGGAGGCTGAGCCCTCCCTCAGTCAGAATGACCCTGCTTTATCTTCTGTTCATGTCAAACAGCAAGGGTAAAGGATCTGCCAGACTTTGATGAAAGCAACATGACTTTTTTAAACTATCAATACTTAGTAGTACACTATATATAGAAAGTGTCATAGAAATAAAGCTTTTTTGATAATCAGGTTGCCATTATTTAGTAGACTTCATAACAGCAAGTTTAATTCCAACTGTATTACTACAGATTCCTTTTTAAAGGGCTTTTTCATTTGCTGTCCTACAATCAGTTGCAAAATTACATTATATTATCTACTTTGGCATATAGAATACATAATATAAGGCAGTATATTTAAGATGTGCCTGCTCATTCACATTTCTACTAACAAATAAACCCAATTATTCTTGGGAGAAAAGAAAAAAAAAAAAGGCTTCCCATCACTTCAAGTGCCTCCTTGTTGCCTCCTCTGCTGTTTCCACACCTACAGTGTGCAGCCCTCCAAGCCTGACATGGCAGACCTGCAGCTCCTGTCCTGTTGGGTCAAGGACACAGATAACTCACAAAAGCTAAATTCAGAGCAGATGAGCTTGCCTACCTACAAAGCCTGTGAAAGGATCCTTCAGGAACGGGCTCAAGACAGGAACTTGACTTCAGCAGTAATTGCTGAGGCACAGAGAATCCAACCTGAGCAGCCCCAACCCCTCCCAGACATGATAACCCAAAGGTTATCTCTGCTGAATACTCCCCTGTGTGTCCATTCCACTTACTGTCAAGCTTTCAGCCTAGCTCAAAATAGGGAATAAAACAACAAAGTAAGCTATCTAAAATTAAGTTAGTGTCAGGCAGCATCCAACACAATCCCCTGACATCATAATTTCCTACTGCAAAATTCCCTCCACCCTCTATCAATTCAGACCGAAACACACACATTAGGCTGAGCATCAAAATGTATCAGAGACCAGGCATCTGTTAGTGAAACACAGTGGATTAAAGGGGGATTTTTGGTGGCATCATTTATGTTAAGAATCCTGAAACACAACCAATTTTTGTATCACAGCAACACCATCCTAGGAGAGAGATTTCAGCTGTCAGGGGCTTCAGGAGGAGCTGGGCAGAGGAAAGCACTGCTGGCACTTGACAAATGTAGAGGACCGGGAAGGGGCAGGTGAGGAAGGCTGGCTGCTCCATGACTTCTGGAACTGAAAAATCAGGATAAAGAGAGATTAAATGTGTTCTACCAACTGTAGCAGTCAGAGAAGACAGCATGGATGCTTTAGCTGCCTCTCATCTAAAGCTTACAAGAAATTTCCAAAGCAAGGATCACAGCAACACCATACTTTACACTTCTTTCTTAGCTCTGAGTTTATTTCCTAATCTTTTGCTTAAATCCCTTGTCATGTGACGGACTGCTGTCTAAGAGATGCAGCCCAGCACTATGCAGCTCCCTGCAGGAACACTTCTCATGAGACAGCTCTTTGCTGAGGGAGCAAACTGAATAAGTATATTAGTCATTTCTCTGCACACACTGGCATAACATGCTCCAAACCCTCAGCATTCCCTAGGCTTCATCTCAGCAGAATCCTTGCCAGTTTAACTGGTTTAAACTGGTGCGTTTCCTTGGTAGAAGAGCCTTTATTCCAAATACAGAATAATCACATTCTGAGTCAAGCACAGATTCTTTTGCACAATTGGAAAACACCTATTCCTAGAAGAATACTTCCTTTTTGTGTATTTTCCAAAAAAGTGCACTGAATTTGGCAACATTTGAACCATGCTGGTAATTTCCATAATTTCCCAGAATTACAACTGGGAATTCAGACCAGCTGAATAAGGAAGAATAAAAAAAGTGCTGTAAATAAAGATCATCCCTCCCTAGGCCTTTGTAAACTCTGTCCATTCCTGCAGGCTGACTCAGTTTAGCAGCTTTCTGTGCCTTGCAGGCTCACAACCAAATCTATAGTATCTGTCTTCTGAATTCTCTAAGAGAGAAAAAAAAATCTTTTCCATTATATTGTGTTGCAGGGTTACGGAGTGGGACAGAGTTGACTTTCCACATAACACATATGATAACATGCCTTGGATTTGTGACTAAACCAGCGTAGGCAGAACACAAATGTTTTTGCTTTGGGTGAACAGTGCCTGCACAGCCTGTTTTCCACACTGCTCCCCAGCAGGCAGGCTAGGAGTGGGTGAGAGGCTGGGAGGGTACACGGGTGAGAGAGCTGACCCAAACTGGACAATTCCAAATTATATAAACACTTGTTCAACACTAAAAGTTGTGAAGAAGAGGGTGAGAGCTTTTCCTTCCAGAGAAGCCATTTCTCAGAGACTTGGTAAGCACCAGGCCTATTGGGAGAGATGGGGAGTGGCCTTTGCATCACTTGGGTTTCCTCCTTCTTTACGTCACTCATTAAACTGCTTTTAGCTCAGCCCTCAAGAGTACTCATCCTGACTGGCTAATTCTCTCCCATTGGGGGAGGGGAGGGAGTGGCTGCGAGGGCATTTTGCTGTTGGCTGGGGTCACACACCACAAGGCAAGAGCTCCAAGGTGAGTGCACCTGCCTTGCAGTGCAGCAGTTCCAATGATGGAAAGCAAGCAAGGATGAGCCATCAGCCTTGGACAAAAGGAGGAAGACTACTGGAGAAAAAATAATAAATTCATCAGATATGCTTGGAGTGCTTCAAAGTTTAATTTCCTTTGACTATTTCTGTCCCAAAACATAGAACTGTGCACCTCCTCTCAGCATTTCCATTCTGCTGTGCAGACAGCACAGAGCACTTCACATCACCATCACCCTCAGCCATCCCAGCACTGACATAACGTAACCTCTCCAGCAAGACAGAAGAGCAGCAATTGTTCATTGTGGCTCCCTTCAGAGCAGGAACAGCTTGGCCGTGCTCCAGTGCTTCATGTTTCAAAGCCTGATGCTGCAGCATCCCCGAGTTTGTCAGTGTCAGCCTGGCAGATCCATCAGACTCACAGGGCAGTGCTGCCTCCCTTGCTGGTAACATCTGCCACCAAACCCTTCTGCCAAAGAACAGAAATATTACTGCTGTGTCCTTTTTTGCTTTGTTTTGGTGTTTTTTTGGTTTTCTTTGAGGACAGGTCATCATTCCCTTTAAGTTCCTACTTGTGACAAAACCATGTTGGGGATGGGGGATTGAGCACTTCTATCCCAGGACTGTTTCCCAGGTGGAAGATGTAGCCTTCCTTGCCTAAAACAGCTTCCTCTGCAGTGCAGCGGACAGAGCCCAGATTCATGGCTTTGACAGCCACTGCTGCCTGTAGCTCTGTGCTTTAGACCTTGCAGCTGTTTCAGCTATGGTATGGACCAGAGTATTCAGAGGATCCTGCTTCTTGCTGAGGAGCATGTCAGCATCTAGGGAAAACACTGCAAGAATAAACAAGCTGGTGCTTGTTCCAGGCTGTAAACGGCAACAAACCAAGATGGACAAAGACTTGTCAGATCTGCTATTATGAAATAAGCAAGTGAGAGAAGGATTGAGACAAGGAACAGAGAATCAAAATCTAGGGTTTTTTTCAAGAAATATGAATTATTATTTTAGCAAAGCCTCCCTGTTGGTACAGAATTGCACTCAGGAGCCTCCTGCCATACAGAAGGAACCCTGCTTTGCTTCAGAACTATGGCTGCTCTTCATTGTAGCTCAAAGGAGTCAAGAGCTGCAAATAAGGTATTCCCTTCTGCCACCTGAAATCCCTGCACAGGGAAACGTTCACAACAGAGGAACTATAGATTTGTGGCAGCTACATTCCCAGCAACTTCAAGGAAGGGATGTATGTTGGTAGGGCTAGCAGCGTTGCATATACAGTTCCCTTGCTGTTAACAAAGCATCTTCTTCCTGTGGACTAGCCCCTGACCAGCCCCTAACAACCCTCAGAGACTTCCCGGCCTAAAGTAGCGTTAAACTCAGTACTAGCAAGGCTGGGGACACGCTCAATCCATCAAACTAATCGAAGCCTTGTTTTGCCCTCTGTAGTCTGTTTTCTAAGGCAATTACGCCTCTTTCAACTTTGAAACTCAATTCAAACCCTGACAAAAAGCGAAATTCTTTTTCCAATACATTAAGTTTCTAAAAAATTTATTGAAAAAAATAACATTAGGACACATTAATACCCAGATGGCAGTGAACTCACTGGCTATCAAACCCACCAGAGTCTATACAGGTTAAGAGAAGCTGCAAACACCTTAGACACAGAAACTACCATATTTCCCCTTACAGCAAAAAGTTAGGCATGAGGCATGTCTAGACTACATATTCATGGAACTACATAAAACAAATTTGGTCTGCAAGCCCCTCTGTAGCTTGTCTGTAGACCAGCAATGCAGCTGACAATGCTCCTTAGCAGCCCACATGGAGAAATAAAGGAAAAGCACAGGCGTGCTCCTGCTTGTGAGGATCAAATGACCCACAACAGCAGGTGCCTTGCACACCTTTTCTTCTGGAAAGCTGGTTTCACTCAACAGCACCAGCAGCTGGCCAGTTCCTCCTGCTGCATTCTGTATTTCCTACTGAGAGTGAGGACTTGCACCCACCACCAGATGAGCTGCCCATTTGTACACATCACTGTGAGTATATAGGCACCTCAAATTTGGTCATTTTAGTTTTACCTTGTCTGCCTGACCAGATGACAGCAGAAAATTCCAATTCTCAAATCTTCTAGGGAAAAAAAAAAAAAAATCCCAAGAGTATGTCTCAGCTTCATTTACTCCCAAATCCTGTTTTTCCAAGCTTTCAGTGCTGTATTCTATCCTCCATCAGAAGTGGCTCTGCTGGAGAGGCAGCAGCTCTTTCTTACCTGTAGTTCCCAATACACTTGATGCCTCTTTATCCTGCTGAGATGTCTAACCCCAGATGGGAGCAGAACACCAACATGCAAACCTCCATTTGCCTTCTTGAAGACCCAGTTCAGGCCAGACAACTTCAAAGTACCCCAGACTTTCAGTCTCAAGCATCAGCAGTCCCCTACCATTCATGTCTTTCAAATCAGCCCCACAGTCAGTCACAGTCAAAACCTAAGGGCAACAGCTGCCTCAGCTCCTGTTGCTGGAAGACACTACTGAAAAAGAATATGGGAGCTGAATCAGGAACCTCTGAAACAAAACCTAGAAAGAGTACGAGCAAATCCACAGTCTTGTCACTCGGGCCCAGTGGGAGGCATCACACACGGTCACAGATGGGTTGTACTGGTACCAGCCACTTGCCCTCTCTTCAATTTGCTCCTTTGATGAAGGAAGTCTGGCTGTGAAGTAACCTAAAGAGCTTTTAAACCCTTCTTCCTTGTATCTAAAGGTTCAGACTTCCTGGGGGATTATTTTTTTGGAACATACACATTTTGTGCTAGTCTGTAGTAGCATTCTTGTGCCTGTACAAATTCATATACTCTGTACTTAAGCCATTGGATTAAATAAAAAACAGCCCTGGAAGTAACAGCTGGTAGCCAGAGCTCCTGTTTATTCTCCATGGCTGCGCTGAATGTTGGACCAGGGTTGCACCTGTGTCCCATTTCTTCACAGACTTTGGCATTCAATTGCACAATTTGCACAAAGAGTGAAACCTAAGGAGAAAGAGCATCATCTCCAATATGATGAAATATAATCTCCATCTTAAAGGTTTTAAGGGTTAAAACCACCATGCTGGGAGCTGATTAACAGTTCTCTCCAAAGAACTATTGAAGAAGTGGGCACTACTTTCACACATGTCCAGCTGTGGCTTCAAGTACAGGGAGAGGCTGTGCTTTGTGAGTGTTTCAGTAATGACAGGTTACAGGCACATTCGGAGCAGCACACCACAGTGTACTTTTCAGGCAATTTAGTGTGGAATAAATGCCCAGATCAAGGACCTAGATAAAGGCCTCATACAAAAAAAGCAGATCTCAAGCTGCTCAGCTGTGAAAAGATGGAGGTAATGTATAACAGCTAAACTCTACCTCTGAATCCAGACAGGAAAATGCATCCTGGCTCCCCATCTCAGCTGTATGGCAGATTTCCAATGGGAGAAAACGTGCACTTGTGAGCAAGGAAAAGCCCATTAGTCTTAAAAGGGTCCCTGCAGCCCTACTCCAGGCAGGGCAGAACAATGAGTGCAGCAAGCCCACCACTGCTAGAGTCACTGGGAACTTTACCAGACAGACTGGATGGGATTCCAAGCCATGCAAGCACTGTGGGGTCCTGGCAGACAGCCCAGACAAAGGGGCGTAAATGCCACACTGCTCTCACAGTCTTCCCAGGGCTGGGCACACCACCACCGCTACTGGTAACTCCCAATCTACCATCAACCTAAAGATACTCAAACCTAATAAAAACATCAAGCTCTAATGAGATAAAGTCAAGTCACTTTGCTTAATGAGGTTTAGGATTTCCAATTTTGAGTGGCACTAAGCCAAAATACCTTTTAAAACTAGGAGAATTATTAAAAATAAGGGGAATTAAAGCTTTTTTGTTTGGTTGGTTTTTTGTTTTGTTTTTGTTTTCCTAATATGACAGGTATAATTACCAAAGCTGAAAGCATTTACTGGCAATTTAGTAACTGCTTTAAAATAGAAACACTTCCTCAGTACTTCCTCAAGAAGGCTGAAGTTATGGTTTAAAAAAGTATCACACCCCTGTATCACTATAAACTACCCGAATTGGAATAAGTCAGGATGGTTTTGTCCAATGCAAGGCCAAAGTTATTAACTTTAAGTGGATTATTCACAGACTGTTACTTTATAATTAATACACAATAAATCCACAGGCGTGCAAATCCAGAGAAATACCCACGATGAAACCTTGAAACTAATAAACAGAAGTTTCAGTATTTTATTAAAATAGCATATTCAACCACTGTAACCAATAATACATTAACTTTATTCCCAGAGTACGCACAACACAGTAGTGATTCAAAATATCCTTATCATGGTAATCAATGAAAATATCTCAAATTCAAGTGTACAACTAAAACTAAACCTTTGAAAAAATCTCTCCTTTAAAGAATACATAAAGCTCTCATACAGAATTCTTTTAAACTCTTCTATATGCAGATGTCAGTGTCTCTCACCTGACAATTCCACTAGTTTTTTTCTTATGCATAGTAGAACATCTCATATTTTATAGTACCCATTTTATAAATAAATTGGCATTTTCCATCCCGTTTGTGTTTATCATCAGCTTCACAAAGAAACCAGTAAATAAAACTGTCAAGGACAGTCACAACAAAATGATCTCACATCAAGATATAAAACTTGAAGATACTAAAAGATGCTTCTACTCTATTTTACATAAAAAGACAGATTTAAAAAGTGCAAGGCAAGATTTGCAGGGGAAGGGAATATTTATGTTATTTTTAGGCACATCCACTTCTTTAAAGCAAGCTTCAGAATGAAATTCCAGTTCGTTCTTCATGATACCTGTTTTAAAGTCTCTCTCAAAAAATAATAATAATAAAAAAAAAAATTAAAAAAATTAAACCTGTCAAATGTCAAGCAGGGGATTTCCTGTCCAACTAATAGTCTTCAGTTATGTCTTGTTCTTCCTTTTTTCATCCTCGCAGGTTTTGGTTTGGGAATATACTGATTGTTCGCCTGATACTCAAGTTCTTTACGGAAGTAATGAATTGCTTTATTCAAACCTTCTTCCAACGGGACCTGTTCCCAAAAGTTAGGAGAGAATCGTATCACTCTAGGTTCACATCAGCTCATTTCACAACAGTATCTTTTATAACACAGCCATCAAAAAGCAGCCAGGGAGCCTCAGTCTTAGCCAATCTAAGTATTAACAGCACCACATGCTGGTTAGATCTCCTCACTGCTGATACAGCTGAGCTTTTAGACAGCACATATATTTCCTGACATAAGTAGAAAACCTCAACAAATCTAAATCTCACACATGGTTATGATGGGTCTGTTTAGTATCAAAACAGACATGTATAATTCTACTTTCAGTTCTTAATGCATTGAAAGAGACAAACACAGAGCATTTAAGCCCCTTCTGTTTGTAAGGATTAAAGATCCTCTTTCACAGCATGGTATAAAGCTGGCATCCAGTATCTCATTTGATATTCTTAAATCCTATACAAATAATTGTAATCCTACAAATTGCAGTGTTTAAATACAGACAGAACATGGAGACAGGAACAACAGAGCAGTTGTTTTCTCAGGAGCCATATGCTCTGACATGCTTGCTTGACACCATCACCAATACAGGAAGATAAAAACAGCAGCACAGAAACTGCTCGCTTTGCTGTACCAATTCTGTACTGCTACTTCAGAACAAACTTTGTTACTGAGCGTGCCAAACACAGAAGGCCAGAAATACAAAGTTAAACCTTCTGTGTTTGCAACAATTTGCTGTCACCCTTGTGCTGTCAGACATGGTCTATCAATACTACGTGCCTCTGTGAATCCTTTCAGAAGGGTCTGGGTCTTTTGCCATTAGGCTTACATTTATTAGGTAGGTTCACGTTTCCTGGAATGACTTTTGTCGGCAAATTTAAAAAAGGCTGCAAACCATTGTGCTAGTTAGAATGGGGAGCTGGCTAAGAAAGTCATACTTTTCTTGAGAATGAAGCAGATCTTGCCTCTCCAAGCAAACCAACTCCTGTTGCCAGCAACAGGACTGAGGATTGCAGCAACACCAGCAAACCCACTAGCTACGGGCTTGGTAACATAAGTAACTATGCACCATATACGTCAAATGATTCACCTGGCTTACAGCGAGGTAAACATCTCATAATATGCAAATGAAAAAATTAAAATGTTAAAACTGTTCTAGAGATTAGGCAGATATCCCAGTAAGGGAAATGTATTACTATCATGTGGCCCTCCCTTAGCCCCCTCTGCATCCTGGTGTTTTTTACCACAC
Source organism: Hirundo rustica (assembly GCF_015227805.2). NCBI lineage: Eukaryota > Metazoa > Chordata > Aves > Passeriformes > Hirundinidae > Hirundo > Hirundo rustica. The sequence goes on from NC_053451.1 coordinate 90,637,349, forward strand.
AGTAACAGTAATTCATCTGTACATACCACAGGCTCCCAGCCAAGCAGTAACTTGGCTTTTCTGATGTCAGGTTTTCGTTTCTGAGGGTCATCCTGTGCTTCTGAGAGAAACTGGATTTCACTCCCACTGCCTATTAAACAAGACACTGTCATTTATCACCTGAAATTCACTGCTTTGCATTTACATCTTTTCTACCAAATAGAGCAGCAAGGTCCTTCTGCAGCTCTCTGCCTCGTAATTCAACCACTGAAATGCTTTACACAGACACAGGAGCACTGCATGCAACAGCTGAGTGATCCACCTGTCCCACACCAACATGGGTTCACAAAACATTTCACAAAGATTTCAGCATGGATTCATGAAAATTAAGTTATGCTCACAGGCTGGTCTATTAACCTCCTACGAGGAAATGACTGTTTCAGTAGCCAATGGCAGAGCAGTGGATATCACCTGCTTTGACTTCAGTGATGCTTTTGACACTGTCTCCCACAACACCCTCACTGAGTGCTGGATGAGCAGTAAGGAGGACTGAGAACTGCACAGCCAGGCCCAGAGAGCGGTGATCCATTAGAGACTGGTAACTCATGCAATACCCCAAGGGTCAACACTGGATCAATACTGAATTGCTGATACACCACAGCACTCTGCTGCCATCCAGACCTTGAGAAAGGAGGCTGGAGAAAGGGCTCACAGGAACCTCATGAAATTCAAGTTCAAAGTCCTGAACCTGGGGAAGTACAGGCTAGGGACCAACCAGGTGGAATACAACTTGGCAGGAAAGGACTGAGGGTCCTGGTGGGCACCAAGCTGAACAGGAACCTGTCGTGTGCGCTCGCCACAAAGAAGACAAATGATATCCTGAGCTGCACAAGTGCTGCCAGCAGGAGAAGGCACATCAGCTTTCCCACTAATCAGCATTGATGAGATCCATATAGAGAACTGGGACATATAGAGCGAGTGCAGCAGAGGGGCCACGGTGATGATGAAGGGACTGGAGTAAAAGAAGAGGCCGAAAGACCGGGGGCCCTTCAATCTGGAGAAGAAAAGGCTATGGGGAATTTCATCCATGTGTATGAATACTAGACAGGGGGATTAAGAAGAGAAGGCCAGGCTCTTTCCAGTGGTGCCCAGTGACAGGATCAGAGGCAGTGGGCACAAACTGAAACACAGATGGCCCAAGGAGGATGTGGAGTCTCTACCCTTGGAAATACTTGAAAGCCATCTGGACATGGTCCTTGGCCAATGCTGGTTGTAGGTTGCCCTGCCTAAGCTGAGGGGTTGGACCAAGTGGCTTTCAGAGATCCCTTCCAACCTCAACCATTCCAGGATTGTTAGCACTTCAGCATTACAGAAGGGCATCAGTTTCTCCTGGCCTGTAATCTCTAGTTTTATTTATATAACCAAGAACTTGCCTTTCCTCTGAACAACACATAGAAAGAGGCCAATTCTTCTAACCAAATCTAGCAAATAGTTTACATTCTGTTTAGAACTAATCCACCTCCCCGAATGGACTGGAACACATCAAGTTGTTTGTGAACAGACAAACAGGGGTGACAATTAATCTATGTGTCTGATGGGTTTGGTGCTGCGATTTTTCCATTTCTTTCCCTGATCTGTGGATTCACAAAAGTTTTCCAGAGGGAACAGTCTTTTATTAGAAACAACACATGCACCAGCTTTTGTGTTACATGTTTGAACTTGTCTTTTTCAGATCTGTCAGAAGCACTTCTGGAATGTACAGACTAAAAGCCCCTGGCTAATGGCAGCAGGATGTTTCATCTCATTACAGAGCCACACTAGAAGACCAACCCATTTCCTTCCACTCTTGAGAGCTCTGATTTGCTACAGGTGTCAGAGCAAGAACGAAGAGGAAGCCACAGTATTTTCTTCCCAGGTGCTGTCAATCCTTTCAAGAATCACTGTTAGAAACAGTGAAAAGAGCAGAGAAAGACTGTTACCACAGTATGAAGTTTTTAATGGTAGTTGAAGCACCACAGCCTGAAGAACCACCTTCCTGAAAGATCCCTATTGCAGCTAAGATATTATGCAGGACATTTTCATTTGTGTATTTTACATTTCATTTATGAAATTGTGCCAAAACAAACCTAAAAAATTGTCCAAACCTTGTAAAAATTAATGGGTATGGATTGCACAGATACATGGAAAATGTATTCATTCTAGTCTTAAAGTAATAGTTGACAGAAAATTGAGAGGATTTGGATTATCTTATTAATATTTAATGATAGGATTAAATGCCTTTGATAAAATTATTAAGAAATCCAAAGACTAATTAAATTATCCACATATTACACACACTCATAAAGTAATAATTATCTAATGACAATAAGTACTTCATAAACTTTACAAAGAATTACTAATCGTACTCACCAACAAGTTTTTTAATTAACTGGGCAAACTCTAGGATAGTGTGCTCTTCTGGGTTTCCCTGCAAACATAAGAGACGCTCATTTCAGTAACAATTAAACACCTTAAAACTTACTAGTCACGAGATGGTTCCATAGGGGCATGTTAAGCTCTGAAAAAGCTAAACTTTAAGCTTTTCTTCTACTTTGTTGGGGAAAAAAAAAAGCAACTTTGACAAGTTCCTTATTCATTAGAAAATTTGTCCTCCGTTATATTCACGTTGGTAATTCAGTGTATGTAGGAAGGTGTTGCTCCCTGCCCTCCTCCCACCCTCCCCCAAAAAGGTCAGTCCGTAAAGAGCTGGCAGTCACAGTAAAGGCCTATGTCACTGAGCAGCCCACACAGCCACATCATTTGGAAATCTGGATTCAAGGACTGAGCCTAGTTGGGGACAGGTATGATGAAGAAGTATGCTAAGTTCTTGCTTCATCCAAATTTAGGAACCCAGACTCATTTAGCTGCAAACAATTGCTGAATCTACAACAGCTTACATACTAATACATAAGGGCTATTTGCTTTCCTATATAATATTCTTTTTTTTTCTTTTTTAACCAACTTGCACATAATTTCCTGATCAACATTTCACAATGAAACGCTGAACGCTTTCTGCTAGCATTAGTTCACCTTCATCACTCAATCCCCTCCATCCCTGGCTTTCCTTATTTCAAAACTCTTCTTGACCACATCTCGTCTGACCTAAAGCTGAGCACTTAAGATACATATAGATTTAAATACTGAGTTTTCTAAAGACGAAGCATGTGATAAGTATTTAAACATATCAGCATTTGGATAGAAACACAGAAATTAATTCATGGCCAGAGGAGAAAAGGAAAATCTAGTGAACAACTGCCCTGCAGAGTTGAGTATCTGATTTGGCAAAAGCTGGCATACAAAAGATATGACTTGGGATATGCATCCTTTTTCTATTCTTAAATCCACTACTAAGAATAAGGTGACAAGAAACAGAACAGAACAAAAATCTTGCTAGAAAAATTAAGTTTCAAGCACTGCACTTTAAACAGTATTAGAGAACTGTACCATAAAATACTATAACATTTTCCTTGAATCCAGAGTAGAATGAAATTATTTCTAACTATCTAGAGCTAAGGATTCCTTCAGAGCTTTCTTTCCACTAAAATCAGTCTTCAATCATTTACCTGGTGCACTTTGCATGCGTCCCCCACATATTTTTTTCCTTCTTATTCTAATTACATACATCTTCTTGCTAAAACAAATGGAAAACTCCAGAAAATTTATCCTGTTCTTGGAACTGTAAGATCTCAATATCTAGGGGCTTAGTCTTCTTATTTATAAAAAAAGTACATAGGAGAATATGTTCTTCATAATGTAAAGAGCTTCTTTATTCCATTTATTTTCTCTAGAAATCAGTAGCAGTGACAAGGAGGAAAACAGAGGTGGTGTTGACCAGTGCAGTGTAACTCAGGAGAGTGAAGCACTCATACTCACCAAGTTGACAGGACTGCTGACATTGCTGTTCATCAATGCCACCAACCCATTCACAAGATCGCTGTAAAAAAGGGAAGAACAGATTGGGGCAATTTCCACTTCTCTATAAATAATATTCTTGATCTGAAAAGAGAGCTGACACCTAAGAGCTCCAGTAAAGCAGATCAGGCAGCTGAGGAATGCTGAAATCAGATTTACATCTGATGTTTTTCTGGGTGTTTGTATTAAAAAAATATTAATATTTCCCCTTCTCTCCAGTATCCAAACATATCTGGAGGCTGATTTCCAATGCATTTCAAACAGAACAAAGCAAGTTGTAATACAGAGGCACGTAACACTACCACCTGCTTTGCAGCCTGTTGTTTGAACTGTCTTCTCATTTTCAAAAATTCTTAAACCAAGTTTGTTAAAAACCAGTATTTTGCTGTTACTTTCTCCCAGTAATATAACCCATTGTTATTTTGGATTATTAGCCACAAATGCAGCAACTCGGCCCTAGACACAGAAATCCAGATCCTTTTCATTATGACTTCTAATCAGGAAAGGAATGGGTACCTTACCTGATGTGCTTTCTTTAACATCTATTACTGCTGATACTACTCTCAGCAGAGGGAAAGAACATTTCCAAGCAAAAAAAAAACCAAACAGCTTTAAACAACTCAGGAGACCAGCATGGGGTTTTTTTGTGCACAGTCTGCACACCAACCACAGCAGTCCCAAGGACACGAGGTGGCAGCATTGCATTGAAATGCAAGGAGTGACAAACTGTTCAGCACTAAAAACTTGCCTATTACTTGCTGTCCCTGGAAGGGAAGAGCACGTTAGTATCTCAAGTAAAATTCTAAACTAATTAATGTTTTTCTCCTTGATACTTTAAAAAGTTTCCGTGTCTCCCTTCTGAAAGTAAAGCTGCCTCCTAAGAGCTCCAGTAAAGCAGATCAGGCAGCTGAGAAATGGTGAAATTAGATTTCTATGGGTGAATGTTTTTTTGAGTGCTTGTATTAAAAAATGATTTAACAAAATTAAAGCAAATGCTCATGCATACAAAGCTGACCAGGCTAACCGAACCATGAAGTCAATTATCAGCCAGAACAAACAAGACATACCTGACATACTGGAAAGCCCTTGTCTGAGTTCCAGGTCCATACACCTAAAACCATATGAAAAATAGGGAAGTTAATAAATACAGAAGTCTTCTCTAGCCCAATTATCTTTTCCTTACCATTCTAGAAAAAGGTCTCAAGGAGAAACACTCAAGACACAAGCTCAGTGTTAAAGGAATGGAAAAATGTGCTCGCAGAGCCTTTGCCAAAGTATCAGTTCATTGAAGGTTGTCTTCCTCTTGGATCTGTCTCCACTAAACATATACCTAGGCATTCTGTTAACCAGAACTCTGCATGAAAGAAACCTTCTCAGGGGTGTAGGACAGAGTGATGCTTTGTCCTCTCCTGGAACACTGAAAGAAGGTGCAGCCTGCACTCAGCCAGAAAAGAGTGCCAAAGGTTTAAAGCAAACTTCAGACTACTAAGATGTGGTTATGATGAGCAGTTTTGACTTGCTCATTAACACAGCTTCAAAGAGACCACTAAATGTTAGTGGTCTCTAAAAAATTGTTGAGAAACAGCACTGCGTTTAAAGCAATCACGGCAAAAAAAAAAAAAAAAAATCATGTGGCTCTAAGTGTTACTATCTAGGGAAATGGGAAGCAGAGGAATTTCTAGATGATACAACTCACAAAGTCACCTGTACAGATTTGTATCAAAACCTTAGAGGGGAAAAATAATAAGTCTCTTCAGATTACATGTTGGTAGATTGGAGCAAGTTGCTGAAGTTCAAACAGACATTAATGTATACTTGAAGTTCACAGAATGGTATTTGATACCATTATTTTTTTCACAGTTTAACCAAGTGCAGAACTAAAGTCTTTAGAACATGAATACTTAGATTCTGAAAGCTATCAGTAGTCACATTTAAGTGGTGAAAACATTTCAGTTTAACTGGGGACACACACATTTTACCATCAACCTGCTGCAACAGAAAGGCTTTTGGAAGGACAAAAAAGAAGGCATGCTTGCTATCCTTGAGGACAGAAAGAGCAGAGCAATGGTACACAGGCCACCTGTTACTTGGTAAGCCTTAAGCTCTCCAAGGCTGATTCAGAGCCCAAAAGAATTCACATTTGAGTACACATTGGGTAAGATCAGGAGTCTAAGAGTTTACCCAAAAACTGACTCAGAAAGGAACGCACCAGGCGCACAATGGCAGCCTGATGCTCTCCCAAACAAACAGGAAGCAGATTTTATGCATTTATTGCAGAGCTTCCTGCATTTAGCTTTGCTTTAGCATGTGTGATAAGTTT